>NW_016107357.1:18703829-18794663 GCF_001604975.1 Cebus imitator | reverse complement strand
GCCTCCTGGGTTCAGGCAATTCTCCTGCCTCAGCCTCCTGAGTAGCTGGGATTACAGGCATGCACCACCATGTCCAGCTAATTTTTTGTATTTTTAGTAGAGACGGGGTTTCACCATGTTGACCAGGATGGTCTCGATCTCTTGACCTCGTGATCCACCCGCCTCGGCCTCCCAAAGTGCTGGGATTACAGGCTTGAGCCACCGCGCCTGGCCAAAAATCACATTTTTAAAAGTTTAAATTGGTCTGCAAAAAAATGCCTACTTTAAAGAATCTGTGTACTTTAAAGAACCAAAGGTTCTTTAAAGTGGTATTGTCTAATTGAATTTTATGCTCTGATGCAAATATTCCTTTTCACTCTCTGAACATGAAAATGTTATTAAGCACTTGAAATGTCACTACAGTAACTGAAAAATACAATTTTTAATTTAATTTAATTAAAAATATAAATTTGAATTTAAATGTCTGGTAATCAAATGTGGCTTATGGTTACCAAAATAAGCTTTATAGCTTTAAACAGAATAAATTTCAGATATTGAACAAGATATTCAAAAGATGCAGCATCCAATAAATTAATCATGACATGCAAAATGCCACAAAATAGGATTCATAGTAAGGAGAGAAATTTGTCAACAGAAAACCATAGAAATAACAGAGATTATAAAATAAAGGTAACAGTAAAATAATGAGGAAACAAATGGAAGATATTTTTAAAATAGTATTTTTTCTCAACTTATTTGGTTTGTTCTACATGCCAGTCAATGAATCAATAATCATTGGTCTGTGTGCATTATTACGTTTATAGAATGTGCGGATCATTTGCTTTCTTTTGTACCTGTGATCCCAGCTATTCAGGAGGCTGAGGCAGGAGAAATGCTTGCATCTGGGAGATGGAGATTGCAGTGAGCCAAGATGGAGCCAATGCACTCCAGCCTGGGCAACAAGAGCGAGACTCGATCTAAGAAAAAAAAATAAAATAATAATGCAGACCAGTGAAAGAAAGAAATGGTGCTAAAAAAAAAAAAAAAAAAGACTGAGATGCAATTTTTTGCTGGCTCAACAGGATAGGGTCATACATTCAGATTCAATTTGATTTAACAGGATAGCTGTGATATTTTTATAGAACTATGGAACCACGTTAGTGGAATATGAATCACAACAACTGCAGGTAGATTCTGGAAAACACTAACAGATGAATTTGCCTGCAATCCAGGGCATTATATTCTTAATTTGTCAGTGATAAGAACATTTACCTCCCCCCAAAAAAATCATACCAGACTATCTCCACATCCTAGTAAATCTAATATCTTGTAATACATGTATTACTTTATCATGTCTCTCATGATAGCCTTGAAAATCATATTCAAATACACGTGCTTAGGGCCTAGCAGCTAGATGACAAACCAACAACTAGTTGAATAACCAAACCAAAACAGAGAATGGTAATCTTCTGCAGTGTTTGTAATGACATTCTTCACAGTTTTTGCCATGGTTTATACTCTACATTTTAGGAACATCTTTCGTAAACCTGCTGAGGCTACTTCATGTATTCTTTCATTCAGCCAGTCATTTGTTCAATAATATTTAATTCTTTAGTCCTTATAAGACTTTAGTTCTCTCAAAGTGCCAAACCCTTTGTTCAGATAATCATATCCTATTCACATCATGAAGTCTTCAAAATACTTGTGGAAATAGACAGCTATCAGTGAATGAATAGCATAGTGCTGTTGTTATTTATGCTAACAATTATTGGTGCTAAATTGGGGTATATAAACTGGAGTTCTAGTAAGAAATAAATAGCACACTTAAGATTTAATCAAAATGATTTAATGAGGGTGCTCTAAACGTGATGTGAGCAGATTTAAGGGAACCAACCATTAAGAGATGGAAAAGTACCCATAGATCATCAATAACAGACACTGCTACCTGCATTCTGCCTGAAGGGAAAAAAGAAGCCCACTGTGAGCTTGAGCTCCAGAAGAGCCACCAACCCAAACTTTAGTTATGAAGGAATTCAGCCACACCCAGAAGTGTTGGTAACAAGAAGAGATAAATACCCTCATCTCTCTTTTTGTTCCACCCTCCAATCTTCTGGTATTATTCCACACTGGTCGAACTTAAGCGAAATGTAGAGGACAGTATAAAAGTCAGCCTCTGAAGGCAAACTTCAGAGCAGCAAAATGACAAAAATGGGTCTGGGAACAAAGAGAACAACCAACATAACCCATGGATTATATTACTCAGCATTTATTTATGCCCTTAATTAGTCTCAACTAAAAAGTTGTGTACCCAATATAGAAAAGAAAATGTGCCATCATGTAATTAGAAAATGATATCAATTCGATTTTACTCATGCCTGGAACCTACATTTAATGTTAACCACCACCAAACTTGTTCTTACACAATCTGGAGAGTGAAAGGAGAATAATCAGCACATGTGGCACACTCAAAACACCAAGGCGGAAGCCATCAAATTAGAGGAAGAGAGTCCAGAACAGGCTTACAGAAGGGGAAATCTTCAACCAACATCGGGAAGATGAATTGGAGTTCATAATGACAAACGATGAAAGATGATGCAAAATCAAGAAAGTCTGAGATAACAGGGTATTTAGAGCTGTAATAGTGTAAGAGGAACTGGAAGTATATTGTGAAAGAGTCAACTTTAGCTCAGACTCAGAAAATAAAGCTCTGCCCAGCCGTTTATCAAGCTAGGATATCTGACAAACATAAAGCTAATGGCAAAATTGATAGGAAACATTGTTCCTCCCAAACACACACTACAGTTGTAAGTTGTAAAGTGTCATAATAATTCCTTCTTGGAGTGATTATTTCTTGTTTGTTTCCTGAATAGCTTTGTTCTCTAAAATTGCGGACCATCAGAAACTTTGGAAGACTAGAGGATCTAATGTGCTTTGACACAGCAAAGCTGCTTTAATCTTCAACGCAGATACACAGCTTTAGATAAGGGATTTCTGCGCACAATATTCCACATCTATCTTAACTTTGTTCACTTTGCAGTCTAGAACTGGTGTTGGCTCTTTTAGAAGACCTACTTTGCACTAAGCCTATTGAAACAATGTTTTATTTAAGAACCAAAACCAAAAGAACTGCTTTATTTAAATTTCATCACATTTTCAAATGCTCTTAAAACTATATTTTCCTTTGCTTATAATAAACCCCTTTGCACTGGATTAATTTTGTTGGGCTACAAGTTTCTCCCTAATTAGGCAAGGAAAGTTAGTTGAGAACACCAAAAACAAACCAACAAACAAAATAATATAATTCAGTGAAATAAAATTTTATTTTGCATCTGTCTTCTAAAATTTGAAGTCTCTTCAAAATTATTCCACATATCCTCAATCCATTAAATACTCTCTCTACTGTTTTCCCAGTGGAATCTTCTTACAAGTCTACTACATGACTTACAGCACTGTTTTTTCTTTCTTCATGGTTTTATGCCACATGAGGTTGTATCTCCTCAATTTAGTATAAGCCTCTGAAAGTTTGGACTTGTTTCTTATCTACAACATGCCTCTGTTAGTGACAGGTACAAAATACTATCATAAATGTTCACAAAATGAGTGGATTTTGCAAAGAGAATGTGGCTACACTGATGAGATACATTTACCATTTCAATAAATCCGTAACATCAACTATAAAATTTTCAATGAAGTATCAGTGCTAAAAAAAGAAAAACATTTTGAATTTCTTTGCCTAAAAACCAAAAACAAGTTAATAATAATGTAATATGACTGCCAAGAAAATTTTAAAAATGACGATTTTTAATAACAAAATAAATGAATTAAAAAAACCTATCTTAGATTATCTTAACAGAATTATAAATGATACAACCAGGATAAATGATACAACAAATACAATATTTTTTATCTGGTAACGAAAACAATATTTTCAGTGAAATATGCTTCAAAGAGGAATAGTGAAAAACCGAAATTGGCATAAGGTGACCAAGTATAGGAAAGGTTTTAAAGTTATAATCTGGTGAGGCATGGTGACATGCACCTACAGTCTCAGCTATGTGGAAGGCTGAGGCAGAGGATCGCTTGTGCCCAAGAGTTTGAGACCAATCTCGGCAACATTGTCAGACCCTCTCTCTAAAAACAAACAAACAACAACAACAAATATTATAATTAGAACAGTTGAAAAATATATCTTTGTGTGCTTGGAGAGAAAACTCAAGAGAACATATTTCAAATGAAACATTTAAAAAGCTATCATATCATATAAATACTAGATTTGCTTTATATTTATTGGAGTTTAAAAACTATTCTGATAGGCAGAAGCTAAAAAGAGGAAAGCTGTAGCTCACCGTGAGGATTAGCACTGGAATGATTTCAGCCATCTGCAAATAAAAAAGATGACCTTGAGGGATGAAAAGATTTCATGCTTAGCCAGATTAAAAACATTCTGAGAGGAAGGTCACACACTGGAATGAAAAACGACCTAGAAGGCCACCTTGACTCCTTTCAGCATTTCAGAGTAATGGAGTAGGGTGTCTGTTGATTTTTCTAATGGGTATTAATTCTCTAGTTAGCTTTTTTTTGACCTGGGGACAACTCCAAAAAATGTGACATATTTAACATATTTTCCTTTTACAAAACTGTTGAAATATGGATACTCATGCAATTACTACAGTAATAATTTGAGGATATTCCCCAGTAAAGACTGATCTTATGCATTCAATTCGCTTCTCACAGAAAAATGCCCAATACTCAAATTTCTTGCAGATAGATTAGTACTACTGTGAGGGCAGAATAATCAATTCCTTTTATAAATGAGACATTGCATTAAGTTGGGTAAATGCCAGTTATTAGTAAAATATAACAATTTACTACTAAAAATGTCACCTGGAAAGTTTATTAAAATTCGCTTCTGGGTTTCAGCCCCATGAATTCTAACACTATAGTCTACAGTCCTTGAGGTACAGCCCAGGAATCTGTACACAACAAGAATCCCAGATGAATCTGCAGCATGCTGTTCTTTGGAAAACAATTAATCTAGAAAACATCACGCAACTCAACAAGAAGACAGAAATAAAGCAAAAAACTTCAGATGAGCTACAAACTACAAGTGGAAATGGTTACTAATGACAAATGTCTGAGTTTTTCCTATCTACTAATGAAAAAATATCATGCTGCTAACAGGACAAAACACTCATTATTTACTTATTCTGTATAAGAAATGTAGACTTAAAAGCATATACTGACACAAAGAGCTGTTAATAAATATAGTCGTTATTCAAAACATATTATCTGTTTCATGTTTCCTTTTTTTTTTAAAAAAATACTGTCTTTTCAAATGAAACCAATTGTCTCTTGCCTACAAAATCTGTTTCAAATATTTTTGATGTTAAGAAAAAAAAAGTTCAACTTCTAGCTTATGCTCCCAAAACAGTTTTCATTTCAATTTGAATCTGAACAACAAAAAAACTTTCTGAAAATATCATCCCTCTGATGGCTTATTTTATTTCACTTGAAAATGTTTGTGCTGATTTAGATAATTCTGATGTTACTTAAAAGAAAATTGGATTTGTGCATTAGATGAAAACTGTGACTCGGTGTATTACCCAAGGAATTAACTGAAGGAAATAAAAGTCACATATTGGGAGCTGGCATTATCAGCCAGAATTGAAAACCAATTTTTTGAACCTTGCCAAAAAAGCCACTTCATCTTGATAACACTTCAAACTTAGTTGTTAAGAGTAAGAAAGAAACAAAAGTAATGAGGACATACTAAAAGAAGGTTACTGACATTTCACCACCTGTTCATTTGCTTTACAAATTTGAAATGAAATGGACCATTTTAAATTAAAGGATAACCTTGATTCTAGAATCAACACTTCTCTCATTACTTCAAAAGCTGTCTTGGACAAAAGTGTTTGTGTGCATGCATGCACGTATAACACATCTATTGCCTTTTTTTCTGTGAAATTTAATTAATTAAATTTAAATTACTTGAGGATCAAGTTAGTCTTTGGGAAAATTATAGTTTGGGATCTGGGATGACTCTGCTTCTTCCCTTGACAAATGAGCCTGATACCCTTATGCTTGATTCTCTTTCTTCCAAGTACAGAGAGAATTTCTTGTTTGACAGTAGGCAGGCTTGTGTGAATGTCCAAATATTCATTACGCAGGTCATCTACTTTCTTGTGTTCATATCCCCTGTCCTTTTCTTTAGTCTCTGTCATCACCCTTTGGGTTCTTGTCTCCTAATCATTCCCTAATGTTCCAGTAGAAGCAGTCATACTGTAAATAAAACCCTCTTACCTGGGCACAAGTGATGAGGCTAGGGATGGGCACATAGATAAAACACCTGCCAAAATTCAGAATTAGCTTATGAAGTACCAGGCTTGATGTGTCTGCTCTCTTCAATCCTGTTGTAAATATCAGAGCTATTATGCTGAAGCTCCTTTATACCATATGGACTGAGGGACACAGGAAACATGCATGCTCATCATACCTTTAAAGTAGTTCTTTCCAAAGTTACAGGTGAAGATAGGGAGAACGCAGAAATAAGGGACGAGAAAGAACTGACTTAAACAGCACCAAAGCAATCCAGCATTGACTTCCTTCAGCAGCAGCATATACTTGAAATTGATCATTTCGTTTGAGGAATCTTCCAGGAATTCTTCCGAGGCCCCACTGGCATGATACCCATGATGGAGGCAGTGATTCTGCATAGCCGATTTCTAATCCACCTCCACTTTCTGCATCCAATCCTATACTTCCAACAGGTATTGCTCAGGTAACCTCTCCACTGACAAGGGCCCCTTGAATGAAGATTACTTTCAAAGCTGCCAAGTGCTAGCATTACTGCCATGGCTTGTATACTTGTTCTTAGGGAAATCTCGAATATCTGACTACATGTATTGGTGGAATTGCAGGCTTCTAATATAAACTGCTTCCATGGGCAGCTTCTGGTACTAGCAATTCCTTTGTAATTTGTTTTCATAGATTATTCTTACAATTATTTTGTCCCCCAAATCCAGAGGGCACATATTATATTCCCTGAAGGGTTCCTTTGAACCCTTTCTCACTAGTGTTGAGCTAGAAGACAACCAACTCTCTAAATAATCCTCTAATCTTCCACCACCATTTGCAGATATCTGCAACATTCTTCTTCAACGAGCTGCAGATATCTTATAGGCTTCAGGTAAGTGGCTAACTCAGAGAAACAAAAGTACCCGTTGGTGACTGCTATTTTCATTTCCTATGGCTGCTTTCCCAAATTACCTTCTAGAGGTTTCCCATATTCCTTGACTCATAGTCCCCTTCCATTGGCAAAGTTGGTAATGGCCTGCTGAGTCTTTTACACATTGCATTACTTAAAAACTAATGCACCTGCCTCTTCCTTCCACTTTTAAGGACCCTTGTGATTGCACTGGGTCCACATGGATAATCCAGGATAATCTATCTGAAATTTAAGTTAGCAGATTAGAAACACTAATTCCATCTGCAATCTTAACTCCCCCTTGCTGTACAGCATAATGTATTCACAGGTTCCAGGCAGTGGGATGTAGGTATCTTTGGGGTGCTGTTATTCTGTCTACCACAACCTTTTTAGCAAATTCATTCAAAATTATTCAGAAATATGAAACCTGTTAGAAACTATCATCTCAGTGCTTAGGCTAAAACTCAGGCTAGAATATCTCATTTACATCTTATTAAAGTACTTACATTCACAATCACACAGAATTTATGAATACTAAAATACAGCTCTGGAATTAATGTCTTCCTCATGAAGGAATTGGTGGAATAATCAACTGTTAGAAAGCAGGTCCTTTCTGCCACATCTTCTTCGATCTTTGAACAATTTTGTCTCATTTACTGATCCCTCTTCGTTATTGTTCATTAACGTGTGTTTCACAATGATGTCTGCTGAAATCAACCGCAGATTAGTGTCAGTATCTCTATTTCAGTGCTAAAATTAAAAACTAAAGTACTCATTAACAATTTCTTCTACTTTACTAATTCTCTTTTCCTTAGAAATGTAAAATGCCACGCTGAAACCTAACCGAAAACATGTCTCCTCTATATTCGTTCCACAATAAAATTGTTGCTAATGTCTAGCACAGCTTTCTCTCCATGGCTCTATGTTTGAATTGGGGAAAATACCCAAAAGAGGCTCATGTGCTATCTTGGCTTTGGGCCCAAAAAAGGCACACATTGTTACTTAAGCCATTTTTATTATGTTATTTCTTTATTTGTTTACTAACCAAGTAACATCCTTTAGAAGTGTTCAATGTAAAAATACTAGTCTAAACTTCAATTGAAGTTGATCTTTTCCAGTGTGCAGTTCTTCATTGTCCTGTTGGGTTTTGTGAAATAAACTAGAGAGGTGATATTCTAATATTGATCAACTGGCACAACTTGGATATTGATGGGTCACAAAGTACACTGACTTGTAAGCATCTGATGTCCCCATACCTACCTATATCAGCTCAACATTAGCCCCTGTGAATCACATTTTTGGCCCCCTTCACTAAAAAGTAAGCAGGACTGGCAGGGTTCAGAATTAAATGATGCTTAAATAAACTTTGCAAATTATTCAATCTGAGGTTTTTGTTTTTACATTTTTAGAGTCATTCCTACCTTAGAAAAAAGTTGGTCCAATTTAGCATTTATTATATAGAGCAATGGTCAAAGTGCTGATGGAATTAAAAGAAAAAACATGAGGAAGTCATTTTTTTGCTCTTGGGCAGTTTATGTTATACTGAGGCAGACAAGCAACTTCAACAGCAATTAGAATGAAATAAACAATAGGTTGTACAAAGTAAACTTCACATATTTGGTAACGGTGGTTCTATTGCATAATCCAAATTAATCATGATATTACCTATTTCACTATCAAAACTGACCAACTACTCATAACTTCTTGGACTACATAAGAGGGGATATATAAAACAAATATATGATAAAACAAACTAGCTTTCGGATTTCTAAGCCTTTGTGAATCATGCATATTTTGTGAAGATAAATATTCTAGGACATCAAAGTAATTTGTTGAGAGATTTCGAAAAAATAGAAAGTATTAGACTGCTTAATTTAAACTGTTGTGTTAGGAAACTCTGAATAGGCATTTACTGCAAAGTATACCTACCTATGAAGCCTGATGCAATAAAATGTAGGTATGCGTGCAGGAAGCCTATTAGAGTTAATGAAGCTTGGTTTCAATTACACGCCAGCATTCTTTAAGAATCTAAATTTTTTACCTTTCTAGTTCTGCAAGTATTGCATATTTTGTCTCTGCTTTGTTTTTATTTTTTTGTTTGCGTGATTTTGAACACATTATCTGTTAGAATTTAAGTATAATAGACAAGATCACTTTTTATATTTAATGCCATCATGTCTAAGTTACACAGAAAACTGAAGTTGTCTACAAATTAATTTTTGTTTCTTATAATTGAGATACTATTTTTAATCAGTGGAAGATGTGCCATTCAATTTTTTACCCAAATTATTAGTAGTTTATATTTACAAAAGATATAAGGTTGAATTTATTCTATTTCCTATTGCACAGGGAATCTGGAGCATGAGAAGTTCTATAAAAATATTTAAGAATAAAATTAATCTCCTAAATTATTCTGAAGAATGAATTTCTGAACTAATACAGGTGCCACCTTTCATTTATCTTTCAAAGACAAATCCAGTTCTATTTTTCTGGTCCAGGATTTTGGTTAGAAATAGGTTTGGCTAGTAGTGACTGAAAATAAAAGTGGCTTATGTAAGACATAAACGTGTCTTACCACTCTTACAAGAGTCTGAGTAGGCAAATTAGGCTGGTTTGGTTCTTCATGATTTCAGCAGCCCAGGGTCCTACTAAATTATCATGCTCTGCAAGGCTTGGATGTCATGCTCCAAGATGGTGGAATGCCTACACCTGGAACATGTATAAAGAAAGGAAAATAGAAAAAGTTTTACTTTCTTGCAGAAACACAGGCTCAAGAACCTTGTCTTTATTCACTTTGCTATGTATTTTTAACGTGTTAGAACAGCTGTTACTCTAATGTGAAAATGATAGAATTTACTTTTTACTATGACTTAACTCACTCATTCAACAAGCATTTTTTAGGTTGCTATTAAATTATACGAAGGAAAAAAAGCATAAGAAAACATGATCCTTGCAAGAAGCAAGGGTAAGATATTGGTGGAAATTATTGCAAAATATGCCATTCTGATTGATGTGTACTATACTGTGTTAATCTGTATTTACCTGACCGCTAATGATGTTGAATATATTTTCATGTGCTTGTTTTCCATTTGTATATCTTCTTGAATAAACTTTCTTCATGTCTTTTACCCATTTATTAAAGATAGTTTGTTTTACCCTGTTGAATTTTGAGAGTTCTATTTTATAGACAGTACTTCTTTGTTGTATATGTGGTTGGCAAATATCTTTCCAATCTGTATCTTGTATTTTCATTCCCCTCATTAGAGTCGTCTTAGTGTGTTCAGGCTGCTATAACAAAAATACTATGGAATTGGTGGCTTATAAACAGCAGAAGTTTAATTCTCACAGTTTTAGAGGCTGGGAAATCCAAGATCAAGGTACTGGGTGATTCAGTGTCTGTAGAGGGCCCACTTTCTGGTTTATATATAGCCATTTTATTGCTGCATCCTCTCATAGTGGAAGAAGTGAATTTGTTCTCTACCTGAGGTGGAAGGTCCATTTTCCCTTACCCTCAGACATCAGGTGTTACTTGTTCTCAGGCCTTCAGATTTGAACTGGGACTCATACTATTAACTCCCATGGTGAACAGGACTTTGGGATTGGACCAGAACCACCACACCAGCTTTCTTGGGCTCGCAGCTTGCACATGGCAGACTGAAACATTGTGGAACTTCTTAGCCTCCATAATTGTGTGGGTCAATCATTCGTGTGTGTGTGTGTACACATGCACATGCAGACATACACACACGAGTGGCTCTGTTTCTCCAGAGAATGCTATTATTACACAGGCTTTCCCAGGCCAAAAGATTTTTAATTTTGATTAGGTATAATTTAACATGTTTTAATGTATAATGCTGTCACTGTCATGTCTAAGACCTCTTTGCCAAGCCCTAGATCACAAAGATTTTCCCCTATGTTTTTTCAAAAAGTATTATAATTTTAAGTTTTATATTTAAGTCTATGACCCATTTGAGTTAATTTTTGTATAAGGCATAAGTTTTATGTCAAGTATCATCATTTTGACAATGGTTATCCAATTGCTTGACATTATTTGTTGAAAAGCTTATGTTTTCTCCATTGAAGTGCTTCTGTATCTTTGTTAATAATTTATTTTATTGCTGTTTCTGTGTTCTTCTCAATTTCATTTACTGATTTATGTGACTACCTTCCTACCAATATCATACTATCTTGATTGCTCTAGCTATAAAGTAAACCTTAAAATCAGGTGAATTGGTTTCTCCCCATTAATTCTTCTTTATCAATATTATTTTAGCTATTCTAAGGACAGTGACTTTCTATATAAATCTTCGAATAATCATGATTATGTCAACAAAATTCCTTGCTGGAATTTGTATAGCAATGGCATTTAGGCTGTAAATCGATTTGGGGACAACTGACTTTACCATGTTTTGTGTTATAATCTATAAAAACAGAACTCTCTCCAGTTTATTTAGGTTTATCTTATTTCTTTCATTAGCATTTGGTAATTTCAGCATATAGATCCTGTACATGGTTATTAAATGTAGACTAAATACTTGATTCCTTAGGATATTCTTCATGAAAATGAGAAAAATTATCTTTATTCCTAACTTTTTGAATTTTTTTTTTTAATGAATGGGTATTGGATATTGTCAAGTAATTTTTGTGAATCATTTTCTATGATCATGTGATTTTTCATCTTTACCTTGTTGATACGGTGTATTACATTGATTTTCAATTATCGAACCAACCTTGAATGCCAGAAATAAATATTACTTGGTAATGGTCTAATGAGATCTTGTTTTTTATACACTATTGGATTCAGTTTGTTAATAATTTTTTCAGGTATTTTATTTCTTCAACTTTTCTTCTTTTTGTTTTTTAATTTTTGAGTTTTGTTTGCATATGAGGTTCTGCATGATACTGGTCCATATTTATGTGTGTATTGTCTTTGCCTAATTTTTGTGTCTGAGTAATATTGCCCCTGTCCCCCTAAGTAAGTTTGGATGTGTCCCCTTCTATTCCATTTTTTTGAAGAGCTTGTGTAAGATTGGTGCTCATCTTCATTTAAATAGTTGATAGAAATCTTCAGGGAAACCATATGGCTTTCAGATTTCTTTTTCAGAAGATTTTAAATCTCAAAGTAATTGGTTTTTGTGGTTATAGAATTATTCATATAGAGATCGTTGTATATAGATCACTGAGGTTGAGTTTTAGTAGTTAGTGGTTCATAGATTTCATCAAAATCTTCTAAGTTGTCCAGTTTATAAAACTAAATTGGTTATAGTTTCCCATTATTATTCTTTTAGCAAGTATTCTGTTTCACTCCTGATATTGATGGTTTGTGTGTTATATCCTTTTATCCTTGTTAGAGTTTTATCATTTTTATTGATTGTTTTCAAAGAACCAGCTATTCATTTTACTGATTTTCTCTGTGTTTGCTCTTTTCAGCTTAATTTATTTTTACTCTTACCTTTATTTTCCCTTCTTTTGTTGTTTGGATTTATCTTGTTCTTTTTGTGTGTGTGGCTTACTGATGAAAAAGTTAATTTATTTGGGACATTTTATCTTTTCTAATGTGAGAATTTAGTGATATAAATTTTCCTTCTCAGTTATGATTGTGTTACGTTGTATTTATGATTCCATTGTTTTATGTTTTTTATTGTCTTAGAGACATTGTATTTAACCCATAGTCATTTAAAAGTGAGCTCTGGGCTGGGCGCAGTGGCTCATGCCTGTAATCCCAGCACTTTGGGAGGCCAAGGTGGGTGGATCAACTGAGGTCGTGAGTGTGAGACCAGCCTGACCAACATGGAAAAACCCATCTCTACTAAAAATACAAAATTAGCCAGCATGGCTAATTAATTTCTGGTTTGTTTCCACAGTGATCACAAATACACTGTATTTTTTTAAAATAATTTTTATAATTTTATGATACAAATAAGGCTGATGTTATGATTCACAATAGAATTTATCTTTGTGACTATTCCATTGGTGATTTTTAAAACACACATACTGTTGTTGGATAGGATGTTCTATATATGCCAATTAGCTGTTATTGATCTATTGTGTTGTTTGGGTATTTTATAGAGTTGCTGATTTTCATAGAGTAATTCTGTTAGTTTCTGAGAGGGAGGTGTTAAAATTTCTAAGTATGTTTGTGGTTTAGTTTATTTCTCCCTTAAGATCTACCTAATTTCACTGGGTTTATTTAGATGGTCTGCTGAAATAATCAGGAACCATCTAGCCTAATTTGCCTACTTAGACTGTTATAAGAGTGATAACTGTGTTTATGTCTTATATAAGCGACTTTTATTCTCTGTTAGTCCTAGCCAAACCTACTTTTTACCAATATCCTGGCCCAGAAAAAAGGAACTGGATTTGCCTTTGAAAAAGGAATGAAAGGTAGCACCTGCGTTAGTTCAGAAACTCATACTTCAGAATACTTTAGGAGATTAATTTTATTCTTGAATATTATTATAGAACTTCTCATGCTCCAGATTCCCTGTGAAGTAAGAAATAGAATAAATTCAGTTTTATGTCTTTTGTAAATAGCAACTACTATTAATTTGGGTAAAAATGTGAATGGCACATCTTCCACTGATTAAAAATAATGTCTCAATTATAAGAAACAAAAATTAATTTGTAGACAAGTTCAGTTTTCTGCATAACTTAGACATGATGATATTAAATATAAATCTTATACTTAAGATTTATATTTTATATAAATGTCTAATATACTTAAATTCTAACAGATAATGTGTTTAAAATCATGCAAACATAAAGAAATAGAAACAAAGCAGAGATAAAATGTGCAATACTTGCAGAACTAGAAAGGTCTATCTGCGATATATAATACACTAACCCCTGATGTATAGCACTGTTACCACGATAATTAGTTTTCCATGTAATATGAGAATCCTCTTGTGCACGTTTCAATTTATAATGAAATATATTTTAACTACTTAAAAGTTACAATCAGAAGCTTTAAGAAAACTTCAGTTCATAAATGTTTTGATTTTGATAGTGGGTAGCTTGCATTTTCCTAGAGAAAAAAAACTTCTAAAAATATGTTAATGTTGCAGTAAATGATAAACACAGAGATTAAGCATTCTCATTTCTGAAATATTGAGAAAGTGGTTTATACTGCCTGGTGTGTGACTGCCAACATGTAATTCTGAGAATCAGAAATGCTGTAGACCTCTGTATATTAGATAGATAAATATGGAGACCTTTATAGATCAATAGAAAAATGTTAGGCCAAATGGTTTCATATAACCTTGGACAATGTTAGAGATAATCTGAGAAACCCAACTTTTCATATATTTTAAATTTGTTCCTATTGCTATGTCTTACAACAAGAACAGCAAACCACCATGGCACATGTATACCTGTGTAACAAACCTGTACGTTCTGTACATGTACCCCACAACTAAAAGTATAATTAATAAACAATTAAGAAAAAAAATCCAAGACATAGATCATTAACTCAACAATAATTTTTTCTCTATATCATCTAATATATATGCATGTGTTTTTGAATCACTTAATTTTTAAACTTTTTATTTTGTACTAATCTTAGATTGACAGAAAACTTGCAAAGATAGTACAGACAATTCTCACCAAGTTCTGACCTTTCATCCAATTTTCCTTAATGTTAATTGTTTATGTATTCATGGCACATTTTTCAGACTAAGAAATTAATTTTAGAATATTACTATACTAAACTACAGACTTTATTTACATTTCACCTTTTTTTGACTTATGTCTTTTTCTGTGTTAGGATCCAATATAAGATGCCATACTTCCTTCAACTGCCATGTCTCCTGTGGTTCATTACATTTTCTCAGTCTTTTACTGATTTTCATGACCTTGACTGTTTCGAAAAGTACTGTAAGGTACTTTACAGTATGTCACTCAATTTGGATTTTTATAATATTTTCCCATTATTAGACTGGGGATATAAGTTTTTGTGAAAAATTAACACAAACATAATGTACTCATATTATCATATCAGTGGTATTTAATGTCAACATGACATCACTTTTGATATTGACTTTGATATTTAACTAAGGCAGTTTGCAAACTTGTGCATTCCAATGTTACTGTTCCTCCATTTTCACACTCTACTGTTTGGAAAAGAGCAATTAAGTTCAGCAACAACAGAGAGATGAAACAACTCACAGATTGGGAGGAAATATTTGAAAACCATCCATCTGTTAAGGGGCTTATATTCAAAATATATAGAGAACTCAAACAACCCAATGAGGAGAAAACAAATACCCCAACCAAAAAAATGGGCAAAAGATCTGAAAATCTATTTGTCAAAAGAAGAGATACAAATGGCCAACTGATACATGAAAAAATGCTCAGCATCGCTTATCCAGGGAAATGCAAATGACAACTACAATGAGTATTCACGACTATTAGAATGACTGTTATCAAAAAGACAAATGACAACAAGAGTTGGTGACGATATAGGAAAGGGGAATACTTTTGTACATTGTTGGTAGGAAAGCAAATGAATATAGTCATTTTGGAAAATACTACAGAGGTTTCTCAAAAAATCAGAAATAGAATTGCTTTATGATCCAGCAATCTCATTTCTAGGTATATATTCAAAGGAATTGAAATCTGATCTATGAAATTATTATCGGCACTCTCAGGTTCATATCAGCATTATTCACAATAGTCAAGATATGGAATTAACTTAGTTGTCCAGCAATGGATGAAGAAAATGTGGTATGTATTCACAACAAAATACTATATAGCCTTAAAAAAAACGAAGTTCTGTCATTTGTGACAAGTGGGAATGGATCTGGAGAACATTATGCAAAGTGAAATAAATTAGGCACAGAAAGACAAATACAATATGTTCGCACTTATATTTGGAATCTAAAAAATTGATCTCATAGAAACAGAGAGCAGAAAAGTGGTTACTAGAAGCTAGGGGAGAGGGTGGAGGAAAGTATGGTGAAAGAAATGTTGATCAAAGGGCACAAAATCTCAGACAGGAGGAATAAATTTAAACAATATATTTTACTGCATGCTGACCACAGTTTATAATAATGTGCCACAGATTTCAAAATTGCTAAAAGAATATATTCTTAACGTTCTCACCACACACACACACAAATAACTAGTTGGTAATGTAATGGTAAATAAGTTAATTAGCTTGATTGAAACTTTTGATACTGTATAAATGTATCAAAGCATCTAGTGTACTCCATAAATATATACATTAATTAAAAATAAATACTTATTTAAAAATTTTATCATGCACTTATGAGTATGTGGCATAGTTAAGCTTTACTTTCAGGAGGGCAGTATCTGCATATATTATTTGGAATTCTGTTTTAAGGAAAATGTGTTCCTTCCTCCCCATTTATTTATTTATTCATTTACTCATATCAGTGTGAACTCATGTATGCTTATTTTATATTTTGAGCTATTATACAATTCCACAGTATTTCTTTTGTTATTCAAACTGCTCCAACTTTAACCACTGAGGGCTCTTACAGGCTGGCTCCTTTGACCCTTAGGCATGACTCCACCCTTATGCTTGTTGAGAACTTCTTTGCTCTCTCACACTACATGATGCTCTGGGCTCATGCATTTTCTTTGCCTCATCCCTATAATCAGCCATTTATACAAAGAGCCATTGCTTTTTCTGTTGAACAATGGTATTTAGAAACAAAGATCTGGTCACTGGTTGTGTTTTTGCTGTTGGGGTGTCGCTGTTGGTGTGTCACCACTTCTAGTAGACACTCTCAGGAGAAAATTCCTGACACTGTTTCTTCAAATATTTCTTCTGCATACTCTTTCTTTTTTTCAATCATTCTGGATTACAGTTATGTATATATTAGAATGTTTAATATTGTCCCATAGATACTGTGCTTTTTTTCTCTGTAATTTCTATTGTCTGATTTTTAAGTTCATTAATTCTTTTCTTGACAGTGTCTACTGATGAGTTTATCAAAAACACTTCCAATACTGTGTTTTGATTTCTCCTATTTTCATTTGATTATTTCTTATAGTTTCTAACTCTGCCAAAATTACCTATCTAATATAACATGCTACTTGCCTTTTCCATTAAAGGCTTTAGCACATTAATTATAGTTATTTATAATTCCCTACCTGGTTGTGTTCATATCTGTGTTATATCTGAGTCTAGTTCTGATGATTATTTCTTTTAACTATATTTTGTCTTGCCTTTTGTAATGCATTTTGCTATGCTATGCTTATAACTTTTTATTGAAACATGTATCTATTTTTTAAACAATGGATACGGGGGTAAGTGTAGTTTATGTTTGGAGTTGAGTACCCCTTTCTCCTGCTAAGCCTTTGGTATGGAGTTTATGTTAATCTAGTCAGCAGTTTGAATGAGTTTGACTTTATGGTTGCAACTGTTTCCAGAGCTGAAGTTTGTTGTTCCTAAGGTCACTATCTACATCAAACCCCTGTAGTGACACTTTACTTTTGTCTCCTTGCTTGACTGGGTCTTCTCTTTGTGCTGCTTCTCAGAGGCTTTCCTAGCTGGTCTCCAGCTGTATTTCCCTGCCATTTGGAGGCTTATTAGCATGATGGTGAGGGTAGGGGAAGGATAGGTACTCCCTGATATTCTGATTAAGCTTCAGTCTTAAGAGCATACTGTGGACCTGTGCCTCACAGGTGTGACCCTCACAAGAGTCCCTGTCCTTTTTCCAAGGATGGAACTTTTATATTTCCCCATTTGTTCTCTGCTCCTAGCTGAGTATCCATCAGTGTTCTTAGGCTACAGATTTGCATTAGTTAAATCTCACACTGCTATGAAGAAATATCCAGGACTGTTATGAAGAAATATCCAGGTAATTTTGAAAGGAAAAAGATTTAATTGATTCAAAGTTCTGCATGGCTGGGAGGCCTCATGAAACTTATAATCATGGCAGAAGGCACCTCTTCACAGGGCAGCAGGAGAGAGAATGAGAATGAGAGCTGAGTGAAAGGGGAAACCCATTATAAAACCATCAGATGATGTGAGAACTCACTATCATGAGAACAGTATGGGGAAAACTGTCCCCATGATTCAATTATCCCCTTGACATGTGAGGTTTATTACAATTTAAAATCAGATTTGCATGGGGACAGAGAGCCAAACCATATCAGGATTCACTGACTGTCTTCCTGCAGATCATGCTCTTTGTTTTTGTTTTTATTTAGAAAACTGGAGCACAAGCGTGAATGGAGTTTTGTTATGGCCTCAGTCTTCCTCTCCTACATACAATAGGATTACACTAGCACCCTCTCCTGAAGATTAAGTCTATTTTCCTGCAGTAGAGACACAGCAGGGAGGAAAGGAGTCTTGATTATAATTTGGCACTGAATGCTGTTTCTCTCCACTGTTAGGGAGCTTTCTCTAGATTCTCTCCAAATATTCTTATGAGAGCCTAATGGGTTTCCTGGAGGATAGCCCAGCACAAGGGTGGGAACCCAACTATGTCTGCATTTACCAGGGGTCTGTAGTCTCAAACTAGCCCACACTTCACTTTTAGCACTTCCTTAAACATTTCCTATAATCCCAGCTACTCGGGAGGCTGAGGCAGGAGAACTGCTTGAACCTGGGAGGCGGAGGTTGCAGTGAGTCGAGATCATGCCACTGCAATATAGCCTGGGTGACAGAGCAAGACTGTCTCAAAAAAAAAAAAAGGAAGAAGAAAAAGAAAGAAAAGAAGAAGAAGAAAGAAGAAGAAGAAGGAGGAGGACAAGGAGGAGAAGGAGAAGGAGAAGAAGAAGAAGAGGAGGAGGAGGAAGAGGAGGAGGAGGAAGAGGAGGAGGAGGAAGGAGAAGGAGAAGAAGAATAATCAAATTACAAAGAAAAGGAAGAAAAGAAGGGAATGTAGGAAATGAATAAGCGTGTGTTAATACTAATTTGTAGTAATTTACTAAATGGGTAATTGCAGGTTTAAGGATTAAGTGTGAGCACAAAGGGGTGGCAAAATTCCATGAGCCATTATTGAAAGCAAAATACAAAATGAAAGAAAGATTATAGCAGTGCCTGTTGAACCATTTTGCCTGCTGTCATCCCACCACAATCTTAGATTCTTTCTTGAAAAGCATTTTTTTACATTAGTGATTTCATTTTTGTGAACATCAATTTGCTAAACTGCAACTCTGGGAATGCGCACTGTGAAGCTGAGAAGCAGAAGTGGTAAGTGGAGGTGGTGAGCTAACAAAGGAAGAAGGAGAGAGGAGCAACCCACAGGACCACAGTGTTTTCAGTAAAAATCCACAAGAAACTACTGCATTGCAGCAGAAAGCAATATTGATTCTAGAAAAATACTAAGGGCACAAATATTATGATTACTAAACCAGGGTTTGAAGATAGGATAATGATATTATAAGAATCAGGTAAGTTGTTATGCAAAAATAGACAGAGAAGCAACATATCTGTAAAAATCTGACTACATTATCTTGAGATGAAGATGTTTATAGGTGTAGCATATTTCTCTATAAATTCCAAAGCCCATGTGGGTTGTCTTTCATAGAAATAAATGCTGGGCTTTTTGTATCATGGGGGGCCTATTCAATTCACTCTCTTGGATCAGTTACTAATCATTTTGTTTTGTAAATGATGAGGATGGAGTATCTGTGAATGCGGATGTGATGTGCTTAAGCAATAAATTCTTGATATATGCCATTCAATCTCATTCACAGGAATAAATGTCATAGAATTCAGTGAAAGGGCTTAATTCTAGGTTACCAGCCAAGAAACTCCTTCCTCCTTCTCAAGGTTAGAGTGAGAAGTAATGTTACTTTATCAATTCCTCCAGGGCATCCTAGATTAACAGAACTCTGCATGGCTGCCCTGCACAGACTGTTGCTCTTCATATATGTGTGAATAATAGCAAATAACATCAAGAAAAAGCAACATTCCCCTACCTAGAGTTAATGATATTATTTTAAAAAGTGTGACAGTTGAACAATTGCGGAAGGGAAATTGTGGCTCATTTGCATTTACTATTAAATACTCAGTAAATGATTCTGAACAGGACTATTTTGAGTTCTATGGCACAGAAGCGGGCTAAGAACAAATAGCAAATAAAGCTGCAATTCAAGTTACAGGACTTCCAAGGTTGGGAACCAAACAAATATGAGTTGCTCTGGCCATCAGGGTATTACTAAAGGATCTCCCATGGTCAAACCACAGTCTGGGCCATACATTATGTTTCGGCTAACAATTTCTCTGGGTTTCTCAACTGCTAGCCGACATCTGAACAATTTCTCTTAGATTTTTGACTTAAACGAGTAGAATGTGAAGAATTGATATGTAAAAATTGTAGGAATCAAAGAAGAGACAATTCCTTTTCTTAGAAATAGCTAGTATCCTCTTGTCACAATGTATCCTATGAAGTCCCTGCAGGTAACAGATAATATGCTAGGAAGTCCACAAAATCAGAGCATGAAAGAGAAGAAGTCTCTTGGAGGCATTAGCAGTTTTCAAAGATTCGAACATATTCTATTTTCCCTGACTGCAAAACTCAGGCAATTGAAAATCATTTTTTGTGTGTAATAAATGGTTGCAAAAACCTGTACTTTTAAATTTCAGTGAATTTATCATTTTAGTGTTATTTTAACTTCTGAAGGAAGGTGACTGTTGGAGAAAGATGTATGCGTGTAGAATTACCACAGCACAGCACCACTCTACTAGCTAGGAAATAGACTATTTCCTCTCTCTAACTTCATATTTGTTTGCTTAAAATGAATACTAGCAGCAGTAAAAATAAGGAAGTGAAAACAGCTTTTTGTCACAAGCAGTTTAAGAAAAGGGATGAACAATTCTTGAATGGTTCTACACAGCTCTCACATGGGCCCTAATCATCAGAATTATTACTGGTAAGTCTACAGTATCATAAGAGTCATCATTAATGTCACCAAATAATGACAAAGAAAGAAAAGCAAACTGAAGGGGTTATCTTTTCAAATTTCAGCCTTAAAAAGGAATAATCCATGTCAAAATTGAGGTTTCCTACAAGAATAAACCACAAATCCCAATGATAAGTAAATTGTATTTTTTAAAATCAAACCCAACAATATACAACTATTAGGAATATCAGGACTCATTTAGTTTACTACTTATTGACTTAATGTTGGAACACTGATTACAATAATTCACTTCATAGTTTGATAAATGAAAGCCAGATTATCCCAATCGACACAGAAAAAGTTCAATAAATTTTACATGCACTTATGATAAAAATTCATAGCAAAATTTCAACAGCTGAGAATGTCTTTAATCTGATAACCATCTTCAAAAACCTACAGGAAACATATTTAATAGTAAAATGTTGAAAGCATTAACTTTAATATAAGAAACAGGAAAAATATGTGCCACATTATCACTTCTTTTCTGTATTTTAATATAGTCCCAGTGAGGCTGAAAATAAGAAAAGTAATAAAATATATAATAATCGGAAAAAAAGAATAGAGATGATAACTGATAATATGATTGGGTACATGGAACATCTCAAATTGGACTTTAATACACCAGCAACTTACTGTTAGAAAATATGAATATATAAATTTAAAATTTGCAACCAGAAATGACCTGGGCATAAGTCTATTAAAACATGTGTAAAAGCTTATTGAAAAAAAAAATTAAAGCTTTAAACTATATTAGAAATATGCTTTTAGATGCCAGTTGTCACCAAATATTGTAAAATTCAACAAATTTCCAAAAAAAAAAACCCATTTTTTACAGCACAGCCAATTTTAAAACATATGTGCAAATGGGTAGCCAGGACAGACTTTTAAAAAATGAGAAAACTTTATCAGATATCAAGATTAAGAAATCTAACGTATTTAAGAATATGTGCTCTCAGAACAAAGACAGTAAGAACAAACTGATACATGAGACAAATTGCAGATTTCAGAAACATCATATTCTTATGAACTTGTCCTTCACTGGCTAGGTAGAGGAAAATGAAAATTTATTCTGAGACAATGGGTTATTAGGTGAAAATAACAACATGAAATGTTACATTACACTTAATATAAAATCAGTTCCCAGTGAATTAAAAATGTAAATGAGGGCCGGGCTTGGTGGCTCATGCCTGCAATCCCAGCACTTTGGGAGGACAAGGTGGGCAGATCATCTGAGGTCAGGAATTTGAGACCAGCCTGGCCAACATGGTGGAACCCTGTCTCTACTAAAAACACACAAATTAGCTGGGCGTGGTTATGCACACCTGTAGTATCAGCTACTCAGGAGACTGAGGCAGGAGAATTACTCAAACCCAAGAGATGGAGGTTGTAGTGAGCCAAGATCGTGCCACTGCACTCCAGCCTTGAAAAGAGAGTGAGACTCCATTTCAAAAAAGAAAGACAGAAAGAAAAAAAGATGTAAATGAGAAAGACAAAACCATACAATTTGTCACAACATATATAAGACAATGTCCTTCTTGTTGCCTTCCTTGTCTCCCTAAAATCTGCCCCAAATCTAACTCTAGTTAGAGCACTCTGGGGATTAATGCTTAGACCGCTTCCCTATCTGCATGTGCTCCTTTGCTTATTTCACCTAGTGCCAATGATTTCAACTAACATGTCTATGCAGATAACTCTGAAATATGTATTTCCAGTCCTGAAGTCTCCCCTGCACTGCAAACTGCTTAGTGACATCTTCACTCATGGTGAACGGCCATTAGTATGTCTACAAACAAACTCTTGACCTCTACCCTCTCTCCAAGATTTTGTCCACCCAAGTTTGCCATCCTCGATGGTAGCAAATTTACCCTTTCAGTTCAGTGTCTCAGACCAAACCTCTGTAGTCACCTTTTACCCCTCTCACACACCACGAACAATTCCAGGTGCATGGCATCACCACTGCACATAGTTTAGTCCACTGGATGGAACTTCCATGTTCAATCTCAATCAAAAGATGACCGTCCTCTGGCCAGATGGTGGCCACAACCCTGGGGACCCCTCTACTTGTTGCTTTGCAGAGCTGTCCGAAAACCCATGCTGTATCATTGGAAAGCACATTTCGCAGTCTTGGACCCCTAAGTAACCAAATAATTCCCTGTGGGTTGCGTGGTCCCTTCTAGTAAGTTAGTCATTAGTTCACAGAGCTTACCGTCCTCTTGGAGTTCCAGCTAGGAGTCTCTGGGTTTTGGACTTGTAATCAGCATGCATGGAGGTTTCAGACACCTATAACAACACTGGGCTAGCTAGCTGTGAAGGTTTCAGAGGCAGTGCCTGGGACACAGCTTATTGAATGGCTTCCAAGGCCTGCTGCTGCAATGGGCTCCATTCATAGTTGATGGCTTTGTTGGTCATCTTGATTAAGGAGGCCAACAGAGCACCAAGCTGGATCCATGTTGTCTCCAGTACCTAAAGAAACACATCCGTTGTTGGATAACTTTGATCAATGAGTGCTATCAAGGCCAACAATTTCTGCTTGACTCTATGAGAAATATTTCTTTTGCTTCCCCAACAAGTGACCTTTGCATTCAGCCTGCAATAGTCCAATGTCAGTCTCTAGGCCCCAAAGGCCTGTTTTACTATCCAAACTCAGTTGTTCTATTGTGTCAGGGTTGCTTACATTTCTGCTTGTGGCAAGTCCTGAACTGACTGACTAATGTACTTTTTTCACTTTGTTTGCAGTATGGGTTTTGCTGAATAATCCATCAGGGCTTGCATAGCTTGGGAAGCAGGTGGGAGTGGGTTTGCCTCCATGTTATGGATCAAATTCTTAGTCGTGAGGAGGCATCTCCCTCAGGTGGCAGTGATGTTCTGTGCCACAGTCAGCCAACATGCCAATGTCTACACTGCATTCTGTGGTGCAAACCATGGTCCCCAGCACCTGAAACGGTCAATAGGGTTCACCCACAAGCACAGAAGTATCATGCACACCATGTTTGTCCCCTAACTTGCCAATGTCATCAGCTTAATTTTTCTCCTAAGGGGACTTTGAAATATTGTCATGTGGGCTCCAGCATCTAACTCTAGAAAAGTCTGAATTCCTTTTACCCTTTCATTTTGACCATCAGTTCCTGTGGGAAGTAGAAAAGTTCCTCTTCAAGGTTTTCTTTCTTGTTAATAAATCCTTCTTGCTTTTTTTCTTTTTTTGGGTAATACCTCTTTTTTAAGACCCATCATATGTAGCTGTTAGACATGCCTACAGGCACATAGTACAATCTATGTCCTTGTACTTTAACCAAGATATCTGTGCTGGACATGCTCACAGGCATGTCCCAGCTTGTAGCCTATGCTCCTTCCTTATTTGGACTCCCTTTTTGTTCTCCATTGCTTTTACCTGTTTAGAAAAGTTTTAAGTTGTTAGCCCATGGGATTTTAGTTTAGATTGTGAGGTCTGGCTCCAACCAATGGAGATCAAGCATAGCAGTAAGAACAACTTCAAATGCATAAGGGATAAATATGTCTGCTTTTTCTTTGTTCATTGTACTCTCACGGCAAGATGGCTGGCAAAGGTACCCTTCCTGCAGGAAGTAAAAATTGCCTTGCTGAGAGATCCTTTGTCTCAGTGCTGAATTTTCATTGCAGCACTGAGCATCTGTTTCCTATAGTTTCCAACGAAGACTCAGAGAATGGGGCCCCATTCCTATCCCTACCATTCCACCTGAGATCCTTAGAGTTGCAACATCTTTTCATCAAGCACACAAACCAAACCATGCAGGACTTCTATAGCCTTTCTCCATATCCATACTGTAGATAGTGCATCTCCCTTTCTAAGGAGGCCTGAAGCACACATCTGGGCACCTCCTTCTGAGCTTTCCAGCCTCAGAAGTGAGCAATCACATAGGTGCCCAACAGTCAGGGAACTATTCATTGCACTCCCCTATTTCCACATTCCTTTCTCTCTGCAAGACATGTAGACTTGGTCCATTGGATGGGAATTCGATGTCCGACGTGTAATTTCTTCTTCCCCAGACTAACATTTGCACCCTTGGCTAGCTACTTGGGAGGAAAGTATTGCCCCCCACCCCACCCCCACCACTTCCCCAATAAGCCATAGGTCAGACTGGACCATCCTCACTGTGCCAATTTTGTGAAGCAGTGCCATGGTGCACTGGTTACCTGCTTTTCAGAGTCTGGTGAGGCTGAATGCCCACACACAGCCAGTTTATTACTGAAACATAGGCAGCAAGGGACAACAGAAGCCTAGCATATAGAAAGCGGTCCCCAAAAACTCAGGAAAAGTGCCTGGGGCAGATGGAGTCCCAACGGGGAGACTTCTCAAGCACTGTGGCTGAAAGAACAGAGAAAGCAACCTAACTGGGTTTTACATAGTGATGGCCACATGGGGCCCTGGCCTAAAGCACTGAAAGATTTCCTGTTTTGGAGGGGAGGATCTGGAACAGAGCCTGGGTTATCCTGCCCATTCCCTCACTATCTCAGGATGTTACATTCCCAGCATTTTCTATAGTTATTCTTGAGATCTAAAAGCAAGAAGGAAGGGGAAACTGGGTCAGCCCCTTAGGACCATTCTGCAGCATGAAAGCTCTTCCTTCAAAATACATATAGATTATTACCATTTCTCAAGACTGCCACTAGTACCACTGATATGGTTTGTCTGTATCTCCACCCAAATCTCGCCTTGAATTATAATAATCCCCACATGTCAAGGGTGGGGCCAGGTGGAGATAATTGAATCACGGGGGCAGGTCGCCCATACTGTTTTTATGGTAGTGAAGGAGTCTCACAAGATGTGATGGTTCCACCGCACAAGCTCTCTTGCCTGCTGCCATGTAAGACGTGACTTGCTTCCCCTTCATTTTCCACCACGATTGTGAGGCCTCCCCAGCCATGTGGAACTGTGAGTCAATTAGATCTCTTTCCTTTATAAATGATTCAGTCTCAGGTATGTCTTTATTAGCAGAGTGAGAACAGACTAACACAACCACCCTCAAACAAACCAACAACTGTGCCTTGGATTGTCATGTCATTCCATGACTGGACTTTCTGTTTCCTCTCTGGCCCTCTAGAGTTTTCTCGGCATAGCAATCAGAATAGAAAAAGAAAAGTCAGATTATAACATTCCTCTGCTCAAAATCCATAAGACTCTCCGTCCTCCAACAATAAAAAACAAAGTTGCCGCAATGCCTTGCCCTGTCTAGTGGGATTTGGTCCCTCTGTTGCCTCTTGGACTTCATCACCTACATCTTTTCCATTATCCCATGAGTTTCACCATGTTGACCTCCTCACATATGTTGAATGTGCCAGAAACACAGTCATTCCTGAGTTTTGCACTGGGCATTTGCCCCATCTGAGAAACTGTCCCCAACAACTACCTCATGAATCACTCCTACAAGTCTTCCATTAAGTGACACCCAAGGGAGGCTATTACTGAGTAACCCATAAAAAAATGGCAAGAAACATTGCCTCCCCCAGCTTCTTCAAGCTCTTTTTCCTTGTCTGCTCTCCTACTTAGTACCATGGATATTCATTATTATTATATGTTATCTCTCTCTGCTTCACAGCATTGGAATTAAGTTTATTAAGACACTGATGTTTTGTCTGTGCAATTTCCTGATGTATATCTAGTAGGCTTTAAACAATGCCTGGCACACAGTAGACACACAATAAATATTTGTCATATTGACATATTTTTTAAAGATCATTTGTAAATAAAAAAATACAAACCTGAAAAGGGGTAAAATAAGTTAGCCATAATGTTACAAAATTAGAAGTTGCTATATGAATCTATAGGCCACCTCATAAAGGGTCTAGGAAGTGCTAAAATGACAAGGAGATGACACTTCTTACTAACCAGATTGGAAAAAAACAAAAAGTGTTACAAATTCTAGGCCGTGAGTAAGGGAGACACACATATTTTATACAATATCATATATATTGATGGTATTTCATAAATTATAATTTTTGATCCAGAAAAAATGGGCTTCAATTATTCACATAATTTAATAAAATACTTTTACATATTTCTGGAATTTTGCTACCAATTGTGTTACCATCAAATCAAATTTAATTTTACCAAGGGTCTATGTGGAGAAGCATTATGTACAAAGGGAATGAAAATAAATTTAATTTGGTATAGTAACATAAATGCTAACAAATTCTCAGTGGTGAAAATAATTATTAAATATGAATAGGTTAATCACACAAACAGTAAACATATGAACTAATCAAAGCCTCTAACCAAAGAGAACAATAGCTAATTCATTCACTTTTTATAAAGTGAAAGAACTGTAACAAAATGAATCAGTGAATTGTTTTATTCTTCTTTGACAGGTCAAACGTTAACAGAAAGTGCAACTTTCCATTCTTTGACTTAATTCAAATGCAAACACATTTTACTATTTTTTATTAAAAAGTTATGCTTTGTATTTTTAAGCCGGTGTATATTTATTCTTGATATCTATGCTGTTTCAGCTTCAGTTAGAGCCACCTGCATGTTTAACATAAAAACAATTGAGGTTAAATGTATTAGTTTAGCCTAGTATAATTTTTAAAAAAAGGGAATCTCTAAATCAAGTAAGTGTTTTTGCTTCACCACTCTTCTGAGTCAGAGTTTTGAAAACTTAGCTTCACACAGATAACGAATATTTACTGTTTAAGCTAGATTGGCCAAGACCCCATTCCATATCTGCTAACATGCCCCATGACTGAACTTCTTCCCCAAGGCCTGGGAACATTTTGACAGTGTTTCATTTTCTTTTTCTTTTTTTTTTTTTTTATTAAAATACTGAGTTTTATTTCACATGTATATTTTTGTCTCCCCACCATTTCCATGTCTGACCACCACTACTGTGTCCTATCATAACATTCCATACATACTTAAAACCAAGCAAAGGGTGGAGTTCCATCTTTAAAAACTACAGGCATTTTGGACAACACATTCTTGGCAATGGTATCTGGACAACATTTATCAAACACGGTAGGGAAAATTCTCACTCTGCATTATAAAAGGACAGCCAGATATCAACTGTTACAGAAATGAAATAAGACGGAAAATTTTTAACAAATTGTTTAAACTGTTTTCTTAAAGAGACTTCCTCCACTGCCAGAGATCTTGAATAGCCTCCTGGTCAGTCATCCGGAAGCAATTCTTCACATAATTGATGAACTTGGCTTCCACTTTGGGAAGAGAACCACCTTTTTCTATACTTGCTTGCATTTTTGCTTTAATGTCTTCTACAGAACTAGGTCCTTTTGGTGTTTTAGGAGTTTTTTCCTGTTTTTTGAAGGATTCTTGTCCTTTTGATCTTGGTGTTGATGATGGTTTTGAGTCTTTTCCATTCTGATTTGACTTTTGTGCATTTTTGGCTGGAGTATCGCGTATAGATTTCTTCACTGGCACTTTTTCTTCAGTTTCCTCATCATCGAAATCATCATCATCATCATCATCATCATCTTCATCATCATCATCTTCATCAGCAGCAAGTTTTACTTTTTTCTGTGGAACCTTGCTACCACCTCCAGGGGCAGACCGCTTTCCAGACATTCTTAAGAGACAGTGTTTCATTTTCATCTCCTCTGCTGTATGGCAGAAATTTGCAGTTCTGCTTCCCCATTTGGCTTTCTTTCTCAACTCCAAATTTACCCCCTTAAAATGATTACTAACTGCTTCAACTACACATATTTTTCTTAAATAATTTGTTTATAGCTACCCATGTGACTTAAGATAAATGTTACTATTGGCAACATAGATTCCACAAAAGGGCATTTCTTGGTATAAAAATGGACACCATAGAATTAAGACTAACTGCTGGATATTTATTATTTACTTGTCCATTTATATGTACTTTTTCCAGAGATAATTTAAGATGGCTTCTGTACATTTACACAAAAGAAGGAAATGATATTCTTTCCATAAAGTAAGATCCTATCATTTAGCCTTAATCCCAGAATATTTCCCCAGTAGGGCCAAGTCTCATAGTATAAAGATCAAGCATACTGCCTGTATTTGACCATTCTCATGCTGCTATAAGGAAATACCCAAGACTGGTAATTTATAAAGGCAAGAGGTTTAATTGGCTCACAGTTTCATAGGGCTGAGGAGGCCTCAGGAAACTTACAGTCATAGCAGAAGGGAAAGCAAACACATCTTCACATGGCAGCAGGAGAGACTAGAATGAGAGCCAAGCAAAATGAAAAGCTCCTTATAAAATCCTCAGATCTTCTGAGAACTTACTATCATGAGAATAGCATGGTAGAAACTGCCCCCATGATTCAATTACCTCCCACCAGGTCCTTCCCATCACACGTGGTGATTATGGGAACTACAATTCAAGATGGGATTTGGATGGAGACACAGCCAAGCCATATCATTGCCCTTTCAACATATACTCTGATATTTTCAAGAGTCCTTGGTTGCCCAGTGTAGATCCTCTAAGTTAAAAAGCTCCTACAGCGATGACCTAGTAAACACATTTTTAACAATCAATCTTATTTGAGATAAATTTTATACTGGCTAGTATCTCAAAATATTACAACAAGAAAAGAAAACCAACAGTGTAATATAAAAAAAGAATCTTTTTCTGAGCTTCCCAGAAATAGAGTTGACACTTGAATGATGCAGGGTGCCTACCCACTTTGCAAAGTTGAAAATTAACATATGACTTTTGGCTTCCCCACAAATTAACCAGCAATAGCCTACTTCTGACTGGAAGCCTACCAATAGGATCTAGAGTCAATTAACACATATTGTGATATATATATATATATATATATATATATGCACATAAAGTATACTGTATGCTTATAATA
The DNA here is from genome assembly GCF_001604975.1 of Cebus imitator. Classification (NCBI taxonomy): domain Eukaryota; kingdom Metazoa; phylum Chordata; class Mammalia; order Primates; family Cebidae; genus Cebus; species Cebus imitator. The sequence goes on along the minus strand of NW_016107357.1, from coordinate 18,764,776 downwards.
AAGGAACATGAGAAAAGAAAATGTTATTAAGAAAATCATAAGGAAAAGAAAATATACTTCCTAGTCACTACGCAGAAGTGGATCATCGTGAAGGTCTTCATTCTCATCATCTTGATTTTGAGTAGGCCAAGGAGGAAAAGGAAGAGGAGAGGTTGCTCTTGCTGTCTCAGACGTAGCAGAGGAAGAAGTGGAGGAAGAAGAAGGAGAAACAGGAGAGGCAGGCACACTCTGTCTAACTTTTATTGGAAAAAATCATGCATAAGTGATCCATGCAGTTCAAATCCATGTTGTTCAGGGGTCAAATACATATATATGTACACATGTGTATGTGTATGTATATGCATATTATCAGAAGGCTAATATAAAAGTGATAACAAAAGATTTCATATACATTTTTCTATACCTCCTGCCAATTTAAATTCAGTGGGTTTAAATTCAGTGGATTTCTTAGCATGACTATCCTAAAGTCATTACACTAATAATTATCCCCTTGTATGGTCCATCAGTCTATTTCCTTCTGACTAAAGACATAGTAGTAGAAAGATAGAAAGGTATTTCCCAAAACCAATGGTTTCATATATTGGATTTCACAGATGTGAAAATACTCAACTCTTAACATATGTTCTAAGAATAAGAACCTGGAGGAAATAACACATTAGAATCATATGAGAGACCTGGAGGAAATATTATTCGTTTTAGTTAATATGCCATATATAGAAAATATCATCATAAACCTAAAGAAGTTTTACCATTGATTATCTTTGCACAAAATATCATAAACCTAAGTTTTAACTATGACATTCTTAAGTCTTCTCAGTTATGGTCATGTTTTATTTTGTTTTGTTTTTGTTTTTTAATCAGAGACAGAAAGACTCCCTCTGAGGGGGATGGATACATTGGGGAAGGGTCCAAGGTGTTGTGTGGGGAGAAAAGATGCACTCTCATCTGCATATGTTCTAATCTGTGTCCCTGCCTCCCACCATTACAGTTATGTCCCTCACCAGCCCTTACATAAGTATATCAGAATATAAGGAAAATATAATTTTTGAATATAAGGAATAAAAGAGAAAGAATATAAGGAAAATATAATTTTACATAAGCATATCAGAATATAAGGAAAATATAATTCTGATATGCTTATGTGAGGGCTGGTGAGGAACATGACAGGCAGCAATAAGAGAAAAATAACCTTTTTAAAATAATGAGAAGAACAAAAGAGAAAAATCAAGGGGAATTGTGATACTGGAGCTGTGTATTAGTCTGTTCTCATGCTGCTAATAAAGACATACCTGAGACTGTGTAATTTGAAAAGGAGAGAGGTTTAATGGACGAACAGCTCCACATGGCTGGGGAAGGCTCACAATCAAGGTAGAAGGTGAATGAGGAGCAAAATCATGTCTTGCATGGCAGGAAACAGAGCTTGTGCAGGGGAACTCCCATTTATAAAACCATCAGATCTCATGAGACTTATTCACTACCATGAGAACACTATGGGGGAAACTGCCCCTATGATTCAGTATTCTCCACCTGGCCCTGCCCTTGACATGTGGGGATTATTACAATTCAATTCAAGGTGAGATTTGGGTGGGAAATAACCAACCCATATCAAGATACAGAATCGAATTAGTAGCACAAAAGTGTAAACGTTTGTTTAAAAGAAGTCAAAGGCAAAAAGTTTTAAATCAAAAAAGAAAGCCAAAGATGTATGCATAGATTGAGAAGAATGAATAGTTAAAATACAAAGCTAAACTATTTTAAATTTGCATTAAGAATTAAAAACATAAAAAGTAATTAGAAAAAGGTCTGGAAATAAGGACCAGGATCATACAATTTACATGATTATGAAGCCAGGGAAAAATATATATTTTAAAGACAAAAACAGAAAAAAAAAAATAAGAGCATGAGTAGGTGACAGGCATTGCTGAAAAAAGGGACATTGAGTAGGCTATCATCCATGCCCCCATGAAGACTTCTCCTCCATGTGGAAGGTGAGGGTCTTCATGCGCAGAGAACAAGGACACACTAACAATGCTGAACTTTCCCTTCTTCCCATTTATTGAAAATCCAAGGGCTGTGGGTGTCCAAAAGTAAACCTCTTTCTTGCTACTTATGTGACAAGTGAATTCTCTTTAATAAAAATGAACAGTCAAAAATGTAATTCTATGCAGAATAACCTGTGCCCATGCCAGGTACCCCCAATTACATTTGCAAGGTATACAATGTCTACTTGTTGAATCTAGTAAAACCCATCCTCTGAGTTTAAAAAAAAAAGGAACTGGTGGCTGAGCACAGAGACTCACATCTGTAATCTTAGAGCTTTGGGAGGTTGAGGCTGGAGGATTGCTTGAGTCTGGAAATTTAAAACCAGCCTGGAAGTTTAAAACCAGCCTGGGTGACATAGCGAGACTCCATCTCTACAAAAAAAAACCACAATTTTAATCAACTGGGTGTGGTGGTGTACACCTATGTCCTGCCACGCAGGAAGCTGAGAAAGGAAAATCTCTGGAGCCCAGGAGTTTGAGGATGCAGTGAGTTTTGATCATGCGACTGCACTCTATCCTGGAGGGACACAGCAAGAAGCTGTCTCAAGAGAAGATGGAGCTGGCAATAGCAGGATGGAGTATGAAAACTTCTTAAAAAGTCTCAGTGACCCCAGAAAATGGCTTCTGCCCAACTTTGTAGTCGTGCTTCCTGTTATGCTAATTTCTTTTAGAAATTAACATGTATATTCCTGCTTCAGAGCCCTTAAGTATGTCCTGTGTCATTCTCTCTGCATCCAACATTTTCCTTCACCTCCCTCTTCATCTAACTTTTTTCATTTTTATACTTTAAACCCTAGCATATAACTGGGAGTACATTTTTGCCAAACTTGTAGTCATAACATACAGTTATGTGTGCACACGCACACCTGCTTATTTTTTCTACAGTTCTGAGTTTGCCACACCCCTGCAGCTTTTATGGGTGATATGTCATTGTCAAGCTCAACCAGGTATTTTAGATATTGGGGATGCTCACCTTCTCCTGTTTAAAATGTTTTCTCACTCAGGAGAGAATGCAAGATAGAAAATAAAATATTTGTTACTGCAACCCACCCCTTTATGGTGCCTATGAAAACACGATAGATAGCCTGGAGTATTATCTGCCAAATGTGCAAAGCCATTGACCTCAGGATCACTATTAGAGGAGGCAGCTTTGAAGGAACAGTCCCATGTCCCCTAAGAAGGAGGTGCTTGCCTGCGCCTTGTATGTCCTATGTCATCATAAGGGTAGCACCTGGGCCCTATTAGCCCACACATCCTCACCCCAAGTGCTCTGTTTGCTGTAACAGTACAAAGACAGTGGTTTTTTTTTTTTTCTTTTCCAGTGAGCTCTCTCAGGTAAAGGCTGCATTCCTTCTCAGGGTTCTTTCTGTGCCACAACTAAAGCAAGCAAAGGGAAGATTTAATCCCTCAACCTCCAGGGCCCATTCCTGAATCAGTCAAATACATTCTGGGATTTGTGAAGTGTTAGAGGCTTTAGTTTTCAGAAATATGACAAACTAGACACTCTGTGGGGTCTAGCAGCTATAATACAACCAGATTCTGGAAAAGTAAAACAAATAAATCTTTTACTGCATTGTCAGTATTACAAACAAAGCAAAAAAATGTCTAAATGTCCCCCATATCCTATATACACACCCCCACCAAACACACACACTTTAAACAGGACTATAGCAGTGGAAAACTAAGTGAATTCTCATCTTCTCTCTCTCTGTCTGTCTATCCTTTCTACCTTTCGACTTCATAATCAAATTAGTTATTTATTTGACTATATTTAATGTTATTGAAAATCAGCTTTTGGCTTTGTTGGTCATCTCAATTATGTCTCAGTATTCTATGTCATAAACATATGCTCTTATCTTTATCTCCCCTTGCATCTGCTTCATTAAGTTTAGTTATATTATTCTTTTGCTATTGTCTCCAGTTAGACACATGCTCATTAATTCTCATCCTTCCTTGTATGGTAGGGGATTAGCTTATTGTTTTAAAATGTTTCCATGCACCCCTACCACACCATGAGGGACAAAAGAACTCCTCCATTTTTATTTTGAGCTCAGTCTTGTGACTTACATTGGTCAAAGAGATGTTTGGAGATGACACTAGCAGAGCCTTGAAATATGTCTGCTTGGTGGACACTTGCTCTCATGTACTTTCAACCTCTTCATGAGACAAGTTTCTCTTGTTTTGCCATCATCCCTTTGGCTCCTGAATAAGTACTCAGGAAAGTGAGTTGCCCAAACTGACCTGCCAACCAGCTGCACAAAGCAGCAGAGCCGCCCCACTGACCTGCAGACCCAGGAGCATGAGATGAAGTATATGTCATTTTGTCCCACTGAGATATATGGGCTTTGTTACAGACAAATTATGACACACTTGTTTTCCAAAATAAGGATTAAAGTCAATATATCTCTTTGAATCTCTCTGCTAATCAAACATCTCACACCTAGGATCAAGCATCTTGCTTATTCATGATTAACCATCACCACAGAGATCCTTCTTAAGGTCATATGGGATGAGGATATCACCCAAGAATGTAAAACAAGAAGAGAAATAAGAACAGAACAATGAGAAGTGATGCTTCTTGAAGATCTGGGGCAAGTTCAAAGAATTCACTGTTATGTGAACACACAGTAGGCACTATATGAATAAAGAGTGAATGCATGGACTTTGTTGAAGTAATTGTTCAGTCAAGGGTGCACTGCTATTTTAATACACGTTTAGGAAGCTACTCATTTCAATACTACTTTTGAACCCCAAATTAATGATACCCCAAAGCTATATGATACCGATGATAATCCATATGATTTATAACTATAGTCTACATGAAATAAAGTCTTCTACTTCCCCTCACCTGCATTTCTTAACATTACAACTGTACTTCCCAGCTAAGCGGTGACTAATGAGATGAAGACAGCCCCTCAGCTGATTCTGCTAGTTAGAGCCTCTTTCCCCAATTAAGTAGCAAGAGCCTAACTTCAAAAAAATCAGTCTTTTAATTAAAAAGTTGGTTAAGTGCAATTTTTTGAGTGACTTATGATAGAAAATACATATATATTTTAAAAGTCAGACAATTCATTTTTTTTCATGTTAAATGCGGTCATCTGATTCATGCAATGATTTTTTGAAAAACGTCAGCTAGGATCATGAAGCCATTCATTTAAATAGGTGAAATAAATTATACCACAGTACAAACATGTTGTGGAGTAGTAAGAGAAACTGGTTGTAAATTATTTTTTTTTCTGCTAGAGATTTGCTTTGTTAGTAGGGAAAGCCATAAAAATAGCCCACACTTTGATTAACCCAAGAATAAGAGAAAACATGTCCAAATCACGCAACATGTCCAAATCACACAACATGTCCAAATCGCGCATTATATTATGCTGAATGAATATCTCATCTTCTTTTCAAAAATAAAATTGAGTCATTGCTCTACTATGCAATCAATACAATTTTAAAAGACGTTTTCCTATTTAAGAAAAAAATATAAATGACAATCTATCTCAAGGAAGTCTTTACAACAATAAAATGAAATTTGTATATACACAAAGTATAATCACAGGATTCATTATTACTGGCATAAAAGTTAAAAACAGAGCTGTTTGGAAACTCGTTTTATACTTAATTAACCTGCTTGAATTGTTCTTCATATTATCATCTAATTATATTTCTTCATTATGGTTATAAAAGTAATTCTCATTGGTCTGGATTCTCCAACTTTCTGTATGAAAAATTGATACTTTTCTTTCTGATAAAGAGAGAGATTAAAATATTTTTTCAGTATCCATCACCTCTGCCCTCATTTTCTCACATGAGGATTATACCTGGTTAAATGGAGGAAACTTCAAGTAATACAAATAGAATTTTTAGAGACTCTAAAGAGTGAACACGTGTGAACATGAACTTGGCTGCCGCTCAGAGGGTCACTGAAGGGTGTCTCTGGACAGGGCTGCATCTCTTCATTGACTCAGCCCCTAGAGCAATCGATGATTCTGTAAAGGGAGCACAGCAGTTCAAGAAGGCCAAGCCACCAGAGCAGAGCAACCATATTCACAACTAAGCACTGGCTTGGCTGTCCTCTGTGACAGCATGCCAGCAGACATGCGTCTTTCATGTGGGGTTTTCAATAATGACATACCTGACTGAGACACGAAAAATTAAATGAGGTACAATGCATCAGTTGGAAAATAACTGCTATAATGCTTCTACCAAGATTAATTTAAAGATAAATAAAATTCCTTATAGCACAGATAAATTTTTAAATGAGATCCTTTACTCTTTTGTCCTAGTAATATAGATTCCCCCTAAGTATCTTGCACATGATATTTGATGACATTCATTAATACTGTGTGCATACTCTCAGTCACCCTTATAATGTGTAGATAATTTACAGGAAGAAAACAGGTTGAGATTATAGATTGACAAACATTTTTGCTATAGTTTGGATACGGGTTTTCTGTCTCTGCCAAACCTCGTGTTGAGATTTGATATTGAAGTGGGTCCTGAGGGGAGATGGATTGCTCATGAATAGACTAATGCCTTCCATGGTAGGGGGCACAGTGAGTGAATTCTCACTCTTACCAGTTCTCTGGGGAGCTACTTGTTAAAAAAAGATGTGCACCTCCCCTGTCTTACTCTTGCTTCCTCTGTCACCCTGCGACCTCTGCACCCACCAACTCCCTTTCACTTTCCACCATGAGTGAAAGGAAGCTGAGGCCCTCACCAGATGCAGGTGTCCAATCCTGAACTGTTCAAGACATCAGAAAAATGAGCCAAGTAATTTTTTTTATTAAGTTACCCAGTCTCGGGTATTTCTTTATAGCAACACAAAATGGACTGAGATCATCGTAAAAATGTATTAGTGTGTCTGTATGTTCAAATAATAGCAAAAACGTTAAGTGATGACTTCCAACTGCTATCTGGTAAACATTGCTAACTTGATTTTGTTTAACATGATCTGATAATGGTTAATAATCAAGGCTGAAAGAATGAAGGGGTAGGCACCTACGTTTACGCATCTTTTTAGAAGACAGTTTTCTGAAATTATTCTATTAAATCACACTGCTGTTTTCTGTTTAGTGTGACCTATTTGCAAAATTTGCCATCTGTCTCAATCTTTTTTGAGGCTAGCGCAACTTCTTTAAAGTAAAAAATATCAACTCCTTACTCAGAGAAATCAGCATGCCCAGGCCATTTTTATTCTGAACCACAATCGTGATTTTCAGTAAAAGGTACTATTGCTTCATCTGTTACCAACTGCCAAGTGTTGTATATTCATGGTGAAAATTTAACTGAGATCTTGTGAAAATGCAAAAAAATAGAATGGGGGAAAAAAGGCTTATACATGCTAGGTTTGAAAATCGTTTTGTAAGATTTTGTAAAGCATTGATTGTTCACTTAAGTAATTTTATAGTTGTAGTTTCATGCAGCTGGAACCTCACTTAGGGAATAGGCCAGTAAGGGAACTGAGGCCCTAGGGGACAGAGACTTGCCCAAGATGGCTTATTTAGCAGTAGCGTAGGAATATCAGCCTATTGTTTATTTCACAATGCTTCATATTCATTTATCTGAAATCCAAAGAAGCATGTAAATATGTCTAAATCTTTCTAAAAAACACTTAGCCAATAGCCAAAATTTTCTAAAGAATAAAATATACTTTTGTTTGAGTCGCAATGAAAGATTATGTTTCTTGATTGTGTTTTGATAAGGGTTATCAGGTGTTCAATTTACTTGGGAACATATTGTCAGAATATGCTATTAAGGAAATAGTATTGTGGTGAGAATAAAAATAACACCTCACAGATATTTTGTTTATATGCTTAAATTAATAATGTATGTAATGTTTGGGGCTTAGAAGAATACCTGGCACATAGAAAACTCTCAATATTTTAGCTTATTCTTATTATTCTCCAAGCCATACGTATCTGCTAAACCACAACTATAATTATTGTGCTGATGGCTATTAATTGTTCATTATTTTTCATAATTTAAAATCTTTCTAACCCTTGCGCAGTGCGCTAACACTTTCTCTATTGTCTAATTCTAGGTCGCCTGCACTTTCCACTCTCATTTTGTATATTCTTAACCCCATCAGGTCCTGCTCCTGGGATAAAGTGAAATGCCACATTCTTTGTAGCTGTATGCCAGGTGAGTACTGCCCAGAAGACAACAGGAGAGCGAATCCGGTCAGTAACAGAACTGCAGACAGTTGACAGATGCCACAGAGGTACTCTAAACCCACCAAGGAAACATTTCAAGCTGCAATCCAAGAAAGGAATAAAAATTAGAAACCTGAGGGAGTGTGGTCTGTTATGTGGAGAAGAATACGTGTCAGTCACAATGCAGCCTCCAGATGCTTTGGGGACTGCCTGAACAGAAGCAGCTTTCCTCCTTCCACAACTTACCCAGTGCTAGGTACAGTCAGTGACACTCACAGTTTACTGTACATTTAAGAGGTATAGCCATCATGATAGACTTTTTGCTTACTACTTTATACGCATGGTTTCTAAAAAACATATTTAGGCAATACTTAATTGCTTGGGTGGGCTTCAAAAATCATAATGAATGTTTAAAGTTATCTGGTTTTTTAAAACTTCCAACTAAATGAGAAGTACAATATTATATATAATATGTATTATATATCTATAATACATTCATATTATAAGCATGGATTAGAAAGGTTTCATACAATAGGGGATAAAATTTATCCACGATTTCACACCTATCCTACTGTACATTATTTCAACATGGACAATAACATAATTTAGACTAGATAAAATAAAAATAAATGATCGTTAAAATATTTGATTTAAGGAAATAGTTTAAGTACAGACTTTAGAAATCCAAATAACTTATATTTTTACGTATAACCTCTGGTATTTTTTTAATGTAAAATTTCCTATTTACTTCATTAAGAGTAACAGCTGCATTTAATTGTCTATATTCTCAGCAGGACAAAAGTCCTTGTGGCAACCAGATTACACTTGGTTGTTGTTGTTGTTGTTGTTGTTGTTGTTGTTGTTTGAGATAGAGTCTCGCTCTATCACCAGACTGGAGTGCAGTGGCGTGATCTCAGCTCACTGCAACCTCCACCTCCCAGGTTCAAGCAATCCTCCTGCCTCAACCTCCAAAATAGCTGGGACTACAGGTGCGTGCCACCACACCCAGCTAATTTTTTGTATTTTTAGCAGAGACGGGCTTTTACCATGCTGGTCAAGATGGTCTCAATCTCTTGACCTTGTGATCCACGCACCTCAGCCAGATTACATTTTTAAGTAAATAAAATATTCCTTTAAGAGATATGAGAGTTGAAATGGTATATTTTATCAAGGAGAAAGAAAATAGAATTGTTTATGTTTTTCACCCCTCACAACCTCTGGCAATCCCTGTCTAGGTTCTTGCCAAAGAAAGACTAAAGAAAAGCTTCTCAGACTCAGAACTACCCAATGCTCACTAGTTCTTCCACTCACATGTGGGCCAGCTTGCTTCTGGGAAAACTACATGGTAAAAAAAAAAAACAGCCAAAGTGAGAATGTTCAAGATTTAGTAACAAGTTTATTGGCATTGTGCTGGTACTGTGTCAAATGCTGTCCTTAGCTGGACACAGTGACTCATACCTGTTAGCCCAGCACTTTGGAGGCTGAGGCGGGTGGATCACCTGAGGTCAGGAGTTTGAGACCAGCCTGACCAACATGGTAAAAGCCTATCTCTGCTAAAAATAAAAAATTAGCCGGGCATGGTGGTGCATACCTGTGATCCCAGCTACTCAGGAGGCTGAAGCAGAAGACTTTCTTGAACCCAGAAGGCAGAGTTGCAGTGAGCAAAGATCACACCACTGCACTCCAGCTTGTGTAACTGAGCTCGACTCCATCTAAAAAAATTAAAATGCTGAATTTGCATGTTCTCATTGACTTTTTACCACAACCCTAACAGGAGAGCATATTCATAATTTTTATTTTATAGACAAGGAGAGTGAGCTCTGAAGAAAATCAAGCATTTAATTATAGTGGAACTGGGGCAGGAAGTCAAGGGGACTGTGTGGAACGCTTTTGCCTCAACACCTCTTTCATGAAACCTACTCCTTAAAGAGCCTACCATCAGAAAGAGAAAATAACGAAAAGCAGGGGCTTGTTTTCAGGCTGACTATACAGGAAGTACTTCAAAATAGCCTCACTGAATTTTACTCTTCCTTAACACACACTCTTTCCTTTTTCTAAGGTCTCATGTGACTTTAGTACTACCTCCTTTAGTACCTTGTAATAAGTTACCATATAATTTCATGTACAATCTTTCATTTCTTTTCCTTAGATTCAATAATCATAGTCTTTGAAGTATTAGCCCTGAGATCTCCACATCACAGAAATTTAGGGGTATAAATCAGCAAAGTCTCTAGGTATGGGATGTCTGTGTCTGTCACAGAGCTCATCAGACACATGGGTACACTGAAAAACTATTTCATTTAGTCCTCACAACTCGATGATTCAAAAGGATGGCCTGTATTCCTCAAATAATATTGCTCAGGGTCTTCAACACAGTTTACTAGATAACTGGGGTTACGAACTGTTGGGATCTGTCCCACAGACCCCAGCTGCACAACAGATGAATAAATGTACTCACACACAGCTGAACACAGTGAACAGTGGGCTAAGGGGTTGTGAGCCACTTACAGAGAAAGACTGCAGCTACACAACACGTATCAATTTACCCTTTCCCCAAATATTTAGTCTAGATTTAATAACAGAGGTTTTAAGTTAACACACTTTTAGGGAAAGATTAAAGGCCAGGTTCTTATGCCCAAAGCAAACATGATTAGAGGGTAATCTCCCTGGTCAACCTCCCCCCAAAAAAGCCATCCAACTCAAAGGTTAGTTTTAAGATCACATGAGTAAACAAGCTAGCGAGGTAAACTACTCACATTCCTTTGTACTTGCTCCCTAATCTTTCTGACTCCTGCAAAGAGACTCTGGCTGCTTTCAGCCAAAAACTATAGAAAAAACCCTTAGGCTTTCCAAAAGGGTTTGAGACTATATTCTATAACTTTCTCTACTATTTTCCCCTTAATATTTTTGCCACCATCCTAAGTGAATTCACACAGATAACAATTGTCTGGTTTGGTACTTGCTGGAGATCCATCTGGCCCAGACCTGTGCTCTTCCAGTGAGTATCCATGCCATCACAATTGCTCCAGATCCACGTTTTAAAAAACATTAAAATAAAATTGTAGTTATTACTTGACTCCCTACCAAAGACAAACTTGTGTAATACAAATTCAAATGTATTCATTTAAAATATTACTGCCAGGTCAAAAATCATTGAATTTCCTCACAACAATTTTAAACACACATTTTCTGTTAATAGGTGAGTTGATATGCCTTATTTATTTATGAAATCAGGCACTTGACTTCTCAATGGTGAATCACTGAGTGACACAAGATCAATTGTGTAAATTATTCTTTTTTTCAATTGTTTCATTACTAATTCAGATAGGATTAATTTCACTTTGCTCAAGAAAGCAGCATGAATCGTCATTTTATTTATACATTAACCTCATAGTAAAAATATAAAATATAAAGAAGAAAAATTTTAAATATTACATCAGTGATGTATTTTGAATGTGAAATGAATTAATGAGGCACTGTGATTAATATTTCTCAATAAATTATGTTACTCTAGCATTAGGTATTGTTTTCATTTCAATTTGGAATAAATCCATTCAGAGAATATATTACTATGATTCCCATTAAAAACTCATGATTTTCAACTAATTAACTGAAAAAGTAAAATAAATTGAATCAGTCTTCAAGAGAGGTTGTTACATAAATAGACACACATACAAAAGATTAATATCCAATGTGTAAAATAATACGTTTTTAGTCAAAAATAAATATGTATAATAGTACTGAAAATTTGCCATGTTCCAGAAATATTCAAGAACATGAAAAATGCATGTCTTACTTTTGCAACATCTCATGCGATCATAAAAATTGCATCTCAAGGTATGTATATAGAGATGTATGAATTAATTTCCAAAATTTGTTTAATATTGTTAGATGACTTGTTTTTCTGGGATTTAAATAAAAACGGTTCAACTTGCCGTTTGCATTCTAGCTTCTGTTATCTCACCAAATTTTTAAAAATTTGAATGACTGAACAGATACATAAACAATATACTTGGATGTTAGGAATTAATTTTTATGTATTTTGGTATATAGATTTTTTAAAGAGATAAGTAACCTAGAACATTTGCATTATTTCCACAAGCAATAGGTCTTAGGTGATTTAATTTGTCTCTTCTAACATAAAAGTTTAGCATCTCTTTGTTATCATAGATTACCTCTTGTTAAGAAGATGCCCAATTATGCTGTAGCATAATTAACTAAACTGTGACCTAGGGAGGTAAATATAAGGGAGTTTCTGAGCACATCCACTAGCCTAGCTATTAGACAGTCATAAGCTGCTCTTTTCTGATATCCAAGAAAGTATCAAGGAATATCCCTTATTGCAAACTATACTCTCAATTTCCCCAGAGTATCCAAGAGGCCATGTACAAGGACAGTGTATAGAAAGGTGGTACTAGATCACTGAGAGATAAGACTTTATCCACACTCCACTGCTACTGATCTGGAAAGAGCCCTGGTGAGGTAACTTATATCTTGGTTTAGCATCATCCCCTTGGTGATGAGTGAGTTCTTGCTCAGTAAATTCACACAAGATCTGATTGTTTAAAAGAGTCTGGAATCTCCCCCTTCTCTCTTTTCCTGCTTTTGCTATTACCATGTAATGGGCCTGTCCCCTCCTTTGCCTTCTCCCGTAAGTAGAAGCTTCCTGAGCCCTCACCAGAAGCCAAGCAGATATCAGTACCATGTTTGTACAGCCTGAGAACTGTGAGCAAGTAAAGCTCTTTTCTTTATATGCTACCCAGGCTCAGGTATTTCTTTACAGCAAGACAAAATCAGACTAAAACATATTAATGTATATCCTGAACTATTAAACCAGATTGGGAGAAAGGCAGCAGTGTTAGGTATATTAGAGTTGTTACACACACACACACACACCCCAACAATAACTTTGCAACCAATAGATATTGTTCTTTCGTTCTTGGATTTTAAAATTGCTTTTCAGGGACAAATAAATGGTTCAGAGTACATTTTCATCAAGGAATCTTATATCAAGAATGGCTTTAGTACAATTTCCAGTTTATGAATCCACGGCTGTACAGCTGTATTTTCCCACTCAGGCTCCATGGAATGATATAATGGTGCCAAGGTGGCAGGCAATCATTTGACCTCCTAATCTGGATAATTTAGTTATTTATCAGCCAAATAAAAAAATGTACCCCTATTGCCATACAAATTGATGTGTGGTGTGCCATTGGGCCAGCAAAATTTCCCACTTTGCTCTATTATGATGGTTTATATTTCTCCCTGTAAGTCCTCCTTACTGTTTCTGATGGCACCAGCATCTAGCATGAAAAGGTTTCTTTGTTGAGCCAAGACCAGGGAAGGTAGGAATGGAAGGGGAGAGTCGCTGCCCAGGTCAATCATTCAGTTCCCTACAGAGAGGAATATTTGTTGTTGCACTACATTATACAATATGTTTAGCTCATCCACTAGGGGAAAATAAGCTAAATTTAAAACTCGACACTCAAATGAGCAATTCGTGTTATCTTATGTCTCAAGAGGATTTTATGTTTGCCGACTATACAAAATTAAAGTGCTTCCTTATTTTGACCAAACTTCTCATTGCTCACATCCTATTAATGATCAGATTCTGTTATTCTGCCTTCTGAATAGAGTCATATGTCACTTACCAATGGGGATCTGTCCTGAGAAAAGCATCATTAGGTAATTCTGTCTTGTGCAAACATTACAAGGTGTACATACACAAACCTAGATGATGTAGCCTACTACACACCTGGGCTACATGGGATATCCTACTGCTAGTAGGCTACTAACTTGTGCAGTATTGTCACTTTATTGAATACTGTAGGTAATTGTAACACAATGGTAAGTATTTTTGTATCTAAGCAGAAAAGGCCTTGTAAAAATGACACTATATCTTCTTTTGAGAAATGTCTACTTATGCCTTTAGCCCACTTTTAATGGGATTGTTTTGATCTTGCTGATTTGTTTGAGTTGCTTGTAGATTCTGAATATCAGTCCTTTCTTGGATGCATAGTTTGTCAAAATTTTTTCCCACTCTAGGTTGTCTGCTTCCTCTGCTGATTCTTTGTTTTGCTGTGCAGGAGCTTTTTAATTTAATTAACTTCCATCTACTTATCTTTGTTTTGGTTGCATTTGCTTTTGGTTTCTTGGTCATGAACTCTGCCCAGGCCAATGTCTAGAAGCACTTTTCCGATGTTATATTCTAGAATTTTTATAGCTTCAGGTCTTAGATTAAGGACTTTGAATCATCTTGAGTGGATTTTTGTGTAAGGTGAGAACCCAGCTTCATTCTCCTGCAGTGGCTTGCCAATTATCCCAGCACCATTTGTTGTAAAGGGTCTCCTTTAACTACTTTATGTTTTTGGTGCTTCGTTGAAGATCAGTTTGCTGTAAGTATTTGGCTTTATTTCTAGGTTCTCTATTCTGTTCCATTGGTCTAGCAGGTACTTGCTTTTATACCAGTACCATGCTATTTTGGTAAGATATACAAACAGCCAACAAATATATGAAAAGATGCTCAACATCATTAATTATCGGGGAAATGCAAATCAAAAGAACAATGTGATACCACCTTACTCCTGCAAGAATGGCCATAATTAAAATATCAAAAAATAATAGATGTTGGTTTGGATGTAGTGAAAAGCAATATTTTATTTCAAGTTATTATCTAAATATAAATATAAAAATTATGTTTTATATTTGAAAGTAGATTTCTAGGTTCATATGCACTCTGTAAACTAAGTTGATAAACTAAAGTGAAGTTATTGTCTCCCTCCCTAATTTAGTACAGTAAATGGGACACAATTATACACACACGTGTGTGCACACACACTCCTAAACAAGCTAAAGAATAAGAAAAAGCCTCAGGAACTGGAAATTTTGAGTTATCTCCAGATAATTTAGATTGAAAGAGATATACTCAAGAAATAAAATTCAAATCTGGTTTTCTACAAGAAAGTACTGCTGGTTGTATACGTGCCAGAAGTGAAGAATCATGGAGAGTAAATGCAGGAGGCAGGCAGATATCCAGCAAAGCACAAGTGACCAGCTGAGATACAACAAAAGGAACAAACAAATGGTCAGGCTCTCCAGGCATTCTACACCCTACCCCTAGGGCCAAGTTATACTAGGAGGACTTACTTTCTACCTCCAAGCAGTACCAGGAGGAGCGAGTGCCTGAGCTTGAGTCAAAGCGACAGATATTGCCTAGTAACACCCAGAAGAAAAGGATTGGAGGTCTAACAACTCAAATACCCATCAAGCAGTTAAAGTGAATGCTTTTGGATATATTCTCATTCGCACTAACAACAGAATAAAATATAAGCATCAGAAATAACAAAATAAATTAATTTCTAGGAAGAATTACCCCATAATCAGGAATTACCAAACACTGTTAAGATGCTATGCCTTAAAAGACAATTCAGTAAACAGGTAGAAAGCACTACATCCTGGGAAACAATACAGCAAACAGGATAGGACGTTGGAATAAGTATTAGATCCACGAAAAAGAGTTACCAAGATTTTATGCAAATTAAACTTTGACATTTCATCTCAGTACATGTGGACACAATGTGCCAAGTGGACAGAATGAAAAATGAGTTAGCATTAGGAAGGCTGAGTGGAGAACTCACACTGAACACAAAACAAGGGAATATAAGTATAAATAGCAAAAATGAAACTGTAAAATTTGGAGGTTAGACCCCAGAATGTAAACAGGTTTATATTAGGTATTATATATTACACAAGTTGTGAGTAAACATGCTCAAGAAAACTAAAATAAAAAATCATAAATCCTAGCATTTATTATCTACCAGTACTTATCAAGTTTTTTAAATCTATGTACCTAAATACATTATAATTATATCTCAAGACATTGAGGATAAAGAGATAATTCTAAGAGTATTTATGAATAAAAGAACAAATTCAAGAGAATGATAAAAAAAATCATTAAATGTTGATGGAAAATGCATGTAAGTCAGTTACATACTAAGTAAAATTTTGATTATAAAGGTGAGTAACAACTAAAGGCATTTGACCTCAAATTAAATTTCATACTTCACTTAGAAATTAACTCAAAAGACAACACTGACTTAAAAGGAAAACAACAAATTCTAAAGCTTTTGAAAAAAGTAAACCATTTTGGGAATTAAGGCTAGGCAAAGAGTTCTGAGACTTGACACCAAAAGCAAGATGCATAAAATAAAAAGTTGATAAATTGTACTTCATCAAAGCTAAATTATTTTGCTCTGTGAAAGTTTACGTGAAGAGGGAAAAAAAAAGATAATTTCCAGAACGAGAAAAAATATTTGCAAGACACAACAAAGGACTCCTCTCTAGAATACATTTTTTAAAAACTCTCCAAACTCAGCATTAAAAATTATATGATCCAATGAGAAAATGAGAAAATAAAAATGAACAGACATTTATTTAAAGAGGATATTCACAGTGCAAATAAGCACATGAAAACATTGTCCAACATTAATCATTGCAGAAATGCAAATTTAACACACAATGTTTAATTACTGCACAACAACTAGAATGGCAAAAAAAAAAAACGTAGTGATAACATCAAATTCTGATGAAGATGTAGAAAAACTGTTGCTAATGGGAAATTAATGTGGTACAGTCACTCTGGAAAACAATCTGCAAGTTTCTTATAAAACTAAATATAGAAGTACAATATAATCCAGGAATTGAACTCTTGAACATTTACCACAGATAAATGAAAACTAGGTCTACCCAAAAACCTGTATACAAATGTTCATGGGAGATTTATTTCTAATATTCCAAAGCATGAAATAATCTAGATGGCCTTCAATAGGTAAAAGGTTAATGACATTAAGGATAAAGAGATAATTCATAGATGTATTGTGGTTCATCTGCACTATGAAATGTTACTCAGCAATAAATAGGAACAGACTATTATACGTTCAACATCTTTGTGGTGATGGATATGTTCTATATCTTGACTGTTTCAGTGTCAATTTCTTGGTTTGACATCATATTACAGTTTTGTAAGACATTGTCATTTGGTAAATGTACATGGACTTTTTGTGTGTTTTTTCTTACAACTGTATATGAGTCCCAAATTATCTCAAAAAAAGCTTAATTAAAATAATTAATGACTGTTCAAACATGCAGACAATTTTCCACCAACAGAAACTCTATTACAGTAAGCTTTAGAAGGTTGTGATACAGCCAAAAGAAAAAGAATCTAGGAAAAAGCACTGAAATAAATAGAATGCCAGAAGCATAAGACATAGAGTAAATTTTATCACTTTTTGAAATTCATTTCCTGAAGCTAGCAAATCAAGAAAAAAACAACATAAAAAAATGAGTATATGTCAATTGTATCTATTAATACATATGTAGCAATCAAAACTAAAATATTAAGAAATAAAATCGTCAAGCATTATATTTAAAGAATAACATATCAAAATCAATCATTCCAGGTATGAAAGAAAAAACTGCATTAGAAAATTTATTTTAATTCATTATTGTCACAAACATATGAAGAAAATCCCATGACAAATGTATTTCACACAAAAGTCAACACGTTTATTATATTTAAAGTCAATCTTGACAAGCAAGAAGTTAAAGTGAACTAATAAAACTTGGTAATGTTCATCTTCCAGAAATCAAGAGTAATGATAATATTTAATGGTAAAATTACAGTTCTTATGTCTGATTCCTAGTTTTAATGCTTCTAGCTTAAATCACTGTTATGTGAAATTATGGTAAAAGTTCCATTGGAACAGCAATAAAATATATAATAATGAGAAACGAAGAGATTTAAGTCATTATTTGTGGATGATAGACTCTTCTACCTGCTAAAACAAAATGAATAAAATGACAATTAGAAATAACAGAATATTGAAAAATGTCCCTTGAAAAAGCTGAACTAAAANAAAAAAAAAAAAAAAAACCACAACAACTGTTTTTAGATCCATCAAAGAAGTGAGGTCACAGGGTAGACCACTACTCATTATATTGGAGTTAGCATTCCAAATATAAAAGAGATCCTTAAAGCTACCTACATTGCAAACAATAGTATTGAAATTAATTATGGTATAACCATGGAGGAAATTTTATGGAAACATTCAAAATTGCACATCAATCATATATAATATTATAGATATCACTTTTCTAACTTTGTATTCTTTACTATTTTTCTTGCCAGACTGAAGTCCTTTTGTTATGTTTTCATTGTTATGTGTTTAACGAAAACAGAAGTCAATTTTAATGTGTGCTTTGTAAGCTGTTTATACTTAGGGGAAAACGTAACAGTTTGAACAGGTAAAATAGCAACTAATCCATTTGAGTAGTTTTACTGCCCAAGATTGAGAATTTTCTTTTTCCATTCACTAACATTGCTAAGTGCACATTTACAGACTTAAATATAAAACCCCAAACTATAAAATCCCTGGAAGAAAATCTAGGGAATATCATTCAGGACATAGGCACAGGTAAAGATTTTGTGACAAATATGCCAAAAGCAATAGCAACAAAAGCAAAAATTGATAAATGGATCCAATTAAACTAAAGAACTACACAGCAAAATAAACTATCATCAGAGTGAACAGACAATCTACAGAATGGGAGAAAATTTTTGCAATCTATCCATCTGACAAAAGCCTAATATCCAGAGCCTACAAGGAACTTAAACAAATTTACAAGAAAAAAACAAACAACCTTATTAAAAAGTGGGCAGAGGACATGAACAGACACTTCTCAAAGAAAGAGGTTCATGTAGCCAAGAAACACATGAAAAAAAAATTAACATCACCGATCATTAGAGAAATTCAGATCAAAACCACAGTGATATACCATCTCACGCCAGTCAGAATGGTGATTGTTAAAAACTCAACAAACGACAGGTGCTGGTGAGGTTAAGAGAAAAAGCAATGCTTAGGCACTGTTGGTGGGAGTGTAAATTCATTCAACCCTTGTAGAAAACAGTGCAGCAATTCCACAGAGGCCTAGAGGCAGAAATACCATTTGATCCAGCAATCCCATAATGGGTATATACCCAAAG
Source organism: Cebus imitator (assembly GCF_001604975.1). NCBI lineage: Eukaryota > Metazoa > Chordata > Mammalia > Primates > Cebidae > Cebus > Cebus imitator. The sequence continues at coordinate 18,745,541 of NW_016107357.1, read as the reverse complement.
GAATAGAAATCATTCTATTATAAAGACACATGCACGCATATGTTCACTGTAGCAGTATTCACAACAGCAGAGACACGGAATCAACCCAAATGCCCATCAATGATAAACCACATAAAAAAAATGTGGTACATATATACCATGAAATACTATTCATCCATAAAAAGGAATGAGATCATGTCCTTTGCAGGGACATGGATGGAGCTGGAAGTCATCATCCTCAGCAAACCAATGCAGGAAACCAAACACCACATGTTTTCACTTACAAATGGGAGCTGAACAATGAGAACACATGGACACATGGTAGGAAACAACACACACTGGGGCATGTTAGGGAGGGGTGTTGGGAGAAAGGAAAGCATTAGGATAACGGATGCTGGGATTAATATCTAGCTAATGGGTTGATCTGTGCAGTGAACCACCATGGTACATGTTTACCCATGTAATAAATCTGCACTTCCTGAATATGTACCCTGGTTTTTAAACTAAAAGTTGATGAAAAATGGTTAAAAAAAACAATACTAGTCCCTACCTCATAGCATTATTGGGGAGGTTAATTCCAATACGTAAAGTATTTTGCACAGAGTGCATCCTAAGTGTGCTAACTAAATGTTAACCATGATGAGGAAAAAGTAATTCTTTCCTGGATCACACATACTGCTGGATAGTGAAAATATAATAATAACCGATTCAAAAGATATTTTATAATGACAAAAAATTTAGTACTAAGTAATAGTTACTAGATGTAATCATATACGAATTGATTTTTTTCTTCACAAAATGTCATCATAATTACTTTATGCTTCATTTATGTAGGAATGAAGTAAAAATAAATCAGACAGTAATTAAGTTGGAAGTTCTTTACAGACATAGTTTTTTGGGGAATCTTCTCTAATCTCAAATCAGTGGAAGCAGAAGCATATTGTCGGAAATTTCAGGTTCCAATTTTTACCCAGATGTAAGGTTAAAACAAAGTATATAAAGAAAGCAGCAATGCCAAGCAAGTAAGCAAAACAAATCACATAAAGCTGTAGTTGATCAGATGATTTATCTCTGTATAAAGAGCCTCCATCTCTTCTCAAAGAGTGGTGTACTTTTATAAATGCAAGTCTAAATGAAAACTTCTTAAACTTACTCTGAAATATGTGTTTTCTTTCCCTATTATGATTGGATTACTTTTTGTATTACATTTCAGTTTAAAGAAAATAGTGCATTTGATTCCTATATTTAGCAATGTAATATCAATATAATAATTATTTCTAGAATACATACATATACACACACATACATACATACCTATGTATTTACATTTAACTGATTTTTCCTTAACACTATTTTCTCACAATTCCTCTGTCCGTGTCACCCAGAAACAACCCTTATCACTATTTTCTAGGGCTTAACATATGATAGTGTCTATGTTTAGTCATGTGTATATCAAAAAAATGGTATTACCTTGATGCATTTGTAGATATGTTTAGAATTGAAATGTATTAAATTATAAAGTATTTATTATGCATCATATATTTTTATTTACTTTCCATAAACACAAAGATATCCAGACACCAAAAGGGAAATCCTTTATAAAGATATATAAAATATATGCAATATCACAGAATATCAATGGAAATTAGAATATTTGATAACATGAAGACATTATTATTAAAAAGAATAGATGGGTCTTTGGTTGATCAACCACACAGAAGGAAATGGAGGAGGTATAATAGAAAACAGAGTTTAGAATGACACCTATGTCATCAGTGTATGCCATTGATTAATTATCCATGCCATTTACAAGGTCAGGAATAGAGGAGGAGATGTAGGTTAGAGAAAAGGCAGCTGTGCTTCTGCTACATGCAAAATTGGGCAATTGCTTGGTGCTCTGTGAGCACTCTGTAATTAGAAAAATTAAATTCTACTTGAGCTTATTTAGAATTTGCTCCCCCCATGGATGTGTGTATACACACACAGGCACACACACTCACACCTCACTTCACAAATAAAAAGAAAACATATAGGACATTGTGAAAAAATACAACAACAATAAAAAATATGTAAAAGCTTAGTAACAATTTTGAGTGTGCCCATGTAAAGATTAAGTTTATTTCTCTCTCCAAGAGAATAAGCATTTTCTATTCTGGTGGAGGCTGAGATAATCAGAAGTAAGATGGAAATTACAGTGTTAACTTTAAAGGTTGTTTCTTTCCCCTCACTCCTAGCATCCAAAATCATTAAATTCTGTGTTAAATTAATTTGCATAAAATGGCTTTCAATACAATACAATCAATATAAACATTTTATCTGTCAAATCCAAACATTGAGACTTCCAAAATATGTATGTCATATCCAACAGTAGTTCACAAAAATGGCCATTCTCCTCTCCTATGGAGAAATCTGTGCCATAAAAGTAGAGTAAATGTGCTTACTTTCCCAAAAAGTCATTTAAAGTTACTTTAAAGGAAAAAAAAAATGCTTCCTAATTAGCATTTCAACGCTTTCAGTTTGAAATGAAGCAGTTCATAGTAACTTTCCTATTGAAAGCTTTAGGAATTCCTAATTTACATAGAGACAGCCAAGACAGGTTTGTCACACCATAGCAATCTCAGTGGAGTTCATGAGTTACAGTGCTGTCACTTCTGCTTTACTACATGTTCAAAGTACTACACCAGGTTACAGGAAAACTGTCATGTGCAGGAGATATGCTATTTGAACCAGAGGAAAGAAAGAAGAAAATAATCCATTCTGCTCTCATTCCAAAATTCTTTTTTTTTCCTCTGGCCATTTTTATGTCTAGCACTTAATACCTGAACTCGATAGATCAATAAATAAAAATTGAATTAAATATGATTTGGTGGAGTCAACTTATCTGGAGACAAAGAAAACCTATCATTGCACTTGACCCTGGAGCTTGCAGAATTTTTGCTGCACACAGTTTTACGTGCTAAGGGAAGTTTCATTCAGTGACACATTTTATAAGGCAATATGGTTCTAGAGCGAGAGTGACCTAGTTTCGAATTCCAGCTCTACCACTCTTGTGACCTTTGGCAAATAATTCAGACTTCCTCAGCCTCACTTTTCTCACAAGTGTGAGATGAGAAATAGGCAAGTTAATTTTCCATGGCCTAGACTCTTTCTTATAAAAACTCTCCTTGCTAAATATTTGGAGAAATCAGGGTACTAACGGAAATTGGGTTTAAATTGTTAAAACATTACAACTGTGGTAAAGGCTACAAAATCTGTCATTTTGAAAATGCACAATTTGCCTTTGAATATCGCATTAGGCCAGATTATCACTGTCACTGTATTAATTTTTAAACAGTTGATCCCAAGTTCAGAAACCAAGAACTGGAAAACTACAGGAAGAACGTGTATTCATCTTGATGTAATAATGAATACAGATTGATGAAAAGGAATGAAACCAGGTTAGAAAAATCATATACATTCTAAGTAAACTTAAACTTTGGAAAATGTACCAATAACAGTTTACAGTGTTACGGGACGGGCTGACAGGGTGCCACTGTCAGAGTGTGTAAGTGGTAGAACAGAAAAGAGGACACTGGGGAACACCACCATTAGAGTGGATAAGCCAGGATTCGACTCCACCCTGCACTTTGTCATGGAAGAAGAGTCTTCCCAAAATGCACATATATCTGAGAGGAATGGAGGTGAAGCTGCCTCCACCTGGAGGGAGGATAATCAAATCATTTCAGAAGAAATAGGTTATAGCTGAGCCCCAAATGCTCCAAGATATAATCTTTATCTTGTTCAAAATTTATCTGGGTTCCAACGTCATCCTAAAGACTTGAGTCTTTAGGAAAGTAACCTTAAATATATAGCCAGATATAAGCTCTGTTATGGTTGGTACTTACCCTTGGGTCAGAGATGGAAAAGAGAATGGACCACTTCGTGGCTCTTTTGCTGTCTCCATCCTTTTTGCTCTCACCTCAACAGGTAGTAACAGAAGAAAAGCTGAAGGTCCCAGAAGAGCTTCTTGTCAACATATAAGAAGAAGCCACTATGGAGAAATATGTATGTCATAAATGGTTCTAATCCACAGAAGCCAGGAAATCACAGAGCAACACTATATGCCATGAACTCACAAGGAAGGATATCTGAAACTATCAGACACTAAAGACGAGGGAATATAGTAAGAAGTACTCCCAATTGTACTGTGTATTGATTTGTCTCTCTAAAACATCAATTTACATGCATTTCATAATTCATGTAGTCAAATAATAAAGTTATGCTCACCAACACTTACAGATTCTTTACTGTAATTCCAAGAAAATGGTTTCTGCCATTGTATCTGTATTTCTTCAAACGCAGAATGAGGGTGCTCAGGCAGTGTCCGTGTTTCTGTTTGTTTGTTTTTGAGACAGAGTCTCACTCTGTTGCCCCAGCAGGAATGCAGTGGCATGATCTCGGCTCACTGCAACCTTCACCTCCCAGGTTCAAGCAATTCTTCTGCCTCAGCCTCCCAAGTAGCTGTGACAAGAGGCGCGCAGCTGTAATTTTAGTAGAGACGGGCTTTCACCATATTGGTCAGGCTGGTCTCGAACCCCTGACCTCGTGATAGGCCCACTTTGGCTTCACAAAGTGATGAGATCACAGGCGTGAGCCACCGCACCTGGCCTATCGTGTTTCTTAGCATCCCATTCTGGAATTGTTAGGAGAATTCTGCTAAAAGTACCACAGGCACTATTTATCAAAACTGTTAATCAGTTATTTCCTCCCAAATAACCCTTCAAGTATTCTGTACAAAACTAATCTGCCTTTTAAGAATTAGAAAAAAAAAAATAAAGTTTTCCCCACACCTGCAATGTGACTCATGTAGTACTCAAACAATCCTTCTGGAATGTAATGTTAGTATTTCAGATTTTTAGAATTCTTATTTTTCTGGGTTTACATACCTCACACATAGTAAGGCAGATTTTGAACTAAGATTTGATGTACTCCTTTTGATCATATTTGTATGAACAAAGAGATCAATTTATTAGGCGACTCAGATATTCAAGGAAATTATAGAAATGGTCCTAATTATTATTTTTTCCATTCTCCAACTCCCATGAAAACGTACACTATTCTCCAGTTGGATAAACTTCCTCAGTATAAGTGAGACTGGAGTTGGTGTGATTGTCACGACTTCTGGACCATGAACTGGCACCTGCTGATCTCATCTTCTAAAATACTTACTATCAGTTTGAAACTCCAAGAAAAATAATTACATATTATTTGAGGAACACAAATTAAAACAAAAATAAGATATCATTGCACAGTTACAAATGATTAAAATTTAAAAATTTAACAATTCCAAATGTTGGCTAGGGTAAGAAACATAAGGCAGAAATAATGAATACCTCATCATGCGATTGTGGAAATGGAAAATGCTACTTCTTTGTGGGGAAAAAATAATATTAGGAGGGATGCAGTGGCTCACACCTATAATCTCAGCACTTTGCGAAGCCAAGGCAGGAGGATCACTTGAGCCCAGAGGCTCCAAATCAGCCTGGGCAACATAGTGAGGCCCTGTTTCTACAAAGAATGAAAAAATTAGCTGGGCTTGGTGATGTGTACCTGTGGTTCCAACTACTTGGGGGCTGAATGGGAGGATCACTTGAGCCTGGGAAACTGAAGCTGCAGTGAGCCATGATTGTGCCACTGCACTCCAGCCTGGGTGACAGAGCAAGACTCTGTCCCAAAGAAAATAAAAACATTTTAAAAGATCATTTTAAGTTTACATACACTTGCCCTATATCCCAGTGATTCTGCTTTGAGGTACTCAAGATATATGTCTGCACAAAGAGGTGTACGCAACTGTTCATAGAAGTTTTATTTATAATAAGAAAAAATTGAAAACAAATTTCCATCAGCAGATGAATGTCTAAATTATGAGATTTATAGATTCCAGATATAAAAAATAACTGGCAAAGATATGGAAATTTAATTTCAAATTTCATATCTGGAATTTGAAATTGAATTTGAATTTGAAATTCTGAATTCAAATTTGGACTTCCGTAGCATTGATATGGAATTCTAGAGGGAAAAATGTTAAGATGACAAAATATTTAGTCGCCTGGAACATGGAAAACAGAGTACTTCAAAGGGCCCAGAAAATTTTTCGGAAGCAATGAAAATATTCTACAACTTTTGTGTGATTCATTACACACACATTTGCAATGAATCATTACAAAGTACATTGACAAAAAAATGTGGGCATTTTATTGTATGTGAATTTCATCTAGAAAGTGCATACAATTTCCCTATTTTTAAAGAAATGACCAACCTTTTTGAAGGAAATTTTTGTACCATGTCTCAACCATCATCTCTAACAAACAATTAATAGCAAAAATCTCGGGCATGTTACTTTAACATGAAGGACTCATTTGTAATGGTGAAAACAATAACAACTTTATACTTAGGCACCACTAATTTGAAAAATTTGCAAACTTCTATGAAAATGTCATCCGGTCTCTAATATGAGTTGGAACTTAACATCAAGCATCAAGGTGTCATTTTAATTCCAGGTTTGTGTGTTTGCTGTCCTTTAATTTGGCACCATGGCTGCATTTAGCTAGTGATACAAAAAATAGTGATAATGACGGTCAATTACTTAAACTCTTCCTCTACAGAGCAAATAACACTTCATATTTAGAAATTCTTAAGTAGCTACATCTGAGTCTCTACTGTTCATATATTTTCCAGGCGTTACATGTAATTTAATATATTTAAAATTCACATACCTGTTAATCCTTAAATCTGAGACTGGCCATTGCTTTCCAGAAGTCATGGAACCAGAGCTTCATGCTAAAATATACATGATGGGTATACATCTTCAAATGGCTGCCCATTTCCAAATTTATTAGCTTATACATTTCAAAATTAAGTTTTCAATGTGCAATCATTTAAACCCACTTTCATAATGACTTTATCACTTGCATTTGCTCCCAGGCCCAAGTTTAAACCAAAAAAGCCCACTGTTGGTTCAATCTATCTATGTTTATTCTTCTGCATGTTGGCTTTCATTGAAACTGCTTCACCAGCTCTGTGCAAGACTGCAGCTCGACCAAACGTACCAAAAGTGGCTTCTGTTGCAGGCACCAGCATCTAGAGTTGGGGACTGCAGTAGTGACCAGAAGCTTACAGATGCCAGAAACTGCAGAGCCCCAAAGAGGGAGTTACAGCTGTGGCTCAGGAAGCCCCTAGGTCTGGGGTCCCCAAAGGGCTGCAGCTCTTCTCTCCATCTTGGTGCCTGCAACACAAAGAGCTGGATGATGGTGGGGGAAGCAGGGGAGTGTGGTTTTTTTTTCCTTGAGCTACTGAAGATTTGGGGTTACAGCAATTGGTATGATTTTCCCACAGATATACTCAGAAAAACTGAGGTGTCCTTTTGAAGAAGGAGATAAATTTATATGTATTTACACTGAAATATGCTCACATTATTCTACTGTAATATGGAAATACTTAGAGCACTATGTTCAATATGAACCCATTAAAAGCTATGTAGCTACATATGCCTGTACATTAATATTTATATACAAACATACATGCGTCCAGGTATAAATAAATTTACCCTAGGGTCACAAGAGAGATTTTCCATTAAGTAATGTTTAATTTTACTTTAAGTTGTCAGTGTCAAAGTAGACATGCATATGCATATACTTGGAAAAAAAAAGTCTTGAACCATACTTCAAATAGCTTTAGAAGACATGTTTTGATGTTCATTTCATTATATTTAGACTATTTGCAGAAAACATTCAAACACAAAATTACAATTCAAATGTACCTGCATACATTCTAGGAGAAATAAATGACTGGGTGCAAAACAAATCTGCGGTTATACATGATTAGTAACTAATGCAAAAGAATTTCATCTGTTCAACAAGCGATTCAATGTATTTTTAAAAATTGGAAGACACTCAACAAATATACCCTTTGTCCATACTATTATTACTATATTTTGAACATTAAAGAAAATCTACATATGCCCTTTGTAGTAGATACATAGAGTTTTGAAGCTTTTATATCCACCTTTGGTCACTGAAAGAATTTATGGATCAATCTCTGACACCACTAGGAATTATATCATAACCAGACTGGATGGCTTACAGAAAGATGGATCATAATAATCACTCAATAACTATTTTCAAATGAATGAAAATTTTAAAAAGTGATGAACTAATTTGGCAGAAAAAAATTATCTTCTTTTTGTTAACATCCAATTAACCTATATATTTTTGGAAAAACATTAGTACGTACATATATAGCCAGTATATTTATTCATTCTTTATTAGTTCATTCATTCTTCAAGTATTTTTTTATCTTCCAATGGATCAGGCATGATTCTCGCTGCTGAGACTGGAGTAGAAACAAGACAGAGCATGTCTGAATGATGAAATCACAACTCCACTGGCATGTCTGGCACAGGATATGTAGTTATATTTTTACTACCATAAAAAAATATTACAAGGCTGTAGAACAAAATACTTTTTAAAATCAAATAATGACAACACAAGGCAACTAATTGGCTAGACTTCCACCTATTGTTCATTAAAAGCTTGACAGCTGCTTAATTTCTGAACAGTGATGTATAGTTGAGAGAGTAAGTAATGGATCACGTTTTATATAATCTGTACATAATACTTATGTACATTTTTTCATTTGATGTAAACAAATATGTGTTCTCTGTCTTCTTGAAACAGCTATAATTGTACTAAGGAATGGAGAAAGGGTTAGGGTGTATATGTGAATCAGTTATTTAATTAATACTCTGTTGGTGGCAAGATAAAAAGGAAAATAATTTTAATCATGGCAAACCAACAATATTAAGGTTTGATATCATTTGTACTTCCAAAGGAAATTTATTTTGTTTTTAATTGACATGACATTGTAAATGTCATTCCCCCCAAAATGAAGTGTATCATTTCTCTTTTACAGTTAATTTTAATATTCTGTGTTTCAATCTTCAGGTTTCCACTGGGTTTTAAGTGTCAAACATCTTGATAATTTATTACCTATACGGTTTTAAATACCATTTTCTTAACCTATTGTTTTGTTAGCGCTTATTTTAGTCAATTTTTGCTTAAATTCGAGATAATAGCATGGATAAACTACAGTGTCTGTGTACAACTAACAGGTAGTAAGAACATTTTCATCAACTTTGAGATGAAAATGTCACAGACATTTATAACACATGCATGTGGAACACATTTTAACTTACAAGTAGTTCGTGTTCTATTTCAAGAAAGTGTGAATTATATGAAATGAAGACTTTTAATTTCATAAAAACAAAATGGATTTGACAAATCATCTTCCCATGTATAAATCTGATGGTTAGGTAAAATGATACCAACATAAATAAATAATAAGGCAATTTAAACATGTTTTTGTAATACATCTAGAACAATAATATCTACTGAATAAATACAATACATACAAGCCTTTAAAAAGAAGACATCTGCTCTTGTGTTGTTTTCTCCCTCATGTACTGAGTTCACGTACATTTCAGGATGATAGTGTGGTGAAGGCTCTAAGAATGACTTGCTATATTTGTCCTCCTGTGAGTCTATATTCCCTACAGGTAATATACTAATAGTGGACTCTTTGAGAGACAATTTATTTACTAATTTCCATTAAATACCTTGACTCTCTATTTACTGGCAGATTCCTCTCCCATGATGATAAAAAATAGACCAAAACGTATTCTACTGCAGGGATCCTTAAACTTTAGCAAGAATGAGAGTCCCCTGGAGGGATTGTAAAATGCTGATTGCTGGGCCCTATCCCAAAACTATGATGCAGGAAGTTCAGGGTAGAGCTTGAGAATATGCCTTGCTAACAGGGACTTTAGAATTACTTTTCTAAATAAAGGGCCACATTCTCAAATGCTTTTGAGAATTATTATTCTAAATAAAGGGCCAAAATGAGAGAAACGTATTTTCAGAGGAAGTTTTTAACCTTAGTCAGCAAAACATTTTATTTTCTTGAGGGCTTAATTGCCTTATTTCCTATACATGAAGTAATCCAGATAGATAAATTTGCTTATAGGGAGTAAGATTTTTCTATTTCCTTTTTATTATCAATGAATAGTTCACTGTTCTGTGTAAAATACATTAGATACATTTGACTTCGGAATAGACTCTGATGCATTTAATCCAACAAGAAACCCAGAAAAAATAATTTTAGATTAAAAATTTATTATTATGCTTATTTGCTTTTTGCAATTCATTGCAGATTTAATATTGCAACTATTATACCACAAACAATTATATAAATTTTCTGCCAAATTCTGGCATAGTCTTCAATATTTAGATATTTTTGTAGACCAGATTATTTTTCTTTGTGTTACAATTGTGGTACATAGCTGACAGTTTAATCAAAGAAAAAACAACATAAATGAGAGGAGAAAAAAAGAAAAATTGAAATGTTCTTGCTATCACAGTGAAATTGAATTTTAGTCAAGTTCATCTATAATATTTAATACGAGTCAACATTTTTGTTTAAACACTTAAATACATATATTCAATGTGTGTTAAAATTACACTAGTTATTCAATACTAACTATTTTTCTATAATCTTTGAGTACTAGGGTCTACTTGGCATTTATTGGGAGTCTATAAAAACTGCAAATATAAATTCAGCTCACCAGATAAATTCTAAACAAAATACAGAAAACATCATAATCTTCAGGGGCAACTTTTTTTTTTTCTTACACTGTTCTTTAAAAAGTATCACATTTCAGCTAAACTTCCCTCAGGTAATATGGTAACAAAAATCTCTCACAAGTTTTTTATTCTTTTGTTAATAATTAATGCTCATAAAGTTATGTATGAAATATAAAGATCCTGTCACAGCCAAATAGGTTCTTCCTGTCTACTGCACAATAAAAGTCAATGAACTGAGACAGCAGGTATTGCAGCAGAGAAATAGTTTAATAATTTCAGGGTAGCTAAGTGAGCAGACCAGGAGATATTTCTCAAATCCACCTCTCTGAAAATTTGGAGGCTAGAGGTTTTTAAGAATGGTTTGGCAGGGAACTAGAGGATGGGCAATGTTGATTGTTTGGGTTAAAATGAAATTATAGGAGTGTTGAAACTGTTTTCATGTACTGAGTCAGCTCCTAGGTCGGGGTCATAGAACCAGCTGGGTGGGTTTGCTGGTATGGGTCACCAGCCCAGGTGGCATCAGTTGGTCCATCAGAATGCAAGTTCTGAAAAATATTTCAAACATCAATCTTAACTTTCACAGTAGTGATGTTGTCTACAGGGGCAATTGGGGAAGTTACAAATCTTGGGGCCACTAGCTACATGGCTCCTGAGTAGTAAGCAATCCCAAAAAAGCAATTTAGAAAGCAATGACAAGTTATTGTTTAGCTATGCCTAAGTCTTAGCAGAATTCAGTCCACTACCATAATTCTAACCTTGTCTTTCATTAATGTTACAAAGGCAGTTTCTATCCCTGAACAAGGAGGGAAGGTTAGTTTCAGGAAGGGACTATTATTATTCTACTCTTTTTTTTAGGTTAAAGAAAAAATGTATAAACTGAATTCCTCCTGTAGTTAGCTTGGTCTACATACAGAAATAAGCAAAGACAGTTAGCTTGTGAGGTTAGAAGCAAGATGGAGTCAGTTAACTTAGATTTCTCTCATTGTCGTAATTTTGCAAAGATGACTTCAATCCTTTACCAGCAAACTATGTTTAAGTCCATGTGGTCTCCCACTGAGTAAAACTTATACTTTCATTTTCTAAATATCATTAAGACACTTGAGAAGTTTGAAAAATAAAGTTGAGGTCAGTTACATATTTGTAATTTGAGAAAAAAATACTGTCTAAACCAATAAACAAACAAAAGAAAAACAGACGCTAGAAATGAAATATTTTAAAAAGGAATGAGGGTACTATCTTAATTTGCTCATATACTATTTACATTTATAATCCTTTTTATATTCCTATACCACCAGAAATCACCTCAATTTCCTCTTTACTTGTGGCTCATTATATATAACAGCACTTCCCAGTAGTAATAAAATACAAACTACGTATGTAATTATATATTATCCAGTAACCATATGGAAAAAAGAGGTGAAGTTAATTTTAACAGCATAGAATTTAACTCAATATATTCAAAATATACCTTGATTATAAAATCAATATAAACTTTGATTAATGAGGTATTTGATAATCTTTGTTTTATATTATGCTTCTAACTCCATGGTCTATTTTATATTTAGAGCACACTTTAATTTTGGCAAACCCATTTCAAGCACTGAAGAGCCACATTTGGTTAGTGGCTTCCATAATAGACAATGCTGTTTTAGGTTGTAACAGGTTTCCATTACAAGAGCATATTATATACAAAATATTATTTATGTCTCTTTAGCTTTATATTCTACATGGGTTAGAAACTTTCTCCCAAATAATCTACAGAAGTTCTAGCCTCTACTAAAAATGTATACTCTGTACATAAGGGTAAATTTACTATAGATAAATTTGGCTAAAATTCAATTTTACAATTTATATTTTCCAAACCCAACAGCTTGCCATTTTTTAAAAATTTAATACATATGTCTTAAAAGGAGTCTTTGAAATAAAATTTGTTCATTTAGAAATATCGATTTAATTATTTTCATATGGTATTCACTACGGTTTTTGCTGGTTTTTTGAAGAGTTTAGGAAGTGGTATATTGAGTGAGTATTTTCATACAAAATATAAACATATATGCTATTAAAATACAAATGATATAATATGATGGTGGTGATGGTTATGAGTTGCAGGAATATGAATTGAGGAGGGCCTCAGGAAAAGCTACAGAGGAATTAACATTTCAGATAGACGTTGAAGGAAAAATTAAGCATCTATAGGCAAAATAGTGAAGTTTATCATAGCTAGTACAAAATCATATTTTTGGCAATAACTATTGTACACTTACCAGAGGGTCTTTTACATTAGTTTATTTTGTTTAGTCCTCAAAAAAGCTCTCCTAGGTGAATTATGACGTTTGTCTCTATGTTTGAAGAGAGAAAACTGAAACAGAGTGAGTAATGACCCCACAGGTCACATCTAGTAAACGGCACCTGGCAGAAAACTAGACAGAGTTACTCCAGAGACCACAGTCCTGGCACTACTGTGGGACTGCTAGGAGGGCTTTCACAAATAAGAAAGGGCTTGCATTCATTAGCATCATATCCTTCTAAGTAAATCTGAAGGCAGCTGTGTCCTTTCGTAGTCATTGGAGTTGATTACCAGTTAAGAAAAGAAGACCTGCAGAATGAAAGTTACAGTTGGCACCTCAAAGAGAAAAAATTTCTTTGTAAGCAGTTTGTAACTAAACCATCAAAGTGGAAGAAGCTCACCTGCATGGTAGGTATAGGTTTAAAGGGGAAGAGGATACTGCCTCAAAGATGCGGGCAGTAGGGAAGTTAAAATCATAATAATCACAAATAGAGCTGACGTCAGAAATGTAGAAGAATAACGGAAAGTGAATACAATCACAGAAGGTGAAAGTTTGGAAAGCTGGATAGAGTCTGTGGAAATGCTCTTACGGAATTGCTGTGTGTGAAGTGCTAGCTGAGTTAGATCATCTTCTGAGAATGGTAACACAGGTGGCAGAAGTAAGTATATGATAATCTAGGAGTTGAAACTAGTTCATTGTGATCATAGGGAAACATTTTAGCTAGGGAAGCATCAAGAATTTCAAGTGACTGCTAAGATATAGTTTAGAGTTTTCTTATTTTTCTCCTCAAGTTTCTTTTGCCAGCTGCCTGTATCACTGGATCAATGAGGCAAGGACATTGATAATAGTTACAAGAGGGTAACTGAAGTTATTAATCATGGAATTTATCTTTTATAGGAAGAAACTGAACTTAGGAGGAAATCAATGGAAAATGTACTACTGGTTTTGATGAGGACAAAAGCCCACTAGACCAATTATGATGAGAAAAAAACACTTTTAACTTCCTTTGCAAGTATTATCTATGAAAAATATCTAAAGAAAAAAAAATAAGAAAGGAAAAATCTTAAGTTCCCAAAATATAAATATATATAAAAAATAAAACAGAAGTTTTACAAATTCAAATGATAAAATGATCTGGAATAAACTTTTCCAACACTATTATGATGATGTTTTCTTTCAAAAGACAAATGATCTGTCTATAGTGCAAAAACGATTTTGACTTTGGGCATACAAGAACTCTTGGTGGACATGTATTTCAAAGGTTATGCTTTTTCAAAGAAGTTGCCTTATTTCATTAAGAAAACCTAATATATGCTCAAAAGATTTTTATCCTTCACTATTATTAATTCCATTTGCTTAGTGAAGTATGTTATAAACTAATAGCTTATAGCTTTTCTCAAATGATATGTATGAAATTTATCAGCACTTTACTTCCAGTCACTGGTCAAGCTGATACGGTTGTTAAGTGTTAATGGACTGTGGCGCTTATCTTTGCAGTCCTGACATTAATTGCAAGAGCGATTTTGTATAAATCCACAAAAAGTAAGTGTTTCTCAAATATGTTCAGTAGTTTAATTACTACTATATAAAGTAAAGGGCTTATTTTACATAGGGTGAATTTGCATTAAAAAGTAATTGAAGAACCACTCACATATGACGACACTAAATTTCTCTCTCAAAAAAATTTCAAGAGATGAAAATGCCACTTGGAAGACTGGAATAGTAAAACTTAACCCTTGTGAACCCATTTTATAATTCAGTGTTCATACTTTATTTTAGCTTTCAGACAAGCCATGCATTCAAATATTTATTTATTTATTTATTTCCACATAAATGCATGAAATCTAATTACATTACGTTGCAATTGAATGAGAAGGTAGCTATAGGAGTGAGAACCTTCTGTGGCACTTAATATGTTCTAGAATACTTTTAAACCTAAGGGTCATTCCTTAATAGGGCAAAAATTGAGGAAAAACCTGCATAAATATTCATGATCTTGCATTTTTCATGCAGTAGATTTGATTCACTCTACTGATTTCGGTACTTCTTTCATTGCTCTTTTATATTTTGAGCTGTTATTCAGATATTACTGAAGGAGGAGTCATGGTAAAATAAAGATCTAAATGGGAAAATCAGGATACAGGTAAATAATCCACATGAGAAAGTTATCAACACAACATTCAGAATGCATGTTTCATGTAATTATAGAAAATAGATGGTTTTTATGTGTGATGGATTTATTGTCCAAGAAGACCCTGAGATGAAGAACTGATGACAAGCAGACAGTAGTTTCCTTGGTAGGTGATCCCAGGAATGGAAAGACATCTACTAACCACTTACCACCAAGAGACCCTGCAGCTTGATTACACTGGGAATTCTGGGGAACAGGAGAGCTCAGCCTTGGAGCGATCCTTAATGAGTGGTGAGGAAACTGGGGTTTGAATCTACCAGATCCCCATTTTTCTTTAATTGAAGGTGATTTCTCAAAATAAATTTCTATTGCTTTTCGTTTATCATGTATACAGGCCCAACATATTCCCTTAGAAAAAAGAATGTTCAGCCCAACTGGCAGGTGGTTTCCACGGAGCCTCCAATTATGACGATGAGTGCTGAGACGCTGTGAGCCTAAATGTCTGCTGCAGCCCACCCCTTGTACTGCTCAGATCCATTTATGACACACACTAAGTCTAATATCTTCTGTCTTTGTATTTGTGACTGGTCACAGTTCCTTAAGACCAATGACAACAACAACGAAACAATGATTTGTATTGGAGTGAAGAGCAGGTTCTAAGAGAGTATCATTGCTAGTTATCATCTTCTTGTATACCAGTCATTCTGTTTCTTTTCCCACTGCCAGCATTCGTGTTCAAGTAGCTAGCTTACCATCCACAGCTTCCTATCCTTCCCAGAGTTACTCCGTTCATGTGTACAAAACCCAAGCACAGAGCTGGCTAAAGACAGAGGCTGGATAACACACCCAACCCAAATCATTCTATCCGCGTGGTGGTTCAGTTGTTCCACTGGGGTGGAACAAATGGAAAAACCAAATATCCACACATTCAGTGTCAAATCCCATGGGTCCAGTCGTATGCCTCTTGCCATGTCTTCTTTGTCTCTACTTTTCCAACCTTGCTTTCTTAGATCTGATACCACCAGGCAGAGCAATTTACCACTGACCAAAGCCTGTGCATATGTTTGCTGCAAGACATTTCACCTTCTACACCAAGTAGATTACTGTCTGTTCATTTCTCATCTCTGTCCTCTATAAGAGAATTTTCCCTTTGCTTCTTTCTTTTAGAGATACTTACATGCTGCACCTTTTTGCAATGGCAACCCATTTTCCACTCATGCCAACCTATTGATCTCATTCGTCTGTGAAATGTGTTTCTTCCTTCCTTATCATCCAGTTGTGGTAGTCCTGCAAAAAAAAAAATTATATGTGAGCTAAGAAATGGCTGTGCACTGCAGTCGGTGACACCTGTTGCAGGCAAAGGCCAAATGTATTTACACGTTCATTGTGCCTTTCAAACCTACTTGAACGAATCCCCAATTTACTATTTCTATCACATGATAAGTTGCCTCTGTGCCTACTCAATATTATACATCTGTAGATTTGACTTTACAAAATGACCTGTCAAGATGGGCAGCTCTATTTGCATAGTCACATGAAAGACATGCTAAGAAACCGCTGTTTGATGGCACCAAAGCTAGAGGCTGTTTTTGAATAGTGATCAGTCTCAGAACCCTAGGTCCACACTGTGGCTCTTCTACTGGGGCTTGCCAGAGAATCCATATAGCATCCTTATCTCTCCCAGATACCTCAAGCATCATGGGATTTACCAGTGCACATGTTAGAAAATAGCCAGGCTGCTTTTCTACAGTCTGAACCTGTTGAAGAACTCTCTTTGGATAAAGCTTACTCAGAGGAGTATTCTCAAGCATTATATAGATACTATTCCTTTGGGGAGAAAAAAAAAAAAAAAAAAAACTCTCAATCTCTGTTTTCCTTTGCTCTTACACCACCACAATTATTAACACAGAAGAAGACTTCTGTGACCAAATGTATGGGGGGTTTTCCACATACAGCAAGAAATGGACATCAGCTACATGTCCTCCAATTCAATTCCAACACTGTCCACCTGGAGATAGTGTCAGATCCCACAGGGTGAGGGCTCAGTCCCACAAGACCTCCCGCTCCTTCCCCACAGTCACAAGACTGCGGGAACTTATGATCCACTGGCTTCAAGTTGAGGTTTTTACAACACCCGCTTTGGGTATGGTTAATTTCCTAGAGCAGCTCACAGATCTCAGGAAAATAGTTACACTTACTGGTTTATTATGACGTATATTTGAAAGGACAGAAATAAACATCCAGATGAAAAGACATGTATGGTGAGACCTGGAAGGGTCTCAAGTGCAGGAGCTTCCATCCCCATGGAGTTGGGGCGTGTCACCCCCCGCCCCAGCACGTGGATGGATGAGTTCTTCTTCACCTGTGAGCCTCCATGTGTTCAGCTACCTGTAAGCTATAAATAGGGATAGATAGATGGATAGAAAGATACATACATACATAATTAAGATAGATGATTGATAGATAGATAGATAGACAGACAGACAGATACAGATATCTCAACATCACAGGCTCCAAAGTCCAAAGACGTGTAATGAAGTGGTGTACTTCAGGCGCCCTTGGTTTTCAGTCTGGTCTTGTTTCCCGAAACAATAAATAAACCATTCTGCTTTTGATGGTTATTTACTGCTTTTTTTGAAATTCTAACATTTCAATTAATATTTGGAAGTCCAATTCCATCGAAAAATCTCCTGTTGGTAAACCTGGCCTATGGAGAATAGATCTCTCCAGGTTTCACAACAATGACTATGCTCCCATACAAGAGAATTCCCAATACTTTATGGAGTGGGCATATTCTAGGCACTTGAAGAATGTAATTACCTAAAGCATTCTCTTATATATCAGAATATATCTATTCTAACATGCCTTCATCTCTGAGTATTGTCAGCCCTTCCTCAGTACTCTTTTATGGCAATTCCAGCACCTGCATCTCATTTACCAGAGAATTTCTTCTTCCCAAGCTTTACGGAACTACCTTAGCAATGTATCAATACATTCTCCAGATTTTCTTGATGATAAGATATATTTTATGTAATACCCAACTTCGATAAATCCCTTGTCAAATTTTATATTTATCTTTACCCCTGAACAAGCACACTCCAGATACAATCCTGGGATTTCAGTACCTGCTGATCATAACAATTAGAACCTACAGTTAAATGTTGGTGAATGCTTTTCTCCTGGAGTGGGGATAGTAATTCTGCTGATGGATCACCTGACCGTATGTCCCAGATGAAATGTAAAGAGAGGAGGGTCCTATCTTGGATGAAACTTTTGCATGGTTCACAGGTAAGCAACAGTACTCACTACTAAACAAAGGGAGCACTTATAAATTATGGAATAATCTTGGCATAAAATGTTATCAAGCACAGCAACCCTGATGTATCCATCTCAGATGTCAAGGTGTAAACCTCTTGTATACAAAGTCTTGTGATAAATACTTCAAAGGTACCTCTGTCACACAGAAAATGAGTGGTACAGAATGCTCTAGGGATTGCCAAAGTTCACACAGTAACAATTGAAGAATTTAAAAAGTATCAATTCTAATTTGTCTATAATTGAGCACTAGTGTTTATATGCTCATTTGAGTCTATTACACACTCATTAGAATATATAAAAGTTAACTCTACAGCTATTAAGCATACATTTTGTAACCCCACCAAAAAAGTCTGAGTTTATAAATATATTGCATCATAAATAAATATTTATTTAATACTTATTATGTAATGCTCTTTATATCCAGGAACCACATCTTCAAGATGCTATAATTTTTGTATTGTTATTTGACCAGAACCTATAGGTTTACAAAAAACAAAATCAAAATATTTAGGGATCCTTGAATTCTTTTCTGTCATAAAATTCAGCTATTTATAAATCCCTAGACCTAATTTCTTTGCCCAAGAAATGTTATTAACATCAAATTTTTGATAATTTCTTGTTTCCAAATAAACTTTATTAAACACAAATTAAGTAAGGAGTCTCAAGATAAAACATAAAAACGTTGATTTTACAGCTTATGTAAATTGCTCTAGTACTGATGTTTCTGTCAGTACTACAGTTTAAGACATCCTCAGAAAAAGGAAAAAACATACTTAATAAACTAAATTTAAGGGCATTTACTGTGAACAAATATGAGTTTTTAAAAAACAAAGGATATGACTTACTAAAACCACATGTGCAATAAAAGCTACATCTCATGTTCTCTAGGGTAATAAATAATTTTATAAAAGCAGCGTAGCTCACTTACTTATAGCCAAATTATTTACTTGTTCCCATTTATTTGATGAACCTATGTATTCCTGCTTCTATGATTGGATTTTACCTAAGCTACCCCCAGATCTCACCTGGAATAATCCTACTGACAGTGTCAGAGCGACAGAGGGGAAAATTCACACATTTATCATCCTGTGTGTTTCTTGTAACACCTCCAATGATGCGTGACAATTCCAATGCTCAAAAACAATTACAATGAGAAACTATGTGGGAAAAATTATTTAAGTGCAATTCCTGGAGACAGAGCAACCTGAGATGATACATTGGGAGATCAGAGCAGAGTAGTGTACTTGAGGGAGAAACTGTCTTTGTGTAAGTAAGCTCTGTTACAGGCTCACAAGGACTTGCTACCAATCACAGTTTAAGCAACACACACAAGACCTGTTAAATACTAAGTTTGGAATAACAAAGTTTCTTAGAGCTCTAAACATTTTATATAATAATCAAAAAAAAAAAAAAAAGAAATCAAAAATTTCAAGACAGAAATGAGTGCTTCTCTGCAATAGTGGACTATCATTGCTCCATTAAAGCAACCACCCAATTCTTTTTTTTTGCAACACAACAGAATTGCTTCTTCATATCAGTATGCATAGATAAACACTAAACCTCTATGCACCCTGATTTTACCAATAGGAAAAATATTTTAATAATTTAATGAAATATCAGAGTAGAAGCATTTGCAAATTATAACAAAACTTTTGAATAAAATTCTTGCTTTTATATTCTTCTTGACTTTTACAATACAAGTGACTTTAAATGATAAAGTTATACTTTTGTTTTGAAAGTAGCTCAATTATGCAGAGAATACACACACACACACACACACACACACACACACACACACACACACATCTCAGGTATCCATGGATTTTTAGGTTTGTAGAAATCCTTATATTTTAGTCACAGGTAACCATCCACATCTTATAATGAAATTCTCCCTTCTAAAATGTAAAACATGTACTAGCCTTCTGACTGGTAAGATTTATGAAAATCTGTGATCCAAGGAGCCAAACACATTATTTATGCAATGTCATGAAACAATTAATAATTCAAAAGGCTGAATATTCCATTTTACCTGGATGTTTATTTCACTTCCGATAACCCAAACCCAGCTATACTCATGCTTAAAATGTTTTTATACTTTTCAATTATCAACTTCTATACCCTATCAAACAAAAAATTCACATTAATGAAAAATAAATTCAAATCCCTAGAATTGTTTCTATGCATACTACCAACTGAATTAAACATTTTTATAATTAAAATATTTTTTAAAACTTTAGAAAAACAAGGAAACAAAGAGAATGAATAGAAGTCATCTGTATTTGTTATATTTGGGATAACATACAATCCGGCATATTTTAAAACCATTTTTAAAGGGGTTATATACTGATCCTATCATTACTTATAATAATGTGATAATTTTCACATCTGCCATTATTCTTTTTCTAAAAAGGTCATTTTAATAGATATTAAATGGTATATAATATACATAAAACAACCTGTTATGTAGACATGCAAAGCACTATGCATTTTCCTGGATATTTGGTTTGTTTTAACATTAGAGTTGTTTTCATATTTTTTTCCTTTGACAAGCAACCTTGCTCTGGACACTGTTGTGCAATTCTCTTCATTCATACATTTGCCAGTTTCCTTTGGATGTTTAAATTTGATTTCTGGATCCTGGAATATGTGTGTCTTCTATTTTATAAATCAATGCTAAATGTTACTCTAACTTGTTATATAACCACTGGGAATAACTAAGCATGCCCTGCTGGTTCAAATCCTCATCAATAGTTAGTGTTGTCAATTCTTCAAATTTTTGTTCACTTTTTGAGTTTAAAATGATACTTTATTGTGGTCTTAATTTGAATTTTACTGATTTCTGGTTTTGAAGTTCTTTATCATAGGTTTGCCATTTCTTCCTCTTCTTTGAATGTCTGGTTCATATCTTTTGCTTAGTTTTTAGTCACTTCTTTTGCCCATTTCTTTTTGATTTTAAAGATTTTGTAGACTTTTTGGTTACCAAGCCTTTGACAGTCATATATGTGGGAAATATTTTCTATTCGTTGCCCATTTTATTATTTGTAGTCTCCTTCCCTCCTTCCTTCCTTCCTTTTCTTCCTTTATCTTCTCTTTTTTTTTGGCAGGGTCTTGCTCTGTCATCTAGGATGGAGTGTAGGTGTGATCACGGCTCACTGCACCGCAGCCTCGACATCCTGGACTCAGGTGATCCTCCCACCTCATCCACCCCAGTAGCTGGGACTACAGGTGCAAGCCGCCATGCCTGGCTAATTTTTGTATTTTTTTCATAGAAATGGGTTTTTGCCATGTTGCCCAGGCTCATCTCCAACTCCCGGGCTCAAGCGATCCTCTCCCCTTGACCTCATAAAGTGCTGGGATTACAGATGTGAGTCACCATGACTGCCAATTTATGGTACTTTTGATAAGCAAAAATTTCTCATTTTAATATGATGTCACATTATGTCCTGGATTTTTTTATGCTTTTTATATTTTATTTAATAAGTCAATTAGTTTCCTATGTTATATAGAAATCCTCACCCATTCTTTTTGAAATTTAAAAAATTCGGTTACATGTTTAATATCTCTATCCACCTGGAATTATTTTTGTATTTGGTATACAGTAAGAATATAATTATTATTTGTTGCCATGTGGACTAACTAACTCTGTGTGATTCTTTGACCATCCTTCCTTTCCCTTCAACTTGCATTGCTACCTCATCAAACATCAATTTGCCTCATGTTGGTAAGCATTTGGACATGCTACTCTTTTCCTTTACTCTATTTGTAAATGACTATATCAATATCACAATATATTAATTGCTATGACTTTAAGATAACTCTCTAACTTGTTGGAAAAGTCCTGTCATTTTTTATCCTTCTTAAACATTGTCTTAGCTATTTTATAATTTCTTTCTTCTATATAAGTGGTAAAAGCACCACCATTTTCTACAGAAGAAAAAAAAACTTTGTTGGTATATTGATTGGAAATGCATTGAATTTAGAAATTAATTTGGAGACAATTGACCTCTCCATGCCATTGCATATTAAGATCTATTTGTATGTTTTAATAAAGTTATACAGTGTTCACTATATGTTTTTATTTGTACAACTAGTATCCTACTGCCATTATATTACATTTTACATATTGTTGATGGTTTCTAGGACTTTCAAAATCTTCCAATTGTCTTTTATGTTCTATTATTTCACCAATATGTTTCTAAGTGTGGATTTCTATTAGTCTTACTTTGAAATTTTAAAAAAGTATTTGTTTGTTTGCTTTTGTTTTTCATATTAACTTGAAAAACATACCATAATCTATATTTGAAAATATTAACACCTGAAATGTTTTGAGATCCTCTGTTTTTTATCCTAGCCCTTAATTTGAGTGGCAAACTTCCTTAGTATGTAATACTATTTGGCCTTAATATGTTCAGTCTTCTAGTAGAATTATTTACAAGATATCTTTAAGACCCTGGATGAATTATCTATATTCTTCCAAAGAGGATTTACATTTGTTTCTGACAGCCATCTAAGACCACTGTAAACTCTGCTAATATGCATTTGCCTCAAATTCACATAAGGGCTCATAGGTGAGGTTTTCTTGTAGTGTCATACTCAGTACTAGGATAACTTGCTTCTTCGTTCCCTGGAGGTGGTGGATGGGCTGTATTTACTCCTGGCTCTAAAGAAGATATAGCTCTCAGGTTAGTAGGTGTAGAGAGAAGGGTCTCATAATAAACCTTCATCATGCACAATGCTGAGATTTCTCATTCGTAGTCCTTGCCTCCAGTGAAAACATAAAAACACCAACAATATTTAGCACACCTGACGAGTCTAGCTTTTAGCTAGGGTTAAACTTGGTGGCTTCTTATTATTTCTTTGCTATTTTGTTTGTTTTATGTTTTTAAGAACACTTACAAATAATAGTTCAATCACCATTTTTAGCTGTTTTCAGTGACAGAGTTGGTGAATAACCTGATCCACCATATTACTAGAAGGAGATTTCTTGGAAGCCTATTAAATATTGAAAAACTTGTACAGCCATAAGAACCACAGGCCTGAAATTTTACTATCTCTAAACCCAGTCTCTGAGGCCCTTTAACAATCTAGTCTGGGGCTGTTAAACCTCAAAGCTCCCAAAGAAAATCTGTATATTCAGAAATTTATATTTAGAAATTTACAGTCAAAACTAAAAATATGACATGTAAAGTTGCAAGTGATATCGTTGTACAAAAATTTCAAAAGACAGGAAAGGGGTTGCCCCAGTGTTCACAGAAGTGTATTCTGAAAGTGTCATGATTTACACTCTGTAAAAGTGTAAATTCAATTTAAAAGATTTACCTCAACTGACATCTTATTTCTTAAATTTTTTCAACAACTTCATAGAGGTATATATGATATACAAAAACACAGCTCGTGTTTAATACATACATTTTTATGTGGACATCTTTGAAATTATTACTGTAATTAAGGTAAAAGTTCCTTTGCATCTCTTAATAGTGTGTGTGGTAAGAACATTTAACGTGAGAGATCTCTACTCTCATAACAAATTTTTAAGTTCACAATTCAGTATACGTTGTACAGCAGATCTTTTAAAATCACATCATTTTTAATCTGAAATACAATCCCCAAAGCATCTAGACTATAATATCTCTATCAGTGGGATTGGCAAATATTCCTGTGCACGTTGGTAAAAATGCATGTACAATACCAATAAAATAGATGTACTGAGTACATGAAAGACAAAATAAAATTTTCCCAGGGTATTTTTCAAACCACCTGGGAAATAAGTGACAGATGTGTGAAGCACAAGGATGCAGCATAAAATATACATCTCTTGACCAAGAGTATAAACTATTTTCATGCAGCTAGAAACTTCAAAATATGTACTTCCCAGCCACAAATATGCTGCATAACAATTTAATAATTAAGTATATAATATCTTGAGCTATATTGGGAAAGAAACTCCTTTGCAAAATAGCATCTGATTAGCTATTCAAAAGCTATCCAAACTTTATTTTCTGTCATCTCACTGACTGCCTGACTTCACGAAAATGGAAATGGCTGCACTCAGGGAATGGTTCATTGTGGAATAATTACATAATGTTGGCTTAGTGTTAAATTGTGAGATCATGATCACACTCAAAGAAAGGTCTCAGAAAATTCATTAAAAACTGTTGGAGTTTTTAAAAATAAAATACAGTATCTGGGGCTATCTTGGGTAGAGAAAATTTAATTTCACCAAAAGGTAACTGAAAGTATTATTATTGGCCAGCCAGGGTGGCTCACACCTGTAATCTCCGCACTTTGGGGGGCTGAGGCAGACAGATAACAAGATCAGGAGATGGAGACCAGCTTGGTCAACATGGTGAAGCCCCGTCTCTCCTAAAAATACAAAAATTAGCTGGGTGTGGTGACACACCCCTGTAGTGCTAGCTACTCAGGAGGCTGAGGCAGGAGAAACACTTGAACCCAGGAGACAGAGGTTGCAGTGAGCCCAGATCGCACCACTGCACTCCAGCCTGGCCACAGAGCAAGAATCTGTCTCAAAAAAAATAAAAAATAGTATATTTGTTAAGCAAAAGTATTCAAGTATTCAGTCTATTTAGCTACTTCAGAATGCCAAACTATTTTCCTCCTATTTTTCGGTCTGTTTATTCTATAATATGTTGAATTCTCATTTAGCAACTCCTTTTGTAGTAATGATTAATAACATTGAGTCACTGACTTATTCATTGATTTTATCTCTGCCATGATTAATGCTATGTTAAAAGTCTAATGAGGAATGACACATTTCCTAACAAATATTACAAAATGTTATCTGTTAAAATATTTACAACTGTTCAGATGTAAACCTTTTTAAATCAGAAATTTACAATATTTCTGATTTAAAATAAATAATTACTATTTATTTTGTGCATAAATGTGATTGAAGAAACTAATAAAAGGGCACTATCAATAATAAAAATGATTCAAAATAGCATATATGATAAAAATATTAGTGGATATTAATATTTATTATGTCATAGCCTATAGATCTTAGTGCATCTTATGCCATGATACTGATATTTTGGCTTCTTTCACATGTCTAAATATATAATCACTGCCAATATGTATGTTCAGGGCTAACCATGCTAGACAGTGATCAAAACTGGAGTCTCGGGAGTATTAGAACTCATAATGAAACTTTTTTTTATCCTCTGCAATCTATGAAGAAGATCAAAGGATGGGGAATAAAGCAGTAATTGCCAGATACAGGGTGTTTCACTAGGAACCATACTGGCAGCTGAAACCTAAAAGGAAGTATGTTTCAAGTCGAATGACATAATGGATTTAATGAGAGGTTTTGGTGAGGGTAGGGGATTTGACTCAGTTCTGTAGGCTGCCTCAGATTACTCCCAGCCCACTGCTCCATAAGGAACTTGGCAAATACTCAGTCCCATTCAAATATAAATGTTATTAAGAAAAAGACCATGGGGGAAACCACATATAAATTCAACCAAAGAAATGGATAATATGATTTTTACAAATCTTCATCATTTTAGAAATTGTACAGACAACAGTCTTTAAAAAATATGAAGTAGAAGGAGATATTTAACGCTACAGAGAAGAGATTATAAAGCAAACAAAGGAGGGTTTTTAAAACCGAGAATACACTGAAAGGTAAAATAAACCATTCCAGGTATAAAAAGTCATCGTTAAAGCATCAAAATTAAAAAAAAAAAAAAGTAGCTAATCTGGCATAAAGTAGAAGCCTTGAGAAAGCTATTGTACTAGTCTGTTTTCACAGTGCTGATTAAACATAGCCAAGACTGGGTAGTTTGTAAGAAAAAGAGGTTTAATGAACTCACACTTCCATGAGACTGGAGAGGTCTCACAATCATGGTGGAAGGTGAAAGTCAATTCTTACATGGTGGCAGGCAACAGAGAATGAGAGCCAAGCAAAAAGAAAATCCCTTATTAAACCATCAGATCCTATGAGACTTATTCACTACATTGAGAACAGTATGGAGGAAACTGCCCCCATGATTTAATTATCTCCCACTGGGTCCCTCCCACAACACATGGGAATTATGGGAACTACAATTCAAGATGAGATTTGGGTGGGGACATAGCCAAATTGTACCAGCTGTACAGACACACGGAGAATAAAGAAGATTAAAATGCAATTTGAATAATACATAAGACAAAGGTGATATAACACACATATATTATTGTTTATGGAAACAAGAACAGAACAAATAGATTTGAAAAGTATTAAAATATAAGATGAGATCAACATTCAAATTTAAATAAAACCTTTATAAATTAGGCTGGCAACAATTTTAATATCTTCTTACATCAACTGCTTTCCTTTTAAACTCTTTGGTTTGGAGGTGCATATGAAGGTTTGTTACAAAGGTGAACTCATGTCATGGGAGTTTATTGTACAGATAATTTCATCACCCAGATATTCAGCTCAGTACCCAATAGTTATCTTTTCTGCTCCTCTCCCGCTTCTCACTCTCCATCCTCAAGTAGTCCCCCGTGTCTGTTGTTCCCTTATTTGTGTTCATAAGTTATTTTCATTTAGCTCCCACTTTTAAGTGAGAATATGCAATATTTGGTTTTCTGTTCCTGTGTTAATTTGCAAAGAATAATAGCCTCCACCTCCATCCATGTTCCTACCAAAGACCTTATCTCCTTCTTTTTTTTTATGGCTGCATAGTTTTCCATGGTGTATACATACCACATTTTCTTTATCCAATCTGTCATTGATGGTCATTTAGGTTGACTCCATGTCTTTCCTGTTTTAAATCATGCTGCAATGAATTCACATACATGTGTATTTATGGTAGAATGATTTATATTCCTGAGTATATACTGGTAATTGGATTGCTGTGTCAAATAGGAGTTCTGCTTTCAGCATTTTGAGGAATCATCATGCTGCTTTCCGTAATGTTTGAACTAATTTACACTACCATCAACAGTAATTGCAATGAGATGCCATCCCATACCAGTCAGGATGACTGTTACTAAAAAGAAAAAAAAAAAGCAGATGCTGTGAGTTTGCAGAGAAAAGAAAACACCGACATCAAGTGTTTGAAAATTGTTAATACACAATTACAGTTTGGTAGTAGTAAGCCAGTAAAGCTAAGTTGCAGGCAATTTGACCTATGTAGTAAAAATTATAATATTCAGGTCCTATGTCTCAGCAATACTATTAAATACATCAAATACTTATCCTAAAGAAATTAGCTCAGAGAAGCCTAAAGTTACACATTAAACTATTCTTATTATAACACTGTTTATAATAGTGAAACAGAATAAATGGCCTAGATATCTAGTCACATAAAAGTACTATATAGTAGTTACAGGTATGCTAACAGTGCTATATGGTTCAATATTCATGGTATAAATGAATTGAGCTCAAAACACAAGTTAATGACTTTTTTAAATGGAGAAGGATAGGTATAATAACATGGCATATACATACACTTTTAAAAAGACACACAAACCCATCAGAAACCATTACCAACTATGATTTCTATAACCATATAGACTATACGCAATAGTATAAAAATGAAATATGCACAAGAAATGTATCATAAAGACTGACTCTAAATAAAGGAAGAGGAGGAATGGTTACATTATGTTCAAAAGACAAAATTATTTCTAACATTCTAATTTATTAAAGAAATATTATATTCATACAGCACATAAAATGATTTTAAAGAGATAATTTAGACAAATGCACATGCAGGCATTTTGCACAAATTGCATGTAATATAATAATTTGGAAATATAATACCAATAAGCACAAACTCAAAGAGCAACACATTTCTAAATAACAAAATGCTATCTATCCAAAAAGTGATGACACCAAATGAAAAACTCACAAATAGAGAATGCTCACTGGTAGTAAACATAGCATCAATTTAAATATAAACTTTAAAAGCACTAAAATTATACTGCAAAACAAAGGGCACATATAATAAAAGCTAATAATTTTCAAATAGCTATATACCAACATTAAAACATGGACAAATGGGAAAAACAGGAATTAAGAGATACTGTTTAAAGTTGTTAAAACACTTGAGTTCATATTTTAGTGATTTGCATAATTTTCTCATTAACAGTAGCAAAGAAAGTTGTTGAAAGTAATCTCCTTTGAACAAAGCTTTTTTCTGAAATTCAGCAACTTTAAATTTTTGCTACAGATCGTTTTTTGTTAAAGTTAAAAATAAAGGTATTTATACATTATTAACACAGTGTTGTCACATTAGTATAGTCCTATTTTAGAAAATCTAAATATAGAAAGAGATAGCTAAATAGATATCTTCATATTTATATATTTTTAAATATATTTGTCCATTCTCACACTACTAATAAAGACATACCTGAAACTAGGTAATTTATAAAGGAAACAGTTTTAATTGACTCCCAGTTCAGCCTGACTGGGGAAGCCTCAAGAAACTTACAATCATGGTGGAAGGGGAAGCAAACACATCCTTCTTCACATACTAGCAGCAGGGAGAACAATGAGAGCCAAATGGAGAGGAAAGCCTTATAAAACCATCAAATCTTATAAAAACTTACTATCAAAAGAATAGCTGAGGGAATAGCATGAATCTCATTATTCAATTACCTCCCGTTGGGTCCCTCCCATGACAGGTAGGGATTATAGAAATTACAATTCAAAATGAGATTTGGGTGGAGACACAGCCAAGCCATATCAATATGAATAATGTCAAACAAAAGTTTAAAATATTTCTGGAAGGAGAATTCTGAAGATTTGGGGAGGTTCTACTTTCTTCTTTTTTTTATATTTTAAACTTTTATTTTAGGTTCAAGGGTACATGTGCAGGTTTGTTACACACGCAAATTGCATGTCATAGGTGTCTGGTGTACAGATTATTCCAGTTTTCTTCTTTGCACCTTTCTATATTGCGTAAGTTTAGAAATATATAAAATAAATACATGTTATTCTTATAATAATTATAGTCATTTTACCTTTAAAAAGAGAAAACTAGACTATCCATATCTCTTTCTCTGTGTATGTACATTCTGTAGCTATTATGCATTATATTATATATTTGGACATAATGTAAATGCACAGGTGTATTTATATATAATGTACATGTACATAGAGTATATATTAAAATTATATGATATATTTTTATAACATATATATTTAGAAGAGATATTAAATATTTAGGTTCCGAATAATGTCTGTGCAATGCAAGTGGTAACAAAGTGCCAGGTTCCAGAAGTATTTTTGATAAAAAATTCAAAGCATTTCCTGACCAAGTTGCTATACTGGGAGGATGAAAAAGACAACTGTGAAGAGCTGAAATGACTGAAGATCAACAGGTTAGGAAGAAGAATAAGATTCTTTGAAGGAATAAGATTCAGAGAAAGAAAATTATTTTTAGGATTGTTAACGTTTAGACAAAAGTGTCCAGGGAGCAGCTCAATATTTTTTTTTAATGTTATGTCGGAAGAAATCTAAGAGACTGGGTGGGAGTCAATGTGAATTATTTCTTGAATCCTTTAGCTGTTAATCTATTCAATGGTAATGGTAGAATTAATTTAACTTTAAAGGTGCATATAAGTTATGTAGGTTTTGTTTTTGTAACACTTTTTGAGTCACATCTTATAAACAGAAAATCCATAGAATAAAATGATGCTTCTCATTATATCTAATGTGTAGAATTAAAATATTATGTTAATATTTTTCTTTTTTGTTTCAGATTTTATTTAATCAATAAAACCTTATAAATAGGGTTAAAGCTTGTTGTGCCCATATCTACCAAGCCTCTCATTCTCTCAAATGGTAATCAACATTCAGACATTAGCATGGATATTTTCTAGCCATTTTTAAAAATATATATAATTATAATTATTTTCTTTCTGAGACAGAATTTTTACTCTCTCATCTAGGCTGGAGGGTAGTGGTAGGATCATAGCTCACTGTAGCCTCAAACTCCTGGGCTCAAGTCATCCTTCCAATTCAGCTTTTCAAAGCACTGGGATTACAGGTGTGAGCCACCATGCCCAGCCTAATGTTGCTTTTCTACAATGATGACATATATGCGCATCCATGAGATTTTAGGAGTGCTGTGCCTATCTTTACTCTTAATATTATTACTAATCATACAAGATGAATTGCTCTGTTTTTTAAAATATAATTTCTATTGTTTCTGAGATTTAGACTTATCGATACCCCTGCATCTATTTCATTCTTACTAGTTATCAAATAGTCCCTTGCATCACTATATCGCATTTTCTCCAGCTCCTATTAATGGAACTTTCTGTTTTTTTCAAATATTGCTGTTATGAATAGTTCTACTTTCAACATTCTTTTTTTTTTTTTTTTTTTTTTTTTTNTTTTTTGAGACAGAGTCTTTCTCTGTCACCTAAGCTGGAATGCAGTGGCACGATCTCTGCTAACTGCAACCTCTGCCTTCTGGGTTTAAGCAATTCTCCTGCCTCTGTCGCCCAAGTAGCTGGGAATACAGGCATGAGCCACCACATCGGGCTAATTTTTTGTGTGTGTTTTCAGTGGAGACAGAGTTTCACCATGTTGTCCAGGCTGGTCTTCAACTCCTGACCTCAAGTGATCCACCTGTCTTGGCCTCCCAAAGTGCTGGGATTACAGGCTTGAGCCACTGCGCCTGGCCTTACTTTCAACATTCTTAAGAGTATCTCCTTAAATTGTTTGAAAGTAGAATTTCTGTGCCAAATGAGAATCTCAAAAAATTGTGTTCAAAAAGTGCTACCAGCTTATCTTTTTTGTTTCATCCCACCAGGCAGCTGCAACTCTACTCTCCTTCTCTCTCTGTCTGTCTGTCTCTCTCTCTCTCTCTCTCTCTCTCTCTCTGTCCTCTCTCTCTCCCTACCTTCCTCTTTTCTTCTACTTCTCATCTATACCTGTGTACTTGAATAATCTTCACTGTGTATCTCTACCAGCCATGTAATAGATCTGGAACTTAGAAGGTTAGGCACACCAGCCAACAACTTGGGAAGGGAATTTCTATTTGTCATCACTTGGAATGCCAAAAAAATAAAATGATAGTTACGGTTTGCATCGAGTTTTTATGTTCCTAGCCTCCATAGCCATTAAACTCCACAAAACTCCACAAAGATTACTAATTGAAGGTGTCTGAAGGATGACATTATTACTTGAAAAATGAATAGGAGACTTAGAAGGAGAAAGTTTCTTTCCCAATCTTGGGTAAATTTAGCCCCAAATAAAATTCTAATTGCAGGCAGATGTCCCAGAAAATACCAGTCTACACTGTCAGAAATTCCTGTCTATGATTTTTAAAAAATACTCCAGATATATTACTCATACAGTTTGAGATAAGCACTTTTTTTGGAGAACCAGCAGCTAGAGAATCTTAAATAAGATACTAAATGAAGCTCTCAAAGAATCACAAGTTTTACAAATGATATTTTAGCAAACACAGGATATGCATCAAAGTGTGATACCTATCTCAGTCTTCAGGAGTATGTATTAAAAACCATTTAAAATTATGTCTCTGATTTTCCCTTCTGAATTTACTTTCCAAAGTATCAATGTTTGAGAGTATTTTCCAAGATTAAATTAATTCTCCAAAGGGATTAAAGGGGGAAAATCATGTAAAGTCTACCTCACAGAAATTCAAATTTTGAAAGATTCTACAGAGTAGGAAAGTTATGAAATATTTGATGTGAAAATGGTTTTAAACAACTCAGCATGAAATTGACTTATAAGGTCTTTTTGGTCTTAGTAACTGCGAATTTGTTCATGAAGTCATTTTCCTGAAGTATCAAATCTTTTTTCTACTCCGTATACCACTGTCCTGAGATAAAGAAAAATGAACACTAAACATCCAGCCAGTTTAATAATATTTTATCCAAGCAGCTTTGTTTACCCAGTTATAATTGACGATTTCACACTTCAGTATGTTTCGCCTGGAGCTGGGAGTATTCAACAATAAAATGCAGTAAACAGCCCTGTAGGAAATGTTTCTAGAACTACATCTGGTGACAAGGTGAACATTGAATAGGTGTTAACACAGAGCTTTTCATTTGCACACTGGTACTGTCCATACATCTATATTGCAGACACTTAGACTATTAAGAATTACACATTTCCACTACCACTATATTGCTAAACTAAAGAAATCAGTCCCTCACCGTCTTTTCTGCATTAATTTCCCACTCCTAGTACAAAATAGAAACAGTGGGTTAGTAGGAAAACTTAAAAATGCATTTACATCTCTAGAAAAGAGCCCTGAACTTATAGCCATCAACAGCATCTACTCAAGCCCAAGTTTAGGGAAAACATCTGCAACCTTCATATTATTGGTGTGATCAAAAGCTTTTCAGGGCCTGGGTTCAGAGCTGGTGAAGACTGAATTAACTTGCCATAGAAGGGCAAGAAACTAAGATGGTCACCTTCACTCTAGAAGAGGAGGCATTCTAGGGACACGTTGGCAAGAAAGGAGAAGGAAATCAGAATGAATCCCAGCATAAACACCCCACCCCCCACCAAAAAAAAAAAAGAAATGCCCCCAAAGAAACTGTCAAGTGACATTCTTTAAAAAATTATATTTAATTAGGCCAAGTACGATGGCTCACACCTGTAATCCCAGCACTTTGGGTGGCCGAGATGGGTGGACAGAGGTCAGGAGATCGAGACCATCCTGGCTAACACAGTGAAACGGTGAAACCCTGTCTCCCCTGAAAATACAAAAAGTAGTCCCAGCTACTCAGAAGGCTGAGGTATAAAGATCACTTGAGCCTGGGAGGTGGAGGCTGCAGTTAGCTGGGATCCTGCCACTGCACTACAGACTGGGACACAGAGTCAGACACTGTCTCAAAAAAATAAAAATAAAAATGACTAGTGAGCCAATTATATTACTCAAATATCATTATACATTTTTATAAGCTGTTGGAGTTGAATAAATTTTAAAGAAAAAATGTAAAGGAAGAGAGTACAAAATTACTTATTTAAATATATAAAAATTTGCAAATGTATATAAAAAAAGAATCAAATGGCAATAGAAAGGAAAATAATTTCCAAAATTTATTTTAAAGTAAAATATTTTATGTAGCATATATTATGTAATATTTTTAATACTCATAAAATATAAAATATAGAGCATAAATATACCAACACATGAAATAACATAATACTTATTTTGTATTTCATATGTACCACATATAATACAATATATCATAGACATTAAATAAATATATCACTTTATGATATATAAATATGCTATGCACAATTATATAATTGATTATGAAAAAGCATCCAATCTTATTACAAAATATGCTATTGTGAAGATACAGATGCCCCTTGACCTATGATGGGGTTACTCTTCCATAATCCCACTGTAAGTTGAAAATATCCTAAATCAAATGCACATTTTTTATACTTACAGTATTATCAACTTATCATTGGTTTGTCCTGACATAACTCCATTGTAAGTTGAGGAGCATCTAAATGCATAACATTTTTAAACCACTGCAAAGCTGAAAACTTGTAAGTCAAACCATTGTTAAGTGAGGCTTCCCTGAATACAAAAAATTATAAAATATCACTTATTTAGATTATAATATTTTTAAATATGTGGTGTTTTTTCAAATTAGTATGAAAATGATGTAGCATCTTCAAGGGGCATTTTGGAAAGACCATAAATAAATGAATCACCCACATTCCTTAGACATAAAGGAAAGTTGTGTAATATTAATACTCTATATCTTTAGATATTTTTCAAAGGGAATATATGATTATAAAATGGCTATAATAAAATGGTACCACTTTGTTTTTGTGGTGGTTTAAATTTATACATTCTATAATAATTAAAATTCCTTAATTGTGCATGTTTCATGTAAGAATGTATTAAATAAAACTCATGAGCTGTCCCCAGGGATATTTGATTGAAAATTTTCATTGAAGTGCTACATAAACAAGTAAATATTGGAAACCAACTAAATTTTATCAGAGAAAATGATGAGAGATGAAAGAATATCTACACATTGGAATACCAGGCAATGAAATTTTGATGTCATTGATACTGATTATGATAAAATTATAAGTAGAAAGTAAATCACACACACGTTTTGGAGACACGTATTACCAGTTTATCCATAGATGCAGAACTAGATTTTTCTCTTTTTTAAATTTTCAGTGTTACTACATTCTATGATTTCCAAATGTGCTATGTCTGTAAAGTCTTATTTTATAATAAGAAATAATAATGTCTTATTTTATAATAAGAAAAAATTACAAACTCCCAACTTTTAACAGGTAAAGCTTTTTATGGTTGGGAAAAAAGGCTTAGTGAGGAAGGCCTATGTGATTTTGTGAAATACAGATTTGGACTTTATCCAGTTTCCTGACATATATCTCCTCAAATCCTTGGAATCTCTTGAGTGACGTCTTTTGTATACTAATGAGATGACTGATGGTGGCAGAGGCTAGTTTGGGATGGGGGCTGGTCACTAGAAAGACCAAGGCATGACTGGAGACTTGGTATTTTCATTTCCATCCCCAACCTTGTGATGAGAGAGGAACTGAAAGTTAAGCTGATCACCAAGGACCAATGATTTAATCAATCATACCCATATAATTAAGCTTCCATAAAATCCTAATGGGACTGGGAGCAATGAGCTTCCAAATAGCTGAACCCATGGAATTCCTGGAGAGTGGCATCCCCAGAGAAGGCCTGTCAGCTCTTCCCACACACCTACCTTATGCAACTCTTCTATCTGACCATTCATCCACACTCTTTGTGATATCCTTTACAATAAACCAACACACTAAAGTGTTTTCCTGACTTCTGTGAGCAGCTCTAGCAAATGAATCAAACCCAAAAGTTGTAGAAACCCTGATTTATGGCCAGTTGGTCAGAAGTCTGTGGTGGTCCAGACTTGCAACCAGTGTGTAAAGTGGGGGACTGTATCATGAGACTAAACCTTCATCATGTAGACAACATCAGAAGTGATTTAAATTGACATCTGGCTGGCATCCACTGCAGAGTTAATTGTTTGGTGTGTGGGGAAACATGCCTTATGTATGAGCTGATACCAGATATGTTACTGCATAAGAAGAGAGAGCAGAGAGAGCACTTTTAGGGTATGTTTATCTCTCTAACAGCCTACAATCTATTTCCTCTCTCTACAGGAGGTACCTGGGAAAGAAAGAAAATGAAAATTTGTTCCAAAACTCTTGCAAAAATGCTAATGGCAATACAGCAATGATATGTGGTAGCAATAGAGTCCTTATCTATGAAATGCTTTTAGCCAGTTATACCTGGTCTATGTAGATTATTGAAATGTTAATAGGAAATAATCCCTAACAAAGGCATTTCCTTTGTGCAATAATGCCCCAATGCATGAGTTAGACCCTTATATGTTAATTTTGAAATTAAAAAAAATGTGTTAATAGAAGAAAAGGGACCTGCATTGTTGGTCAGATTTCTCTCTCTTTTTTTTTTTTTCCTGTTTGTTACAATTACCAGTATCCTTCATATTTTCAGTAAAATTTGGTATTAGTTAGATCTACGTGAATCTGATTTGATTTGATACTTTATATTGTCTAATAGTAAAGTTTTTAAAGCAGGCAAAGATAAGGCATAAGCATTTTTTTTAATGCAGTGATGATTCAGAAACACAAGATAATGCTTTGCACATTAGTAGAATGAAAATATAATTTTATTAATTTACTATAGCACTGCGGTTCCCCACACAATCCACTTGAATTTTGTACTGTTTCTCATCAAATTTATTTGTTTTTCTTTCTATCATACTGAAGTTCATTTTATGTAAAATTAGCTTAGAGAGAGGAGAGAGCAATTGTCCAGTCCCAAAGCACACTAGGAAGAGAGGTTTGCTTTTCTTCACAGGGGAAAGATGCATGAGGGAGGCACTGTTGTTGTCTACCCGGGGTCCACGTACATCTTGGTGAAGAACCATAAGGAAGAGAAGCACTTACAGAATGTGTGACATGCAATGCAACCCTTGAAACAGTTACACAGAGTTAGAAATGTTAGGACATTATCCTCGGGCAACATAGGATATTTATTCAGAGAGATTTGGCCTGGCTAGCAGTTCTTCTAAGTCCTAGATAAACAGACAGTAATGAGCTTCAGCCAAAGAATAATCTTTTATCTCTAAAAAGCTACCATTTATCAAGGCAGCTACTGGGTATTTAAAACAATTTTGTTAAAGAAATAAGTTCCAAATACATATCCTTGGGAAGTGATCCCTATTATTCACATTAATATATGCATACACATTTTAAATAATTTTTGTTAGATAATTATATGTACATTGACTCATAGATGCACACACACACAATTTTAATAGAGGAGATAATGTCTGTTTGTGAAATATGAGTTTATAGTCCCTTAGACATAAGTTTTACTATTTCCTTTTGTATGCAGTAAGATTCTCTTTATTTCTTGGCCCAAGTGTAAAAGGGAGATGATACAGTTTCCTGTTTGTTTTGGCTTCAAATAGTTGTCTAAAATGCTTTACCCACTGGACATAGTAATTGTCCAAATCCACGCATCTCTGTACATGGCATTTTCCCAATGCCACCTCTTCCCAACTTTGTATCTAGGAGACAATTTAACTTTCAATAAGCATCTTTTGAACACATATCATGTGCCAGGTACTATGAAAGGCATTTGGAATGATTACATTTATTCAGATATTGTATTTATTCATATCGTATGTATAACTAAAGTTGTTAAATGTTAAGATGTTTTAAGAAAATCAGAGAGTTTTCTCTACCTCAAGTTTGAGATTATTAAATGCTTCACAATTGTAACTAAATAAAACATTTTAGGGATTCATTTTTTTAAACATTGTTTAAAATATCTACTCTTAAAAGTTGTAGAATTGACATATGTATTACTAAGTATAGGCTTCATTGTGTTGAAATGCCAAGAGATGATGATGATTCTAGCAATGAACTGCTTCACATAAATTTTACTCCTGGCACTGTTTTAAAAAATAGAAGATTTAATTTAAGAAACAGTTTCTTAAAACAAAAAATAAATTGTTCATTTACTATTAAAAGATAAGGATGAAGGTTTCGATTTGATGTTAAAAGAGCTTTAGTGTAGATTCTGGTTTTAGAATTTTTATCATTTTCAACTACATATTATTAAACACAGAAATAGGGGAGACATTTTGCAATTAGTATAGTAGAAAATAATTGGGAAAAATTATGTTAATACAATATATTTTAAACATTTAGCCTACTTTGAGAACAGTGATGCAAAAATGTTTTCTATATATTCTAATACAAGCAAATTTTAATCTCCTGGTTGGGTATTTTATTCTCTTCCTTGGGTATTTCTTCATCTTATTTTTGTGTCCCTATTTAGCAGATTCTGAAATTTTTTTCCTTCACCTCTGTGGACCTGAAATTAATCTGAATCTTTTATCAAGGCACTGAGTGCTATGGTTGAGTGGTTTAATCTCTATCCCTGGAAGCACAGCCAAATTCATCTCCATTGAAATCTTGACTCCTCTGTGACTTGGCTTTGCATCTGGGTTTCCATCTGTCAGACATTTCACTGGGTTGTCTTTATTCATTCCTGCGAGGCTGTTTAAAAAGAATTATTTTATAAAAGGAGAATATACCCAGTCCATGTGCAGCTATGCAATCATAATATGGTGACCCAAGATTTCAGTGATCACCAAAGTCAGATGAATAAAATATGATACATGAGAAACATTATAACTTCATCAGTGAATTGATCTGTGTTGAGCATTTTGGAGGCTTTTAAAAAGATTTTTTTCCACTAGATAAAGCCTGACTTTCAAGTTTAATGCATTCCTTTAATTCTCATAGGTCTGAAACTGTCTCAGAAAGGCTTCAATGAGAAATCTCTCCTTTCTTACTTCTCTTAAAACTTTGACAATAAAGTAACACAGGCCTCTAAGATTATCACAATCAATAAACGGACCTTTTATATTACTCAAAAGACTTATGTGGCGATATGGTCATACTACTATAAATTTTCATAGTGTTGTTCATTTTTAAATAATAATAAAAAACGAGGAATTATAATACTGTTGATGCTATTATTTATAACATGAAGCCTAAGAGGGATATACTTAATTTAATGTTTCTGTTCACAGCAATGACCAAATGTTATGTTTGATCTAATATGCAGTTCATGTGATACCAAAATAAGCTGTTAATTACATAAAAATAAATCAATTTTTTGTTTGTGTTACAAATTTTTGGAAAACTAGGCAGGTCACCACATTTTTCTTTTTTTTTTTTTCTTCCCCATTTATTTATTTTATTGCATTTTAGGTTTTGGGGTACATGTGAAGAACATGCAAAATTGTTGCATAGGTACACACGTGGCAGTGTGATTTGCTGCCTTCCTCCCCATCACCTACATCTGGCATTTCTCCCCTTGCTATCTCTCCCCAGCTCCCCACCCCCCACCGTCCCTCCCCTATTTCCCCCCAACTGACCCCAGTGTGTAGTGCTCCCCTCCCTGTGTCCATGTGTTCTTATTGTTCAACACCCGCCTATGAGTGAGAACATGCGGTGTTTGATCTTCTGCTCTTCTGTCAGTTTGCTGAGAATGATGGTTTCCAGGTTCATCCATGTCCCTACAAAGGACACAAACTCATCATTTTTGATGGCTGCATAATATTCCATGGTGTATATGTGCCACATTTTCCCTGTCCAGTCTATCGTCGATGGGCATTTGGGTTGGTTCCTGGTCTTTGCTATTGTAAACAGTGCTGCAATGAACATTCGTGTGCACATGTCCTTACAGTAGGGCAATTTGTAATCCTTTGGATATATACCCAGTAATGGGATTGCTGGGTCAAATGGAATTTCTATTTCTAGGTCCTTGAGGAATCGCCACACTGTCTTCCACAATGGTTGAAAACATTTTTCTAGATAATAACATCAATGGATATTTCTGTCTATTCATTGCTAACACAAACATCTTTGTGGTTTTTATCCAGTTATGGTTATATATATATACATACACACACACACACACACACACACACATTTTTATTTGTTAGTTTGAGAATACCGAGTATAATACACTTGTCTTTTCACATATGTCACAAAACATACAAGGGAAATTGGCAAAGGCGAAGGGATCATAGTCTGTTGTGGATGAATGAGGAATAGGAAGCATTCATATCTGCCAAACTCCTTTTTTGAGAGAGTTTAAATATCACTTCACAATTTTACAATACCTTATAGCTCTCTCTTGAGTTCTCTCTCTCTCTCCCCCCACTTCTCCTCTTTCTCCTCCTCCTCCTTCTTTGTCTTCCTCCTCCTCTTCTTCTTCACTATCTCTCTCCGGCTTTGTGTGTGACTTTTTGTACTGTGTATTCTTACTATTTTATAGAATTCACAGAGAGAAGAATATGGAAGTTATGGTAAGATATGGGAGCAAAAACCAATGTAGTAAATGATAATTTAAGAAAGTAGCTGGAAAGGTCTTTTAAACTAGAAAACTAAAAATCAGCTTAAGAGATTTACCACTTTCTTCAGTAAGTATTGAGATTTAGTGAAGATTTGCATAAAATGAAGTAATCCTGATCTCTCTGGTATTACGCAAACTACTAGAAGGTAGAAGCCCCTATTAAAGCAATGAGTAACAATCAGGTAACCATGCAGAGATGTGGGCTCCTTGATCCAAACTAAAGCTTGGACACCTCTTCCCTGCAGGATTCCAAAACCTCTCCACAGATGCCTGAACTAAGAGGGTAGCCTTAGGAGACGACCATTTGCTGGAATAGACATTTCTCTTAAATTACGTAAGACTTTCTCCTGGGATAAGAAAATGGGCATGGTGTGGTGAAGCACTCCTGCCTAGGGACACTAGGATACCTAATAACTTCAATGTTTCCTAACAGTGTGGCCATGAGAAAGTCTCCTAGAATCTTGAGATTCCAATTCTTGGTACAAATAATCTCTAGGAATTGAAGGAAATCAAAATATTTCTCCCTGAAATATTAAGGACTATTAAAGACACAGAAAACATAGGGGGACACTCTGTCTCAGCCTCTACTTGCCTGATGACAGGACATCAAGCCTTCCTTATTGGAGATGGCACCTGCTTATTGGCCAAGAAAAGGAACCAGCAGGCACCAGAGGAATCTGGGAACAGATTTTACTGAATTCCCACATTTTCCTGTCTTTTAGCACACTGGAACTGCTCTCTCCTTTGTATTGTTGCTATATAGGATTTATGGCTCTTTATGAAAATACTGTTTGAGCAAAGCCCTAAAGCAACTGACTTGAAAGAGAAATAATTTTTGAACTGAGGTCTCTCTCTCTTGCATGATGGGTACAACATGGGTTAATAAATGTCTGCTTGTTTTTGTTTTCTTAAACTGACTTTTGTTTTAAGGAGAATATCTCAACTAAGAACCTAAAAAGGGAAAGAAAAGAAATTAGGCTTTCTCCCCTATGGTACCTTCTTGCCATAACTTTGTGAGACGATACGATTCAGAATTATCTCCTTAGCTTCTCATAGAAAGTTCCAAATCATGTCACCCTGCTTTATGGAGAAAATGACTAGTTATGGATAGCAAGAACGATTGAAGCTGCTTCCGTTGCTTGGGGATCTATCTAACATTATAAGCCTCATGGGGAAGTTTTGCCCTTCCTCCCTGGGAGGACATGCTTTCTACAAACAGCCTATTTTCTGAACTGCCTTTTTAAAGGTATGATTTCAGGAGCTCATAGCAGACCCCCTATGCAACTAGCCCATGAGTTCTTTGTGTCTTTAAGAATTTATCAAAGAACTCAGCAGTATGAGAGCAGATCGATACATACAGGGTTTCCTTTAAGTCTTACAGAAACTCATTACTCTCCAGTCTCTTTTTCCACTTACAGTAGAGAGAATCAGACTTGTGGATATCCAGTTAGCTATTAATACCTTTAGAAAATGTGAACAAGCAGTCCATCTGAATAAGTACACCAAATGTCAAGGCTTTTAAAAGTACTTAACTTTAAAGGTCCTTTGCAGTTGTTCAGACCTAGATCCTCAGTTCAGTCAGCAGAGAAAGAAGGAAAAATGAAGAACACTTTTCTCAGGCCTGAATATTCACTGGTTTTTGAAATACTATTGATTTCTTGGATAAGAAGATAGGTCAACTTTACAGCTTTTTGTCTCCAAATTGATTTCCCACCAGAAAGGGTGGCTTGTGCCTATAATCCCAGCTACTTGGGAGGCTGAGGTGGGGGGATCACTTGAGCCCAGAAGGTCAAAGCTGCAGGGAGCTGTGATTGTGCCACTGTATCCCAAACTAGGTGACAGAGTGACACCCTGTGTCTTAAAAAAAAGGAAAAAAA
>NW_016107357.1:18611764-18703804 GCF_001604975.1 Cebus imitator | reverse complement strand
AAAAAAAAAAAAAAAAAAAAAAAAAAGATTTGATTTCCATGAATATGCTAGTAAATTAGGAGTAAAAAAACTACTTGCCTCTAGTTAGAACTAAAACCCTCTTATAACCCCTGCTGGGAAAAGAGGATACATTTTCACCATCTGTGGGGTGATCTGACAGCATTCATGAAAACACTTTAAACGAACACAGTCAGCTGTGTAAAAAATCTTCCCAAATAAATGATAAGGCCTTTTGTGAAATCCATATTACTGTGGGTTTTGAGCTCTGAGCTAACATTCCTACAACAGAACTCTAGTACCTCACATAGTATTAATCCTTTGCATTTTGTAACTTAGAAATCTACTTTGAGAGATCAACTCTGTAGTTTTGCTTTTAACTTTTTCCCCTAAATATTATATGAAACGCTTTCAGGCAGCCCTTGTTTGTCTTCTGATGTGTGATACGTTTTCTGGGTTTTTCCTTGCAAAATCAGATCCTGTTGTTTCAGTTAGCTACAAAGTGTTAGGATATTAAATGGCTATGTTTGCCAGTAACACACAATGTACTCTAGAAATATAAAGAGAGCTAAGAGTTACTGAAGACATGTTACCAAGTTTCTAGCAACTTCAAAAGCATGAAAAAGCACATGAGAGATTCTGATTTGTTTTAAAAAGGGACACAGAACAAATTTTTGAAGTTAGCGATGAATTGGCCATTTGAAATGAGGAAGCTATGGAATGTGGATCTGTTTTGAGCCTGCAGTAAGGATCAGAGAACAATGTCCTATTTTGATGAATCAGTAGAAACTAGAAAACAGAAAAGCATGGGACGTACTCTCCGTAAAGTTGCTTGCTGGCACTATGCCTTCTTCAGCATTGAAAAAGTACACTCATTAACCAATGGAATACAAAACAGTGCCTTCCACAGTGAAATTATGCTGTTTTAGGCATACCAAATTAGCTCTCTCCTGAAGTTCATCTGTAGCTTCAGAAAACAATTCCTGGAAATATGGAGTACTGTGTGGATTTGAAATGGATCAGAAAGGAAATGAAAGTGAAACTTGGGAAGTAAAAAGCTTGGGTTATGTTCATACATCAGTATGTCATCCAATCAGAGAATATAAAGAATGGACATTCTATAGTGTGCACTATACTGTGTAATGAGAGGACTGAAGATACTGTCATGAATTGAAAGCCTTTGCAATATAAGTGGAAATATAAAATACAGAAACAAGTACAAAATAAGCAAAACACATCCAAAGATGGCATTCCAGTGCCAATAATGCCTAGGTAAAAGACACAGAAGAGTAGGGAGAGGATAATTAGAAGAATCTGACACTGCAATAAGAGAACAAAAACCATTGGTATAGAAAAGAGAATTCAATTCAATTTAATTTATATATATATCAGGTACACTAAATGGAAGACACTGAATGAGGTACTAGGGTTGCCATAATAAACTCTATTCCTACAATAACAGATATAAAGAAAACAGAGGGAACCTGCCATAATTATGGTTCCACAAACATTTTTGCTTGGATGTTGAATCAACATTAGGTGATAAGGAGAAATGAGACAGATAAGATAGGAAGCTCAATCCAGAACATATACTTGCCAGTTTAAATGCACACGTCTTCTCATTGCAGATGAGAAGATGAAATTGATTGGCCTGGAAATACATTGGAAAGTTGTGTCATTAGAAGGACAGGGAACCAGCAGTGACAGAGTGGGGTCCGTAGTCAGGTCCCCATTGTTATTCAGTGATCACTCTCTCTATCACATTGACTGCACGGCAAGTCAAATCAGGCTTTCAGGAAGCCAGGGTGACACGGTGGTAATGGTATGTCCTGTTCCAGTATTTCACACTTAATGCACTTCTCCTCATAAAACAGCGTGGCAACCCTTGATTCTGTGGAAGGAAAAAAAATAATGCCAAGAGTCCAAAATTATAGGAAAAATATTTCTTCTCCATGCTGCCACTACAAAGCTCTTGGTTTCTCATTACACCATGAAGTTACACAATTTAGCAATGGGAAAGCAGACAGTAAATGTACATCTCACCACACAGCAAGACAAAGCTTTTCACAGGTGGCTGAGCACTGCGTCTGTGTGGGAATCCCCATATGTAGGAAGGATCTACTTCAATTCCATACCTCAGCCCTTCACCTCCAGACATCAAAACGTACGCTATTTGTAAATTAAATGTTGGCACATTCCAACACCATGGTCAAGCTCTCAGCATCAAAAAATCAGTTTTGAAAGAGACACGGCAAATTCACACACAGTAGCCCTGGTATCTGACCTGTGCTGATGTGCTTAAGGGAACAACATTTAGGCTCCCTGAAATATTTAGCCCTGGCATATGCTTAAAAAATTATAACAAGGCAAATGTCATCATGCCAAAGCATCATTATGCTAAGACAATAGGTTAATTTAAATTGTCACACATGCTGCTCAGATAAAGGGACCACCAGACAGGCTTTGTGTGTGCAACAAGGCCATTTATTTCGTGCTTGGGTGCAAGCAGGCCAAGTCCGAGAAACAAGTTAGACGAAGCGAATAGGAGAGGGGATTGGTTATACAGGTTGGGGCAAATGGTCAGCTAAAGGTGGTCATCTATTTCAGGAGGGAGAGGACATCACCAGATGCATGATCACAAGGGGAGCGGTTGGTAATCTATCTTGGGGAGGGGAAGGGCATCACGGGATGCATGATCACAAGGGTAGGAGTCATTTATTACAAACAAGCATGATCATAAGGGTGGGGAGTATCAGTTGCAGTCAGAGGGGAGGGTGCAGTAGATTACATAGTCACAGGGGTGGGGAGTCTTGAGAAACCCAATGTCCCCGGGGAAATTTTTGCAAAGCTGAACAGGAACAATGGATGCAGGTTACAGAGCAATAAGCTGAGGCAGGAACAAGTTGCTTCACTTCTTCCTGTGGCCACCTGGTTACTTGTGGTTAACTTAAGACTTTCTGACTCCTGGGGATCAACCAGAGGTGTACGTGCGGGTCACCAAGGCTAAGAGGGCCAGGCCTGGACTTGGAGGCCTAACAATGCAGGGTGACAGAATCAAGATGTACGCTATTTATAAATTAAATGTTGGCACATTCCAACACCACGGTCAAGCTCTCAGCATCAAAAAAATCAGCTTTGAAAGAAACAAGGCAAATTCACACATAGTGGCCCTGGTATCTGGCCTGTGCTGATGTGCTTAAGGGAACAACATTAGGCTCCCTGAAATATTTCAGCACTGGCATATGCTTAAAAAAT
Source organism: Cebus imitator (assembly GCF_001604975.1). NCBI lineage: Eukaryota > Metazoa > Chordata > Mammalia > Primates > Cebidae > Cebus > Cebus imitator. Next base: position 18,700,552 of record NW_016107357.1, on the reverse strand, counting down.
TACAAAAAGGTAAATGTCATCATGCCAAAGTATCATTATGGTAAGACAATAAGTTGATTTATTGGGTGAATAGAGAGTGTAAGTGGAATTTGGTGCAAAGTGGATCCAGAATTTTGATAAAGTACAGTTCTCAGGCAAAAGTTATTTGTTTGTGCCTGCGAACACTTCATGTAACTCATGAATCAAAGAACCAGAGGGTAGGTTAAGGGCAATATTCAAAAGCATTTGAAAAAAATGGAGATCTATATAGTAATTTGTGTGGGGAATGTGTAAACAAAATTGCTAAATTAGTTAGAAGACTGGTCCACTTTTCACAGGTTGTAAAATCACAGTATGTTATAAATGTTTGCAGATTAAATTCTAACCTTGACTATGAAATGCTGGCCAAATTAGCTGTCACAAAACATGTCAGAAGACACATAAGCAGACTTATCAGAACATGCATGAACTTTATAAAAAACATATTTTGTTATCCTCATTTTATCTTTTCCTGAGTCTGAAATATATTTGTGTGTCATGAGGAAACCCACTTATTGAGTTCATTTTCTTTTTTCCACCAATTGTGTTCTTGATAGCGCAGGCACAGCCTCAGGCTCAGCTAAATGTACCCACTAGGCTCTAAAAATGATGGCAACCTTTGAGGAAATCTAGTCACCTCCTTTATTTTACTCATATGAAAACTTCCAGTTCATAGGGAAGAATAAAGAAAGTTTTCATGAAACTCTCTTTCATGAAGGAATTTTATGAAAGAAAGGCTTAACATCTTACCCAGCCATATACCCTTTCAGAAGCAGGAATGGAACTGGACCCCAGGGTTTCCGACTTTGTTTCAGGACTCTTTCTAACGCACCATCCTTATCTGTATAAAAGTTATAAACTGTTGTATACATTTCATGAGCTTTATACATTTTGTATAATATTACCCGTGGGGGTGGGGGGGTAAGAAGCTTTACAATGGAGTTGTCCCTAAGTGATTCTCAAATGTGCATTATTTCTGTGCTTTTTAGGCTATACCTTAACTAAGTTTTAAAAGGTAGAATGTAAGGGTTAAGCAGGTAAAGCTATCATTCTAATTTCTACTATGTATGGCAGGTAATTACATTGTAGACAATGATGCCCCAAGAAAAAGTGCCCTCGATGACTTACTACTCAGGATACTAATAATTTGACTTTCCAAGCACAATACAGCTAAAACAAAGATGAAAACACTGGGAACCATAAAACTTCTAGTACAAGTCAAGACATCTAATTGGGAAGAAGAATATTGAGAACAAATTACTCTAACAGTGAGTCATCTGTTAGCATTCCCAAGCTCCGAACTGTGGCCTTTAAGGAAGAAAAACAAACATCCTCATGTTCCATGTTAAGTTTCAAATCTAATGTGTTTCTGGTTCTTCATTTTAACAACTATATGCTCTGTAAAAAAATATTCAATAAATTATTTTCCCAAGTTTTATCATATGATAGGGGTTCAAAGTCCTATATTAAATCAGTTCTAAACTAAAGTGTTTTTCGTCATACAAAATAAAACCTGACACATATTAAGCAAGTGATAATGAGGGTTTCAGGCCATAAATACCAAAGCATTTTTCAAACTTAAAAACAAAATTTGACATTATGGAATCTCTATATTCTCTTCATGTTTTGTTTTGTCTGGGAGGAAAAAAATGGCATAATACTTAAAGTAAACTCATCTTTATTTTATCTATTGAATGAACCATTGAATATAAATACTAAAGTCTGCTTATAATGTAATTGAAGGAAAATGAATGATTCTAGAATCTTGAAACTGGAGAAAATAATTGAAAGAAGCCAAGAAGTAACTATAAATGAAATCCGAAATCTCACATCCTCTAGATTGTTAGCAATCATTTATGCAAAAAAACTCAATTTCCCTTTTGCCATTTCCTTTTTATCATAAAAAATATGTGTACTGGATGGATGTTATTAACTTTCCTATAGACAATACAATATAGAAGTCTATCTAATTATTTGGGTCTAGGTTACTTTAAATAATCAACCTGACTTCTAAGTGAGCATAAACACAAAGCTCTGTCTACTATTAACAATAATACATGTTGAAAATAAGGTAATGACATCATCATCATTATAGTAATAATAATCACTGTAAAATAAAATATTTTAAAAATAGCTCCCTGTCACTTTGGCAGTTTTTAACTATTTAGAATTTCTGCTATTCACAAGGAGATCCATTTAGGATGCTGTTCATGGGTAAAACAGTCAGATACTGCTTGAAGCAATGGAACATAATCAGGTCTTTGTGACTGGTCTTGTAGACTAGTGAGAAATGTAACATCTGGTATTCATTGGTTCCATTCAACATGGATATCAACTGAATGGAACTGATGAATGGAACGACTGCTTTCATTCTAGTATTTTTATTTAAAACAACAACACATTAGATATGGCCTGGAGTCCAAAGCATGGACACCTTTATTTCTGAATGTAAATCCATGGAATCTAAAAGAATCCAACTCATCGACGCAGAGAACAGAATGGTGGTTTCCTGAGGGTGGGGGTGAGGAAAATAGGGAAGTGTTACTCAATGCACTCAACCGTTCAGAAAGGATGAATACATGGTAAGTATGTGAGATGGAAGGTATGTTAATTAGCTTGGGCCAGTTCTTCCACATTATCTGCATATATCAAAGCATTACTTGGTACCCCATAAATCTATAGAATTATACTTCGTCAATAAATAATAAGATACAATTTAGAAAAATGAAAGAATAAGAAACACAAAGCTGTACCAGGCAAACAGGAAAGGAACTGATCTTCTCTTTTTTAGCATTAATCATAATGACGCCTCATTTGCTATTAATAGTCTCTAACAAAATTCCAAGGATGCAAGTCTCCTTGGACTAGATACTTTTATTGGGGCTCTGAAATCCCATGGCAATGCTATCATTCAAATGTCACGAGTATTTATGGAGTGCACACTATAAGCCAACACTGAATGAGAAAGGGAAAGGTCCAGTTCTTTCTGGGCTGGCATTCTAGTGCAAGAGATAGGCAATAAATAAGGAAACATAACTTAAGGAAGTGATGAGAGCTACGAAGGAAAGTGAAACAGGTAAACTGATAGAAAGCTACCTACCCAGAAGGAGGGAATGTTATTTTTATATGGTATCCTCATCGAAGACCACTTAAGGAAACAATATGTAAACAGAGACTGAATTCAAATGAAAGAATAAACTAGATAATGATCTGGGGGAGGAAAATTCAGGCAGTGAGAACAGCCATCCCAAAAGTCCTAAGCAAGAAAATATTAGAGGAACCAGCAGAAAGGCCACAAGGCTGGGCAAGAGCTGTAAAAGTGGCATAAGGTGTCTGGAATTTAGGAAAGGACAATTTTTTTTGTAGAATTTATAAGCTATGTATACAGTTTGGATTTTTCCCCCCAAATATGGTGGCAAGCCTTTAGAGTTTTGAAAAAGCAAATAAGGTAGTTTGATTTACATTTTTGAAAGATCACTCTGCTGCTGTGTATAAAAAGGAGAATAGAAGAGAACCAAAGAATGGGTGCAAATGGGAATGTTACTAGGTAAGAAAGATGGTAGATTAAAATTTTGGCTAAGAAGTTAAAGAGAGCTAGTTGAATGCTGAATACGTTTTAAAGGTAGAGCTCCCAGGATTTCCTGATAAGTTTAATGTCAGGTGGTAAGTGGGAAAACTGAAGCAACAGTAAACCTGTTTTTTTGATGGGGGGAGGTTGAATAACTGGGTAGCTGCTGGTGCCATTTAATAGGGATGGCCATAACAATCCAGTGAAAGGGTAAACAGACTTCTGATGGTGATGGCTTAAGTGTGGGTATCTTACTAAATGTATCAGCTCAGATTCTGAGTAGGCAATATTCTGAACTATCCAGCAGAATTTGGTGCAATGACATAAATGAGCAATAGAGTATTCATTAGACATATGGGGTAATTAAATGTACTTTATTCACTTAGTTTTATTTTTTGTAGAGATGTGGTCTCACTATGTTGAGGCCACTTACATGGGGCCTCACTATGTTGAAGCCTGTCTCAAACTCTTGGCCTGAAGCAAGCCTCTTGCCTCAGCCCCCACAAAGTGCTGGGATTACAGGCATGAGCTACCCATGCTGTGCCCAGCCTTAGATGCACTTTGAATGTGATTCATGTGTGACTCAGGCACTTCACTATAAATATGCTTAATTATTTCAAATCAAATTAGATACATGTGGTTAGTGGCTACCACATTGGACACCTACATTTTACAGGAATGGAAGAGGAGAACAAGCCAGCAAAGGAAAGGTGAGGAACTCAGAAAGGTAGGAGGGAAGTCAGGGGTAAGGTGACACATTTGGAGACTTTTATTTCCAAAGGGAAAAGAGAAATATGGAAGAAACTATATGGGGACTGAGTGTGAAGACAAAATTACTGGTAGACATTGCACAATTGCACTATTTATTATTTAACAGACAAGATCAACCACCAAAGTAAAAAAAAAAAAAAACAACTAACTCTGATCATGCTGATGGTAGACAAATGAACTAGCTATTTTCTCTTCTTATTTGTTCTAATTTTCTTAGTGAAATAATCTCTTTAGGCCAGGCACAGTGGCTCATGCCTGTAATCCCAAAATTTTGGAAGGCCAAAGATGGAGGATTGCTTGAGGCCAGAAGTTGGAGATCAGCTTGTGCAACATAGTGAGACCCTGTCACTACAAACAGGAGAGGGGGGAGGGAGGGAGGGAGGAAGAGAGAAGAGAAAATCTCTCTGAGGGATGAAAGATGGAGCTTTGATCTCCAATAAATCTTTTACACTTCTAACTCTGTCTCCGTTTCAATTTCCCAGAGAACCCAACACTCCACAGTTAACACCAGGAGTGTCCAAGAAGCAAGTGGTAAGTTGGACAGGGTTTGCGAGGGAATCATTTGCTGTGTGCTAGTAAAGAAGATCCTATCCTGTAGTAGTAGGCAGTGCCTTACCAGACTCACACCCTCAAGTCTCTGAAACTGATGTTTTCAATGTAAAAAATGCCTTTGATTAGGCACAGTAGACCCCCGTATCTCTCATCTGCAGTTTGACTTTCCATGGTTTCAGTTACCCATGGTCAAGTATGGTTTGAAAATATTAAATGGAAAATTCCAGAAATAAACCATTCCTGAGTTTTAAATTCCACTCCGTTCTGACTTGCATGATAAAATCTCTCACTGTCCCAATTTGTCCTTCCAAGGATGTGAATTACCTCTGTCTGGTAGATCCACTGTCTAGACACCGCCCTCCCCTTAGTCATTTAGTGGCTTTCTTGGTTCTCAGATTGAAAGAAAACATAGTATACACCAGGGCTGGTCCTACCCAAGGTTTCAGGAAACACTTTGGGTCTTGGAACGTATTTCCCATGGGGAAGGGGAGATTACTGTAAATTGTTCCGTCTTACTATGATGTGACCTAAGCATAATGTGGCAGATTATCACTCTCTCCTTAAAATATTATTGATTTTTGGTCTTAATGTCACCTTTTGTTCCTGTTCTTTCTGATACTCCCTGTTCTCCACTTCCTCCAGCTTTTACATGGCGTTACTCTTCAAGGACTGATCCTAGGCCCTTGTTTTCGTGAGTCCTCTAACTTTGTGATTGCATCATGTCGTTTTTCCACCAAGTAGCAAGACCCATGTTTTTAAAAATGTAAGACCATAACACAGTCCCAATTAAGGCTTCAGTAAATTGAATACTTTTCCACCCTAGAAGGCCAGCTCGACTGCACACCTGACTATCCTAATAATCTCTCAGAGTGTGCCTCTCTTCCTCACTCGCTTTGAGTTTCTTTCTGTTGTTTGAATGTGCCATGCTTTTGCATAGTTCAGGGTCTTTGTCCATGCTATTTATAGTGCCTATAATTTCCTTCTTCCCAAACTATGTATCAACCTGTTTTTTTGGCTATCAGTTTATTAGTTCCCTTAAATCTTACTTGTTAATATGAAAATGTTAATATAAAACATTTTCATATTAACAAGTTGCTTCCATTAAATTGTTTTGAGTTCTATTTTATTTCCTTTATAGCCTTTATTATATTTTGTAATTATTTAATTTGCTTGACTATGAGTTCTGTCTCCCAACAAAAACAGCAATATAAACCTCATGAAGACAAAATTTGTTTCCTCTTAAATCTCTTGTCTACTACAAAAATTACTTTAATATAAATTAATGAAGTGCATGAATATATAAATTAATAACCAATTTTTTTCCTTAGCCCATGATGTGTAAAATGGGTTTATCAATACCTACCTAAATTTTTGGTTAAGAAGCTTAGAGGAAATATATGCAAAGGACCTATCACAGTGTCTGGTGTGTAGCAGTGTCAAAAATAGGATAGAAACATTTTTAAAAATTATAATTGCCAGATTTCCATTTGGCTGCCCCTCTCTCTTGCAACACAGAGGGCTGTTCTTCTTTTTTTTCATTTGCCTGTTAAACCTCCACTTCTAAACTCAAAAAATAAATTATGATTGCTGTCAATTTGCAGATAAGTACTACTTTTGGCAAATGCAATGTGCAATTGAAAACAATAAAAAATTATAAAAGGCCAGGTGTGGTGGCTCATGCCTATAATTCCAGCTCTTTGGGAGGTCGAGGTGAGCAGATCATGAGGTCAGGAGTTCAAGACCAGCCTGGACAATATGGTGAAATCCCAACACTACAAAAAGTACAAAAATTAGCCAGGCATGGTGGCACATGCCTGTAATGTCAGCTACTCTGGAGGCTGAGGCTGGAGAATCACTTGAACCCGGGAGGCGGAGGTCTCAATGAGCCAAGATGATGCCACTGTATTCCAGCCTGGGTGACAGACTGAGACTCTGTCTCAAAAAGAAAAAATTATTTAAAAAGCTACATTAAATAAACTCTAGTATTTATTTATTATATTCATGTAGGTCGGAGTCAAGGAAAGGTTATTTATTGTCCCCAAATGATCAGCAATAAAACTTTAAAGGAAATCCTAAGTAGAGCCAAGCCTAACCTTGTCACTGGGAAAAACCAGAGCAGAGACTGTAGAATAACTTTAACAGTTTTTCTTTAGTCTGTTTATCTATAGACACAACTGCTTAAGAACACCAGGTGGCCTGAATGCCACAAACTGCCTTAACTCTCCTGACCCTCTGCCAAATATCAGAAGTCCAGACCTGGCAAATATTGATATCAGAAGTCCAGACCTGCTAGACCAGAGCAGGTGACCTTCAGTTATCGTAAGATCATTAACATATTATTGTAATACCAAAAAGCCCTTCCCCAAGAGAAGATTGCTGCCATTTTGCATAGATGTAATGTATGAAGAAGCATGTCATTAACTGTATCTGAACACCTGGAACTCCACCCTGTACATAATTACATTCCTACTCAACCCTGTATCCAACTGTTTAAAACTCCCATACTTCCCACTGCCTGGGTAAAAGGCACCTTTAGACCACAAACTCCTCTTCATTCTTTGGCCACTGAATAAAATCTGATTGTTTTTCCAATTGAATGTTCTTTGTGGTCAGAATAAAGTAGAGAAGGACCAGGGTTTACTGGTGAAAACTTTTCTCCTTTAAGTTTTTTAAAATACTGGTTAGCAAAAGTGAAGACACTAATTCTTCAGGACTTCTCTCTTTCTATTTTCTTCTCTGATCCCTGTAAGAATTGGCATGGGCCCATCATCACATGAATGATCTCTCTGAATAAGAAGTCACCTCAATCTGCCTTCTCAATCAGAGGACTGTAAGTGAAAGTACTGGGCAACAAAAGCAGGCAAAAGTGACATCCTCAGAGAAGGCTCTTAGAAGCAACTCTGAATGAAAATCAAGACAGATTTGCATTTTATAAAATCTTAACATAATGGGCCTTGGTTTGTGTTTTTCTCCCCCGTCCTTTATTTATAAGAGAGATCATGCCTAATATTCAATAATGACTCTTCTAGACGTACAGCACAGCTGGCCCTTAAACAACATGGATTCGAATTGTGCAGGTTCACTTATATGGGGATTTTTTTTCAATAAAACTTATAAATGTGCCTGTGTCTCCTGTTTCCCCTCCACTTCCACCTCTGCCACCCCTGAGACAGCAAAACCAACTCCTCCTCCTCCTCCTTCTTCTCCTTAGCCTACAGTAAGGATGAAGATGTATATGATGACACTTCCATTTAATGACTAGTAAATATATTTTCTCTTCCTAATGATTTCCTTAATATTTTATTTTTCTCTAGCTCACTTTCTGATAATATAACATATATAATACGCAATCTATGTGTTTTTGTTTCATTTTGTTTTGAGACGGAGTCTTGCTCAGTTGTCCAGGCTGGAGTGCAGTGGCGTAATCTCGGCTCACTGCAACCTCCGCCTCCGGGGTTCAAGCGATTCTCTGCCTCAGCCTCCCGAGTAGCTAGGACTACAGGCATGTGCCACTACCCCCAGCGAATTTTTTGTATTTTTAGTAGAGACGGGGTTTCACTATGTTAGCCAGGATAATCTTTATCTTCTGACTTTCTGACCCGCCCCCTTCCACCTCGCGAAGGCTGGGATTACAGGCGTGAGCCACTGCACCCAGCCTGCAAACTATGTGTTAATTGACTGTTATTAGTAAGGTTTCTGATCAAAAGTGGGCTATTAGTAGTTAAGTTTTTGGGGAATCAAAAATTATACATGGATTTTCTACTGCACAGGAGTAGAAGCCCCTAACCTTCCCTTTGTTCAAGCGTCAACTGTATGTCTATACAGTAGCATATCAACATACATCTATACAGTAACATACCTACTCGCACCATGGCTGTTCTGGTCAAGAAATAACTTTCTGCCACTCAAATACTCTCTCAGACACAGGTACTATCAAACATTTTCAAGTATGTGAATCAGTTTACCAAGAGAAACAAATGATCTCTGAACAACTTATACAAAACTGATGCCAGATGTTCAGCTAACCAGAGAGTAGGCAATTTAATGCTTGCTTTCTACAATAGAAAAACAAATTTCTTCCTTGACTCTAGTAAAGATAAGTTGCCTCTCTTGACCAGTAAATATTTCAGTGGCAGCTTTGTAGCATAGAAATGCTTTTCCCTTACCGGCATTGTGATGAGGCTTTTTTCCCTGGGCAGCCTTTTCTGTCACTGAGGAAGTACCCCATGAAGCCTGATTAGTGTTGAGATGAACCAGTTCCAACTGAATTTATTTCCATTGTACCACTTAGAATACTTTCAAATTACCTTTTTCATACACACTCTTTCTCCCATAGGATTCTGTAGAATAAAGTAAGCAGTGTGGGCATGTTCAAAAATGCTCAATTGCTGAGAAGTGTTTTCTTGCCTGAAATGTCTCGGTAGCAATGCTTGCTGAAAAATGCTGTTAACACAAACAATTCAGCAACCTCGGTATTTACTCACGTATTTGCTGGTAAATATCTGTATTTTTTGGTAAGAATGGAAAATTACGTTTCTTAATTTTAGCAGTCTTTTTGGGGGGTTAAAGACTATTTCCCTGACAGACTATAAAAGATGATTCCTTCAAGTAATACCTTTGCTTAATATTAATTTAATCTTCTGATTCTTTTCACATAATAAAAGTTAACTCCAATGTGCATGCTATTGAAATATAGCTTATGGAAATAGCAAAGTTAATGTAAAGGACATATAAGACCTTCAAAGTATAAAATTATTTCTGTATATTTATTATGGAGGGTATTTTTGGCGAGTCAAGAACCTAATATAATCTAATTGTAGTTTATCAATGTTATTACATTTCTTATTGATTTAAAGGAGAGTATTCAAACTCTTCTACTTTCCTAATTCTGGACATGGCCTGAAATCATGTGAAAAATGGAATAATGGTTTGGGATTTGTTTTTCTTTTCAGATAGATAGCAGTGCTAACATATATTGAATATATGAGGCTAATAAATATTTTTTATGTGACAGAAAGAATCAGGTCAAAACAAAAGGTAAAGTGATTTTAGATTTGCTAAGAGGAAATATGATTCAATGAGACAGAAAAGAAAACTAAGTAAATAATTAATACATTCCCAAGTAAACAGGAGATAAATTTATTACTTATATCCTTAAGGAGCTCTGAATTCTCTGCGGAGGATGCTAATTCACTTCTTGAGAGTATTCTAGATAGACTTTTGATTTTATGTGTTTTCAGAACAACCAAATTTTATGTTAGAAAATGTTGATTTAGCTCTTGAGAACTTCTAATAATAAATTCCAAAGGTTTCATTATTTTTTTAAACTGGCTAATGCTTTATTATTATAAGATGTGTCTTGTGTTATCTTTGATCTTTCTTAGCATCAATTCTAAGTATTATCTAATTTTCTTAAGACAGTAATGCATTTGTTATTTCAATTTTCTTTTGTTGCTTGGAACAAATATTGACTCAAAGATGCATATCTGTACAATTAAATTTGATGGAAAAAAGATTAGTACATTTTCCTTTAACACTCAAATGACAAAGGAGAGAAGCAACAGGCACCAACACGTCTTCTTTAAGTAATCTGTACTAGTCAGGTTCTTCCTTCATCATATCCTTTTCCCGATCTGCATAATGGAAAGGAATGAGACTTTCCTTTGACTTTCTAAAATAATATCTACATATTTTTGCTCACATGTAATATGTTGAAGTAAGCCTACTTCCTTCATTAGTTATTAAAAATGCATACGCTTTGTTTAAATTAAAATATCAAACCGTGTATCTAATGTTCATTAGCTTTTCTTTGAACTAAAATAATGCAAATTCCTCCAGAGTACTTGAAAAAAATGTGTTCTAGAATGAGATATGCTCTCAGTCTACGGTTCATATTTATTCTTATGTTCCTCCTCCATAATAAAAGATAATGTAATAGGTTTATTGCCTTTGGTATAAGGATCACGAGTTCTTAATTATTAATGTTCAAATTTAAGGGACTAGCAATTTTGGCATTTTTGCTTAGCTCACATGTCTGAGCCTGGATGGGAAAGGAAAGTAGGCTCTTAACATATCAGCACAGAAAACTGTGAATTTCAATTTATTGGGATTAACATACACAAGGTGTTAATTTTCCCTCTCTTGGTTACTATTGTAGGTAAATCAAAGCTTACCACTTGGAAAAGATCTACTTTCCCTCAGCACATTAAGCTTCTTAAGCAAATACACACTTGGCGACAATGAATGACATCCATTTAAGGAAGTGTGAAAACACGGCTTTAGAATTTTAGTTTTAAAATACAACCTATTATATATTGTTAATGTTTAGTAATTATCTACAAATAGAAAATTATGTCGAAATACCAACTACCTAGCATACCAAATATAATATTTAAGCCTACCTATCTCTTCAATGATTGTTTTTCCATTTGTTATTTTTCAGGATTTCATATATCATTTTATCTCATTCTGTACTGAGATAAAGTATTTTTTAATAGGGCATGAAAATTGTGGGTTAGATTTTAAAAGATTCTCTCAAATATTTTCAAATTGAATTTTCGAAATAAGAATGCGGAAGAGATGAGTCACAGGCTTTCAGTAATGGACATAACTTCATCAATATTCTTATTTGACACAGGCATGAAAGATATATGTCTCTGGCCACAAAGTCAATTATTGCTCATCTGAGTTACCACCACCAAAATGGAGATTACTGACAAATGAAGTAAAGAGAGCAAACACCAAGCCCACTGTAGTAAATAGTTTGGGTTATCTTAACAGTTGTACAAATAATTCCATTTGGAAATTGCTTGCAAATCTGCTTTCAAGTTGCAGACCACAATAAGCAACCTGAAGTTCAGTAACAGTGAATATGCAGTGGGGCCAGAATGTGATAAATCATCTAACTTTTTCTAATGTTAAATTTAATTTCTGATTCCCATTGGATGGGAATCAAAAGTTTCTAATATCAGAGAGAAAATAGGAAGCAAACCTTGGAAGTCTGATTTATTCAGTGGTAGCAGCAATGGGGTAGCAGTTTCCTAATAATGCATTTGCATAAATTATTAGGTGCCTCTCTCAGGTTCACAGAAGGTGATGTGGAGGATTTTGTTGCAATGGCTGTAACATGGCCCAGATCTTAGAATCAGTCAGTTCTGCTTTTAAGATACATGTCTCTGTCATCAAATATTTATCCTTTAGGAAATATCAGTTTTACAGAAGAGATCCGCTGGAAGAGATTTATTCATGTGATAAATAGATTCCTCACTAAACCAAAGTCTGCACCACATTTTACTATCTGGTTTCCTTGGTGTCACATGGCTTTTTGCGAATAATTTATTCTCATTTTTAGAAATGTATCTTAAGGATTTCAAAGTGGACCAATATTATACTTGGTTTTGAACAGTTATCTATGTACCTAGGTTTTCCACAGTTTATGTTCTACATGGCTTATAGCTACATTATATGTGGTTAAAATAAAAGCAAGGAAATGTTCATCAGTAATTTGGAAATCCATAGTCTAGAGAATTAAAAGTATTCTTTGTTTATTTTGAAATTATGTTATTAAGCGATAAAATGAACATAAGATTCAGTAGAATGTAGCTATGATATACTTGAAGAGTTTTTATACGATAATTCTTTAATTTTGAAATAAATTTTAGGCTTGCATTTACTAAATATAGCTCTAAAATGGAATTATAGCCTTGAAATTAGAATACTAAAAAGGCACAAGTAACTTGTTCATGAAAAATAACTGCATAATAAGGCAACCATGCATTCTAATATCCAAATATTCTTTCTCAAATATTCAGCCTCTGCAAAATCTTCTCAATGATTAAATATCCATGTTTTAAAAGCTTTTACAAGAGCAATGTGAGACACTGAATGAGAATTGCGATCTGGTTGAACATTCCTCTGTCTTGATTGTCATTGAATGACTAATATTTACACTGAGAATTCATATTATCAGTGACATGAAATAAAAGAGCTTCTTGGAGCATTTTTCTTTTTAGTCAAAGTTTTCTAAGCAATTAAAAATGAGTTAGAAGCTGCATTATAAGTAGAAATTGAGGTAAGTTTTAGAATCATACGTTATAATGCATTATGTGTTTCATAGCAGTAATAAGTTCATTTATACGAATAACGATGAATGCAAGACTAACACAAACATAAACTGCAAAGAATAGTTAGTATATTATGATTTTGCATTTTATTGCAGAATAATGATATTTGTTTCTACATTTATTTAGCTTATTTTTAGCTAACTTAAAAACTTAGGCAACATATACTTTTTGAATGCAAAAGATTTTTACTCTATTCCATATTTAAGTTTACAAAACAATTTTTAAAAGTCTAGGTAGTTAGGGTATGCTACTTTGGATACTAATAATATATTGTGTTGAAGCCACAGTCTACTTTGCCTTCTAAAACTATAATTATGTCTAAAGTTACTAAGAGCTTCTTAAAGTACAATAACAAATTCTATAAACATAGAATTTGATTATAGAATTTACTGACCCAATTTGAATACACATTTTATGTAAAAAACTTTCCTTTTATGTTCATTTTATGTTGTTAAAATTGTTAACAATGGGGTGAATTATTATATAACTGAAATTTCTTGTTCACATTATAAAATAAAAATGAATACCTTTCACATGTAGATAGCTGAGTATTTTATTTATCACAAAGCACACTAGATCCATTTATTCAACAAACATAAACACTATTCAGAATCTACTAAATGTCTATCATTAACTTAATCACTGTGCTCACAAATCTCATTATTCTCTTCAGAAATATTATTTTCTATCAGAAAATTAGAAAGCCATGTGACTTAAGTGTCATCTTTATATTAGTCAATTCTCACACTGCTAATAAAAACATACCCAAGCTGGATAATTTATAACAAAAAAGAAGTTTAATGGACACACAGTTCCACGTGGCTGGGAGGCCTCAAAATCATAGTAGAAGGCATGTCTTACATGGCAGCAGGCAAGAGAGTTTGTGCAGGGGATCTCCCATTTATAAAACCAGATCTCATGAAACTTATTCATTACCATGAGAATGGTATGGGGGAAATTGCTCCCATGATTCAATTAAGTCCACCTGACCCCACTCTTGGCCAGTCGGGATTATTACAATTCAATATGAGATTTGAGTGGGGACACAGCTAAACATCTATCTTCATAATGAAACAGTCACAATCTTATTGAAAAATCATTAGTAAAAATATATTAATGATTGATTGAAAACAAAGAGGAATCCATTTTCCTAGCTAGAACTGAAATCCATTGTATTACTTTTGTTCTGTTTTGTTTACAGATTCCTCACTGAGAAATTCCACATTTATATGTGGGCTAATGGAGTTATTTTGTGTCACCCCACTAGAATATAAGCACATAATAGGTCCATGATACATATTTGTAGGATAAAAGAAAGAAGCTATCCATCAAAACATAACTTGCTGATCAAGTCCTGAGGTCATAACCTTAGAGACACAGATCAGCTGAAAACATAACCATAAAGGCAATCTTCTCTAATGGTTATTGTTTTCCTAATAGTTCCTTCATAGTTTTTATTGGCTACTAATTTCTCTTTGAAATGTTGTTATATTTGAAGTCCAAATATTTTTAACATTTTAAAGGAAACATTTTTTTTTCATCTGTGGGGATTGCCAGGGGCGAATATTTAATCTCGTAATTTTTTAAAGAGGGTGCATTTAAGCTGTGACCATACAATTACAGCTGTATGATGGGACAGTGTCAAAACAGCAAGTCAATACTATTTATCAATGTCTGTCTGTCTATCTATCTATCTATCTATCTATCTGTCTGTCTGTCTGTCTATATATCTATCTATCATCTATCCACACAAGTGTATAATTTAGTAGGGCTGTTGACAATCTGATAATTACTGTAAAGGTAGTTAAGATAAAGAGACTGACTATGTTTGAGAAATAATCAATTTTGATTAAAATGTTGTGGTATCACTGTTGCCCACAAATTTTGGCATTAGCCCCAATAAAATAGTCACATATAAATTTTTCATCACAAATGCATAGATTAGATTACAATCATAATCCAAGAAAATACCATTTGACCCAGCAATCCCATTACTGGGTACACACCCAAAGGATTATAAATTATTGTATTATAAAGACACATGCACAGGTATATTTATTGCAGCAATGTTCACAATAGCAAAGACTTGGAACCAACCCAAATGCCCATCAATGATACACTGGATAAAGAAAATGTGGCACATATACACCATGGAATACTATGCAGCCATAAAAAAGGATGAGTTCATGTTCTTTGCAGGGACAAGGATAGATCTGGAAACCATCATTCTCAGCAAACTGACACAAGAACAGAAAACCAAACACCACATGTTCTCACTCATAAGTGGGTGTAGAACAATGAGAACACACGGACACAGGGAGCAGAACATCACACACTGGGCCCTGGTGGGTGGGGAGCTAGGGGAGGAATAGCAGGGAGTTGGGGGATTGGGGAGAGATAGCATTAGGAGAAATGTCTAATGTAGATGATGGGGCAATGGATGCAGCAAACCACCACCATGGCACGTGTATATCTATGTAACAAACCTGCACAATCTGCACATGTACCCTAGACCTTAAAGTATAATAAATGAATTAAAAAATATATGGCACAATAATGTAAAATTGAATCATGTAACCAGATTATTCCACAAAGCAAATCCACATTTCACAGTTGTTTTTCTATTTGCTTTGTTCCATTTCCAGTGGAGCTAAGAAAGAGATTATTTACTTAGGAAGGCTGCGGAGAACTTGTGCCTTGGATTGTTTGGTAAATTAATGGACAATACTAAAATTCCAACCTACTTCTTCTATGAAAATCTCATTTTACCATTAAAGAAATGCTATGTATAACTCTCTTAAAACATATAATCCCCAATAGTTCAGTCTTACAGTTAGTCACTAATTAAGGCTTATTTAATTTGTAGTGGGAAAACTTTGTAATATATTGTGAAATTTCCAACCTTCTGTTGGCACTTATCATGTTTGCCCAGAAGTCTTTTTGTTGTGGAATGTACATAACTATTGGCACTGTTTCAGATATATTCAATTCACTAAACATATGGTTGATAACTACTGTATTATGCTTTCAGAGATAGAGACCCTTGGCAGATGAAGCTGCAATATCTGAGGTAGCCTCAAGCATGTAACTGCTCCTTCATTTCTTTTCACCAGGAAAACATGTCCTATTATTGAACTAAATGAATATTTTATTTTTCTGGCAGCCTGTATTGATAGCCAGAATATGTATTTCTGATGAAGGTAAAGTCATCCTTCTTGTGGTCCCCTATATGTGACTATATTTTTTATTTTATTGAAGACTATTCCATCTAAGAATTTCTCATTTGGACACTGTGTCATAGCTGTGGTTTCTAATCTAGATCATGCTTACTATTTACCTGTGGGATTTTTCAAAATGTGTATGCACCATTTCCATAACAAACTAGAGATTCAGAATATTTAGTTTCATTTTTAGAAAGGATTAATGAAATGTTTTGCTATGTGTTATGTAAGTTTTTCCTTATATTTCTATTCTATAATTAATTTTGAGATAATTTCTTGTTTTTATTTTGAAATAAATAAAATCAACACCACATATATAACATATATAACATATATATTATATATATGTTATGCTTTGCCCAGTATCTTGACAAAGTGAGAGCTTCACGGCCACCGTGTATGTTGACGGTCTCTCCTCTTCCACCTGCTGCCTTTCCATCTGGAAAACAGACTTGGGACGCTCCATCTCTCCAGTCTTGAAAGGTTCCTTCCAGAAGTGTGTATTATATATATAATAACATATATATTATATATGTATATATAATATATATATTATATATGTATATATAATATATATGTTATTATATATGTATATATAATATATATGTTATTATATATACATATATAATATATAGATATATGTTATATATACATATATAATATATAGATAGATCCTATTTTTAATATATAAAATGGAGTACTAGTATTATGTGATAATAGCAGACAATAGAATTTTCTTTGTCCTAAACAAATTATTTTTGTTTTAATGCCTCTGAGGAAATATAAACATATGTATACAGAACTTATAAATGTATATATATTCTATATGTGGAATAGCACCTCCTAATAAAAAATAAAGTTACTCGTTATCAATAGCCGAAACCTTTCCTCAAAATTTGCAGTAGAAGTTCAACGTGCTTCACCACATAAAACAGAGACAACCTTTTCCTATTCTAAGAATGCCTTCCCTAAATCTCAAACTAACCTTGGGTCTTACCAAAGTATTGGGAGGAAAAGTGAAAAGCATTCTTATCAGCTCTGTAAGGACAGGTAGTGGAAACCATGTATGACAGCGCAAGGTCTAATGTTTAGCACTAAGAAATTAGAAAAGTGATGTTCACATGAGTAAATTATTCAAAATAATATAACAAAAAATTTTGTATGACAAAATAATGTCTATTGAGGATTTAGGAGTTGGAATCTACATATCAGGGATATCAAGGATTTAATGTAAAAAGAACATCACATTTTGGGTCTTTATTCATTTACTGCTTTTATTCAATACAATTGTTAATTACTATTTTGCTTTAGTTAACAATGTGGTTATTTAGATTATAAATAATTGTTATTTTATGACATTTTATGTTCTAACACTGTCCACGCTTAGCACATAGGATGTGATATGTTGCCTTTCTTTCAAAACTACTTCTAATTTTAAAATTCATTTCATTTAAATTGTAACCCATATTTCCTTAGGATTAATGTGGATACATATATATGCATATATTAAAATATATGTGTATATGTGTAACTATGCACTATAAGGAATATGCTTTCAGAATCCCTTATAATACAAAGTTATCATTTTGAATACATATTCCCTTACTATGTTGAACATTCTGGGAAAAATGTAAATAATTAGTGGGAAAAAAGATTAGTAAAAAAGAAGAGCTATAACATTTTAGAGAAAATGCATTAATATGAAAGAAAGTAACAACAGCTTATTGTAAATGGTTCTGAGACTCATTATAATTAATATAAATAATACTAAATTTGATTAGCAAGTAGAAAAATATATTCTAAACTCTTAACTCTGTACAGATCTTCAGTTTCCTGAGCAGAAAAAAAATGTTTTCAATGGAATAGGATTATTTTATATAAATCATATGTATTGTTTATTTGCATTTTTATTTATCAGATATTTCTTATTGAATTTAAAAACATTAACACCCTCAGGAGAACTAAACACTTTTTGAAACACCAGACTGGTTGTGTTAGGGGGAATTAATTCACTTAGGGCAATGCCATCATTTTCTCATTTGAAATACTACTAAATGCTTTTTATGAATAAATATTTTAACATGATAAATTTTATCTTAGGAAGAGGTAAATTCTATGGAAAAACAGATATGTAAATAATATGTGTGTATATGACATATATAGTTATACATATACATATAGTTATATGTATGTCATATACATGAAATATATATTTTGATCTATATACATATGTATATAGATCATACACATACATATATAGATCACATTTATAGGTGCATAGAAATGATGTCACACATTTTCCGGAGAAAAAAGACATTTCAGATCAATTTTATTCAAAATATGTCAGAATCATTTAAAAGTTTATAAGGCAGCTCTTGAGAATTTTTGTTTTATATAATAAGAAATATATGTTGGATGCTACATTATTTGATCAAGTATTAGCACATAGAGTAAAAACATTGTGACATAAATTTCACACACAGACACACAGAAAGAGAAAAGGAGATTTGGAAATCTTAAAGAATAAAACAAAATTTATTTTAAGTTAATATAGAGTACATAAAATACAACCTCTCTCAGGAGTTTGTATTTTATGCCTTTTCATTATTTCTTATATTACAATAATGTATACAGTTTATGAGTGCATGAAATGAATACATGCATGAATAAATGTATTTAGTAACCAAAAATTTAATTAAATAATAAAAGATGACTATGATTCCTACAGAATAAATGATCTTTAATGCAGAAAGTCAATTTCTCCCAATGCTGTGAAAGAAACTAAAGAATATAAGGTTTTGATAGATCTTCACCAAGACTGATAACCACACTGAAACTTCAAAGAGACTTTATGAAATTGTAGAAAATACAACGCCTGGTTTCATACATAACTATGTTGTAGCAAGTATGTGATTTAATGCTGATGTGCCTGCCCCATCTTTCTCCAATCTAAAAGGCTGTCAACATAGGACACTAGAGCTTGAGGGATCCTAGAATTAACAAGGCGGAGAACTCACTCAGGGCAGGCTAAAGTGGCTTGTGCAGTATGAGACGGGGCCTTCAGAGAACAATGGGAGAACTGGATTGCTAAATTTGAGGTTCCATCACTACTAAAATTTTTGTATTTTTAGTAGAGATGGAGTTTCATCATGTTGGCCAGGCTGGTCTGGAAGGAGCTTTTTCTTTGTTGTTTCTTGTTGTTGTTTGTTTGTTTTATTAATACTTTAAGTTCGGGGGTACAATGTGCAGAACATGCAGGTTTGTTACATAGGTATACATATGCTATCGTGGTGTTTTGAATCCATCACCCCTTCATCTACATTAATTATTTCTCCTAATGCTATCCCTCCCCTATCTCCCCATCCCCTGCTATCCCTCTCCTAGTCCCCACCCCCCGACAGACTCCTATGTGTGATGTTCCCCTCCCTGAGTCCATGTGTTTTCACTGTTCAACAGCCACTTATGAGTGAGAACATGGGGTGTTTTGCTTTCTGTTCTTGTGTCAGTTTGCTGAGAATGATGGTTTCCAGTTTTATCCCATGTCCCTGCAAAGGACCTGAACTGGGAGGACCTTTTTCTATTCACCACATATATCCTCAGATGAAGACTTACTTTGCATTGCTTGTATTTTGGGAAAATAGTATGCTAAGTAAAAAAAATGTCACCTTTCAGCTGGAATTCATGATAAATTTGCAAAGTTTTGCAAAGTTTAATTAAGTTCACGGGCTGTAGACAGATCAGGCACAAAGAAACCAGTCCATAGCTTTAATTAAAGGGAGCACAGAAAGGAAAAAGGAAGGAAAGGGAAAGAATGAGGAAGAAATAGGAATGATAATAGAGCAGTCAAAACAAAATTTAGCTTTTGTTTGAAATTTAAGATCTATTTTCCTAAACACCATCACCCTATTAATTAAGAAATAATAGTTACCAATTATTGATAGTTTACTATATACTGTGTAATTTTTAAAATTACTATTTTCATCAGCCCTCTAAATACAATATTAATTCCATTTTTGAGCTGCATTTGTTCAATAAAAACTCTATTGCTGCTGCTAACAGTAGGTAGTTCTGCAACTACTCTGGCTTTGAATGTCAGAAACTCCAGCAGTATCACATCCCAAATTCAGAATGTCTACTTAACTTTATTCAGAGAATGGACTTTATTGAATATAGATTTTCTTACATTACTATTAAAAATCACTATTTACAGAATGCAAGTCTCATGTCTATGCAAGAATATTTTTAATGAGAAATGAGCTATTGTTTCAAACTTTGAAAAATTTTATTCATAATGGACAAAATTTTCCTGATACATGAAGGAAGTTCAAAGGAAGTGCTCAGGGCAATTTCCAATTCCAGCTATGAGAGAATAACAAAGCACTAAATTGTCCTCTAACTGGAAACAGCTAGGAAGCTGAAAATATATCAAGAAAGAACTCAAACACTGACCAATATGTATCATAGGACTATGTGACTGTTAAGGAAACAAAAGAAAATTAAGATCTTGCCACTGCTAATTACCTTCAAATTGGAGAAAGTTGCTGCATTACAATTGAAATGAAATCTAGCATTCTTCCTGAAGTAAGAAGACAAGGAGAGGGCCAGATATCAAGGATTTGAGGAACAGAAATTGTCATAGGGTGTCACTGAGTCGTCAGCAGACCACTAATCTGTTCATGCATAAAATAAAAATCCATGCTACCTAGCAAGAACATTTCTAAGGAAAAAAACAATTACCTAGAAAGTGTAGGGTTAGTAATTTCCATAGCACACAGAGGGCCAAGGATAATTTAAATTAAAATGTATTGAGTACTTGAGATCTACAGTGGAGACAGCAGAATGGTCACATCTTAGAAGTATATAACTAACTTGGCCTTAAAGTTAACATTATTCCAAATCCAGCAAATAAGCACCTTCAAAGCAAGCCTCAAAAGCATATAGGTAATTTACAAGCCAGTTATCTATTGGCCAGATAATATTCTAGAAGGTAAATATTCTAAAAGAAGACACAAAATCTGGTATCCAAGATGAACTTTCCAATATATGTATGAGACGGAGTGTTTTCCAGGCTGGAGTGCAGTGGTGCAATCTCAGCTCACTGCAACCTCCACCTCCCAGGTTCATGCAATTCTCTGCCTCAACCTCTTGAGTAGCTGGGATTAACAGGTGCCTGACACCATGTCTGGCTAATTGTTTTCTATTTTTAGTAGAGATGGGGTTTCACCATATTGGCCAGACTGGTCTCGAACTCCTGACTTTGTAATCCACCTGCCTTGGCCTCCCAAAGTGCTAGAATTACAGGCATGAGCCACCATGCCAGGCTCATTCAAGTTTTTGCCAAAGCACTGAAACAGGAACTTTTCCTTGATTCTTTTTTGGACTTTGTGACAGGGGTGCCTTACTTACTCAGCCTGCAGCTCTCAACCTGTTGAAGGAGAAGGAGCAGGAAGGTGAGCAAGTGTAGGAGCCAGAGTGAGTGCTTTTGGGTGCTGGCAGAAGCGAAACTCCCTGCGTGCCTCATGGCAGTGTCTAGTGGGAAGTACCAATGACCCCAGAAGCCCCAGAGGGAGTGTGTAACAGTGTTCTTTTAGCTTTGCTGTTCGCGGACAGCTTAAGTGTTAAATGCCTCAGTAGGCCCTCTGCCTTTTTGCATGAGGCGGTTGCTCTCTGCCAGCAAGGGCACAGGGTCAGTGTGACAGCTTTTAGTGTCTACACCTGTGGCACCTGGGCTTTTGTTTGGCATCCAGGAAAAATCAGGTAGCACAAATGAATCAAAGGATGTTAAACATGGAGGATTTTATTGCCAATGAAAGTGGCTCTCAGTGGGAAGGGGAGCTGAAAAGGGGATAGAGCAGGAAGATCATCTTCCCTTGGAGTCTAGCCATCCCCAGCCATGCTCCTCTCAAAAGCAAAGCTGTCAAGCTCTCCCTCTGAAGTTAAGCTGCTTCTCTGAGACATCAAACTGCAGTCTCTGATGTCCAACTGCCTTTCTTTCTCCCCTTCTCTCTGTTCTCTGCCAGTGGAGCCTGAGGCTTTTATGGGTACAGGATGAGGGGCAGAGTGAGCCAGGGTCATTTTGGAAAAGGCAAAATTCCAGTGGATAAACAGGGATAGAAAGTTCTCACTTTGATCCATGTTTCCAGGCTTGAGGGTGAGGCCCTCACCAAGACCCTGTCCTTTTCTCCCCAGAATATCTCTGCCACTTGTCTCTATCAGCACTGCAGGGAAAAGGCATAATAAACAGACTAAAATAGAAAGATCACAATAGAATCACATAAATATAATTAACTCCTTTTTGACAAATGAAGAAAGGCAAGTAATTGGATAACAGTCTTTCCAATAATTGGTGCCCAAACAGTTGGATATTAATATGAAAAGAAAGTCTAGACATAGACTTTACACCTTTCAAAAAATCAGCTTAGTTGTTCATAGACCTAAATGTAAAATGCAAAACTACAATATTTCTAGATGAAAATTTAGGAGATGTGACCATGGATTTCATGATGAGTTTTTATGCATTTGAGAATACATAATTTGTGAAACAAAAAGTTAATAAATTAGGCTATATTAAAAGTAAATACATCTGCTCTGCAACATATAGTGTTAAGAAAATAAAATGATAAGCTCGATATGGGCAGAGAGTATTTGCAAAACATATACCTGATAAAGAACCTGTATTCAGAATATACAAATAAAATTTTAAATTCAACCAATAAAAAAACCAAAATTTTAAATGGCCAAAATATAAACACACACCTCACCAAAGAAGATAAGCACATGGCAAAGTATACCTAACATCGTTTGTTAACAGAGAAATTCAAATTAAAACTATGAGGAGATAGTATTGCCCACCTATTAAAATTTTTAAAGTAAAAAAACTGCTGATGTTGTAAAATGCTAGTGAGGGCCAAAAGCATCAGGAACCCTCATTCACTGCTGATGAGAATGCAATATGGTGCAGTCACTTCGGAAGACTGCTTGTACATTTCTTACAAAGATAACATAGTCTTATCATAAAATCCCACAATAATAAATTGAATTAATTTTGAAGCACAAAAACCTGCATGCAAATGTTTATAGTGGCTTTATTTATAATTGCCAAATTCTGGAAGCAACCAACATGTCCTTCAATAAGTCAAAGGCTAAACAAACTATGCTGTTTCTATGCAATGTAATATTATTCAGTGACACAAAAAGAGGAGTTAGACACAAAGACTTGGAGGAACTTTACATTCATACTCTAAAGTGAAAGATGCCAGCTTGAAAAAGCTACATTACAAATATGTAAGGAGAGCCTCATTACATATTTTAAGTTTGGCCTAAAAGTTTCTTTGCACATCATCAACTACAACTTACATGGAATTTTATACAGACTGTGATCTACTTTTGTGCCAATCACTGAATTTTGGCCAATCAAAAGTAGCCAACTGTTCAAACTATGTTCATATAAGGGAAACGCTGAGCTGTACCACTGTGGCTGTTTCTGTGCCTCATTTCCGTTTTCTGTATATCACTTTCCTTTCTCTGTCCATAAATTTTCTTTTACCACATGGCTGTGCTGGAGTATCTGAGTCTACCCTGACTCAGGAGACTGCCCATTTGACGAATCATTCTTTGGTCCTATAAACTCTTTCACATGCAATTCGGTTCAAGTTTTCCCTTTAACAGAGGATATATGACATAATAGATTTGTCAAAACCCATAATATTTTATAGCACAAAGAGAGAAGCATTATTAATAAACGCAAATTTTAATAATCAGTAGAGTTCACAATATCTTAGAAAGAAAGGCAGATTACGACAATAGAATCTAACAGCGGTACAAATGTACCAAACATTCTCAATTAACGGGATGGAGAGATTGGAGCCAAGGGCCCAGCTAAGCTGTGCCTGGATTCTTGATCCAGAGAAACCATGAGATAATAAATGTGTGTTATTTTAAGCCATTAAGTGTGGGGGTAAGATGTCACACAGCAATAAGTAACTAAGAAAGTCAATGATTTATCCTTTTATCTGAATGTTTTGCAAATGGAGAACTCGCAGTCTGCCATTATTCCATTTTATACATCGTCTATTTCAGTTAATACCTTCATGTTCTGATATGAAACCGAAAATCTACCCAAATCCTCCATTTTATGCCCTCTAAGAAGTATCTAAGATATGTTACAAGAATGTATTCTTTCCTCTTCATTGCAACTATCGTTGGGTTAATTCAGGCACTCATCATCTCCCACCCATCCTATGGCCTCTGTGCTACAGAAGCTTGATTGGCTGACTCAATTCAACTTTTGTCTTCAATCTGACTGAAAAATTTAGAAAGCTGAAAATACATTTCCCAGACTTCCTTGAAGCCAGAAGTCTGATATCTCAATGGGTTCAGCCAACTGGATACACTCATATGATCTTAGGAAGGCAAAAGTATGGCAGAGGCAAAATCCTTTACTTTTAGTGGTTGGTTACTGTTGCTGTCAATCAAGGCCATTGTGGGCTAGAGGCAATCCTAAAGTTCTACTATTTTGGAAATCATTTGTGATAGCCTTGCCTAGAACAAGCCCCATTAGCCCTTCCAACTGTATTGTAAGCCCTTGTTTTCTGTACTAATTCCATTCTTGATTAAAATACCTAGAATAGTTTTTATGCTACATTGAATCATAATATTGTCTCCAAACTTTGAGTGCTATGTCTGTCCTCTCATTCAGCCTATCCTCTACTTGCCTCCAAAAACAAAACAAATAAAACAAACAAACAAACAAAAAACTGTGCCATACCTCTGCTAAAACTTTCTAGTGGTAATTTATTGTCTTATAATATCCTTGTCTTATAAAAATGGGTCCATGACTAAAGTTTTGAAGGTAGAGAAAAAATTATATTCATAGCTTTTGATCACCAGAACTTTGCAAGCTACTTTTCATAGAGTAAATGCTCCATAAACACCTATTGGAGGAAAACATAGATGGCTTCATGATTGCTTTGATTAATGAGTATATAGAAGGATGGAAAGATAGATGGATAGATGAGAAAATAAACTTGAATTGCTATACTAAGACATATTTCTTTCTTTTTAATATTTTATTATGGAATATCATAGAGTCTGTCATGCAATTGTGATGGAAAATAAAATGAATGCAGGAAGCATTCTTTAAGTATCAATATACAAACTGTTGATTATAACTAATATATTCATATTGTCTTAATTTTCCAAAGGGATTTTATAGAGTTTAATTCAATTAATTATCACACAACTAAAGTAACAGATTTTTACATATTTTCATCTCCAACATACATGTGAAGAAATTCAGGAAGCATAAAGTGATCAAGAATGATAAATAACAAAGTGGGAATTTGAATGAAGTTTTTTCCTTTTCCTGAAAAGTCACATTCTTTTGTCCTTATATCAATTTTCCATATGTCTTTCAGCAATATCTCTGTGTTTTTCCTTATAATATTTAGTGTGATATACATAATGGTAGGCTTCCCAATATAAACATTTTCACATATGTTAATTTTTTAGTGCATTAAAAATACTGTCAAAAAGGTTTACTGCTATTAACTATGTTAGGTTAATTTATTATCAAGTTGTTCCTAGACTTTTCAGTTTTAGGAACCATATTCCTAAAACTTGCAATTTGTATAAACATTATCATCTCCTTTATTTTATTACCAATAGAGTTTTTATTTAAAATTAGTCTTATCTCCAGTAATCTTTCTTTAGTTTGGTAGCATTTGGATTAGAAAACTTAATAATTAAATAAAATTTCTTCAATAAAATAAAATAACTGCTTTCAAGTGTTCCACTAAAATGAATGTCTAAAATCTTAAATTATTTTGATACATTTAATTAAACAGGGACAGGTAGATGACATTCATCTGCCACTCAACTATACTCCCCACCCCACCACTGCTGCACGTGCACATGCACGTGAGCACACACACACACACACACACACGCCTGTCTTTGCATCACAGATAGACATTACCAAAAGACACTGTAAGAAGTAGAACAAATTTATTCAGAGGAGGTAATAATGAGTATAAGATATAGAAGATGAAAAGAGAACTAGAGCATAGGTAGTATCTTGAAGAGTGTCAATTAAGAAGAAACCTATAGGAAGATCTACAATAGGATCCACAGTGCAATGGGGACATGTGAAGGATTATTAAGGAAAAGGTAAAAGTCAACTGATGACAGAGAAAAGAGTACTATTAGCCTAAAGCTCATCTGATGGAGTTTCATTTTGACATTAGACCAACTTTTTTGCTCTTTAATAAGAACAAGCCAGTCATGGAATAAAGGTAGAAAGGAGAAAATACTGAAGTAGCATTATTTGTCTTTGGATTGCAAGTTCATAAAGAAAAAGAAAAATCACTTAAAATTATATTTCAATTACATAATTGGAAAGTCATTAATGACATGTATATGAATACAGTCTTGCCAATCTGAAGATGAGGATATTTACATAAAACTATTAGATAAAATTTGGCCAACTGCATTTTGATGTTTACAATTAGAATTACTGATAGCTTATGGAATTTCAGCTGTCCACAAGACACTGGGAGTAATATAAACTTGACATTATTTTAATCAACTGTTTCATAAAAAGCCTGTGGAGAATTTAGTATTCTTCACCTTTTAAAGTAACTAGCTCATAATTAAATATGGGGATTTGATGTTGAAGAACAAAGATTCAGGTTGATAAATAGAACAAAATTATGTGCTAACCAACTGTGTCACAGCAATGAATTGAAAGCAATCAGATCGCCCTGATCTTGTGGGATCAGCGAAGCTGAGGTGCTGGCAGGCAGAGGTAGTCAGCATGTTGTAACTGCTATTCTTGATTGGTCTGGGACAAGGTGTCTCAGTATGCCTGCTAATTCCTCTATAATATCAAAGGTCTGTTTTTCTTAGGTTGGTTGTGAATAAATTCATGGTGCTATATTGAAATCCCTCAAAGGGCTTTAGATTAACATAGAATTTAATCAATCATTGAATGTGCAAATAAAAAAGTTTAGTTTGTTTGTTTTTCCCCAAAAAGACAAGGAATAGAATTTCTGTATTATGTAAGGA
The DNA here is from genome assembly GCF_001604975.1 of Cebus imitator. NCBI lineage: Eukaryota > Metazoa > Chordata > Mammalia > Primates > Cebidae > Cebus > Cebus imitator. The sequence continues at coordinate 18,673,235 of NW_016107357.1, read as the reverse complement.
AATATCTTGATACTTAAACTTAAGGAGAAACAGTACAAAATCGAATTAATTATGTCATGTACATAGTTGCCTTTAATAAAATGTTTACATATTTAAGGAAGTGCTGAAACACATGAGGAAATCCATGGAAATATAAGGTGGTATATTTCCATAAGCATATGGAATTTGACAGGCCAAATACAAATAGAAAAAGTTCAAAAGTAGATTAAAATCATAGGGATCACAAGATTAGTTGTTTTACATACATTCGGTGAAGAGAAGTAGTCGAGGAAGCAGAGCAAAGCAAAATGTAAATGAACAATTTAGTTGGAGATTAACCAGAGTGACTTCAGTGACCAGAATCAATTCATCATTAGCTGTCTACTTATTGTGTTTTTTGCTCTTCATATTTGCTGAAGCAGAACATCTGAATTTTTACATTCTCATGAATTATCTTTCCCAGAAGTTAACTTTATAGTTTTGTAAGTTTGCCATTCATACTCTTTGGAATTATTCAATTATCTTGGTATCCTTGCTGATGGTTGGGAGTGTTGTTCAGTCTCATAATTGAGTTCCTTTTATCATTCTATTTTATGTTTATTAAATTATCTGAAATTTCCTGTTTCAAATTCTGATAGACAAAATGATTATATAATACTAGCCTCCTGTTTTAATTGCTCTAACTCAGTTTTGAAGACAAGGTATTAGAAACAAATTATTTCAAAGCAAATTCCAAAACCCCATGGACTCTAATTTACTTTTAGGTTTACATAGTTTCCATTTAAAGAGCAATTGCTTATTTTCCTCTTGATGTGAGGAACACATGCCAACTCCATTCTCTCACTGATTAACCACCCTCTCCTGCAACCCAGGTGTGTGTGTGTGCACGTGTGTGTGTGTGTGCACGTGTGTGTGGGTGTGTATGCACTTACACAGAAACACACCATTTGTCAATTAATTATAACTTTGAATTTCAATCTGCATACTGTATTGAAAATTAATCATTATATTCTTCCCTTTTTTTATAGTTACTGAAAAAATATTGTATATATCTCTGTTTATGTCATTTATCATAATGATTTTATCAGACAGAATGATCTGGTCAGTCATATAACTGAATGATGATCATACTAAACTACAAGTAGAAAGGTAATTTTTTATGGGAGCCATGCCTTGCTTTTTATAATTTGTTTAAAATATATGTGTTATAAGAAATACCATATTGGTCTGCATTAGGGAGAATACAAAGCAAACCCTTTTTTATGCAATAGGGAAAAAGATTATACTGAGTATAAAATAGAGTATATATTCTATTCCTTAGCTTCCTCCTTCATTTTTCTTCATAACTTAGCCAGTAAGCTTCATTTTTCTAAATTTCCAAAGATCACCTTGAAGGAACAAAATATGGAATATGTCAACAGGCATATTGTAAAGTTTGGGTGATTATGTGCTATAATTCACTCAGACACCATTATACATGGGTTGTCTGCTTGCTAAACTCCCAAGAGGGTATAAAAACTTAATAGAAAATCTTCCATTCTTATATACATTCAAATACATCTTATATACATATACATTTTACATATATTTATACACATTCAGAATGCATGAAGTAGAATGTGTATATTTGTAATGAGAAAAAAAAAATTTTATTTGTAACTACAGACACTTCCTAACTGTAGAAAACTCAATATTTCATGCCCATATAGCAGTCAATGTGAAAAAAAAAAAAAATGGAGTAATTGAAAATTTAAACACAAGGTAATGAAGATGAATTTGTAAATAAACGCTTCAGTTAAAATTAAAGTCAAAACAAAAAGAAGGATGTAAACAACAAAAATATCTTTTCTTAAATAAGTCAGACTCCATACTTATAATATAAACTGTATACATAACCAGCTGGCTTTTCAAATAATAAAAACATTCAATTTATTTGTAATTGTTGTTTCACAGAGTTCCATATTTATGGAAATATTTTCTCTGACATTGTCATTTAAAAGTTTACTAAATACATTGTCAGTTACTTGCTTCATTTTTTTTTTTTTTCCTTTTGCCAGTTTGTAAGTTATACTATGACTGTAAATGTGGGCATAGTAATTATTTGTATACTTAAATATTTTTACATATCAAGCATGTCTGTATACACCTCTTTGGTGAATTGTATATGGTGATAACCTCAGACTTTCTCTCCAAGATAGACCATATGATAGCCCATAAAAATGAGCCTCAATAAATTTAAGAAATTTGAATTATATTAAGCACTCTATCAGATCAGAGTGGAATAAAACTGGAAATCAACTCCAAAAGGAACTTCCAAAACAATGCAAATATGTAGAAATTAAATAACCTGCTTCTATATGAGCATTCAGTCAAAACCAAAATCACGATAGAAATTAAAAAATTATTTGAACTGAACGACAATAATGGCATAACCTATCTAAACCTCTAGAATACGGCAAAGGGGTTGCTAAGTGGTAAGTTCACAGCCCTAAACACTTACATCAAAAAGACTGAAAGAGCACAAACTTATATTCTAAGGTCACACCTCAAGGATCTAGAGAAACAAGAACAAACCAAACCCAGCAGAAGAAAGGAAGTAACCAAGATCAGGGCAGAACTAAATGAAATTGAAACAAGCAAACAAAAAAAAATACAACAGATAAATGAAACAAAGCTGGTTCTTTGAAAAGCTAAACAAAATTGATAGACCATTAGCAAGATTAACCAGAAAAAGAAGAGAAAATCCCAATATCCTCATCGAGAAGTGGAACAGTAGGTATTACAACTAACGCCACTGAAATAGGAAAGATCATTCAAGGCAACTATGAACACCTTTACACACATGAAGTAGAAAACCTAGAAGGGACGGATAAATTCCTAGAAAAATACAACCTTCCTAGCTTAAATCAGGAAGAATTAGATACCCTGAAGAGACCAATAACAAGCATAAGATTGACACAATAATTTAAAAATTTCCAAAAACAATGTCCAGGACCAGACGGATTCACTGCAGAATTCTACCAGACATTCAAAGACTAATTGGTACCAATCCTTTTGATGTTATTCCACAAGACAGAGAAAGAAGAAACCCTCCCTACCTAGTTCATTCTATGAAGCCAGCACCACCCTAATACCAAAACCAGAAAAGGACATAACTCAAAAAGAAAACTACAGACCAATATCCTTAATGAACATAGATGCTAAAATCCTTAACAAAATACTAGCTAACCAAATACAACAACATATCAAAAAGATGATCCACCACAATCGAGTAGGTTTCATACCAGGAATGAAGGGATGGTTTAACATACACAAGTCAATAAACGTGATACACTACATAAACAGAAGTTACAACAAAAATCACACGATCATATCAATAGATGCAGAAAAAGCATTCGACAAAATCCAGCATCTCTTTATGATTAAAAGTCTCACCAAAATCAGCATATGAGAGACATACCTCAATGTAATAAAAGCCATTTATGACAAACCCATAGCCAACATAATACTGAATAGGGAAAAGTTGAATCCTTTTGAGAACTGATAACTGGAATAAGACAAGGATGCTCACTCGCACCACTCCTCTTCAACATAGTACTGGAAGTCCTACCCAGAGCAGTCACACAAGAGAGAGAAAGGGAATCCACATCAGTAGACAGGAAGTCAAACTGTCACTGTTTGCTTACGATATAATCATTTACCTTGAAAATCCCAAAGACTCCTCCAGAAGGCTCCTAGAACTATAAAAGAATTCAGCGAAGTGTCCGGATACAAGATTAATGTACACAAATCAGTAGCTCTTCTATGAACCAGCAGCAGTCAAGTGGAGAATCAAATCAAGAACTCAACCCCTTTCACAATACTGCAAAAAAAAACACAAAAACTTTAGAAATATACCTAACCAAGAAGGCAAAAGACCTCTACAAGGAAAACTACAAAACACAGCTGAAAGAAATCATAGATGACACAAACAAATGGAAACACATCCCACGCTCATGGATAGGTGGAATCAATATTGTGAAAATCACCATACTGCCAAAAACAATCTACAAGTTCAATGTAATCACCATCAAAATACCACCATCATTCCTCATAGAATTAGAAAAAACAATTCTAAAATTCACATAAAACAACAACACAAAAAAGCCCACATAGCCAAAGCAATACTAAGCAAAAGGAACAAACATAGAGGCATCATACTACTTGATTCGAATTATATTATAAGGTCATAGTCACAAATACAACATGGTATTGGTATAAAAATAGGCATATAGACCAATGGAACAGAATAGAGAATACAGAAATACAGCCACACAAATACAACATGGTATTGGTATAAAAATAGGCATATAGACCAATGGAACAGAATAGAGAACAGAGAAATACAGCCAAATACTTACAGCCAACTGATCTTTGACAAAGCAAACAAAAACAAAGTGGAGAAAGAAGACCCCTTCCAACAAATGGTGCTGGGATAACTGGCTCGCCACATGTAGGAGAATGAAACTAGATCCTCATCTCTCACCTTATATACAAAAATCACTTCAAGATAGATTAAGGACTTAAATCTAAGACCTGAAACTGTAAAAGTTCTAGAAGATAACATTGGAAAAACCCTTCTAGACATTGGCTTAGGCAGGGATTTCATGAGAAAGAACCCAAAAACAAATGCAATAAAAACAAAGAGAAATATTTGGGACTTAATTAAACCAAAGAAACAGTAAGATGTTGGCATGGATCAAGTGAACAGGGAACACTTCTACACTGCTGGTGGGAATGTAAACTAGTACAACCCCTATGGAAAACAGTATGGAGAGTCCTTAAATAACTAAAAGTAGAACTACTATTTGATCCAGCCATCCCACTACTGGGTATCTACCCAGAGATAAGGAAGGCATTATATGAAAAAAATACTCACACATTAATAGCAGCACAGTTTACAATTGCAAAATTGTGGAACCAATCCAAATGCTCATATAGATCATGCATGAGACTCAAAATATAGATGCATCTTTATACTTCTTTCTATAACACCAAGGCAATTATCCCTCAAACTTGAATGCAAATTCAAAATATAATTTCAAGATGTTTTTCACACGTAATTTATATTACAGTTAACAGCAATATGGTGTTGGCACAATGATAATAAGGGTGTCAATGAAAGAGATAAGTTAAATAATAAGCTCCCATGATCAACTGATTTTGACAAAAATGTCAAGGTAATTCAAGGGGCAAATGTTTTGTTTTTCAATCAAAACATTGGAACACCCTGATAACCATATAGGACAAAATAAGTATTGACCACTATCTGCTATTATGCACGAGAATCTTTGGAGCTGAGTTACTTTAACATAGTTCATAGCACTAATTGCTTCTTAAATTTACTCATTTAAAAATTATGTATTAAGCAACTACTAGGACACTCTTCTATGCTATGGGAACCAATAGTAAGCAAAACAATCAAGTTCCAATCTTCATGGAGACCAAAAATATGGATGGATTTGAGATGTATTTTGGGAGACAAATTAAGGATATATTGAATGATTTGATATAAGAGATGAGGAAAGGAAAAATAAGGAAAAAATGAGATTAGGAAAATGATGAGGAAAAGGTGTTAGAGGGAAGTATATCAAGAATTTAGACTGAAGCATCTGGAGGAATTATGTCAGGCATTTTAAGTAGGTAACTGTCCATTAATCAGAATTTTAAAGAAGGCATCTGAGGGAAAATAACATTAGGAATTATGAAAATATAAGGTCATACATTACATAATGACAGGGATATATTCTGAGAAATGCATCATTAGACGAGTTTCTCATTGTGGGAATATAATAGTGTATACTTACATAATACTAGGTAGTATAGGCTATTGCACACCTGGGCTACATGGTACAGTCTGTTGCTTCTAGGCTCCAAGCCTGTACAACATGTTACTGTTCAGAATTACTACAGGCAAGTATAACACAATGGTAAGTGTTTATGTATCTAAACATAAAAAGGTCCAGTAAACAATCTTACAGGACCACCATTGTATATAGGGTCCATCATTGGCTGAAATATTGTTATATGGTAAGTGACTGTATATTGTATTTAAAATCACATGACTGATGATAGCACAATACAGAGAACAGCACGAGGTAAAGACTAAGCCTTGAGGAGCTGTGACATATACAGATCAAGTAAAATGAAAACCAGCAACAGAAACCATGAAGGAATAGCCACAAAGAGAAACTGTACACTATTATACTGGGTGCACATCAGAGAAGCAAGAAGACAGAATATGGCAAGAAAAAGAGAGCCATCCACAGTATTGAATTCTACTTTGTGTCATGCACTAATACCATATAGAAAGCATGATGATTTTTTAGTGTTCCCTGTACTTTCCAGATGTTTATTCTTGGCACCAAGTGAAGTTAGGAAGACACTGTCAGTCTCTTAGGTCATCTTGCACAAATCTTGTTTTATACAGGTAAAACGTTATTTTTCTCCATGGCCTCTCATCCATTTCAAGCAAGCAAGGAGTTCTGTGATTTGTTGCTTCTGTGATTCAGCCAAGTTATAAAGAAGAATCAACTTGAGGTCAGTGGCTCTACCTGCATTTTCTAAGGGCCTAATGCTGTCAAAGACTTTCTGTTGGTTATTCTGGAGGTAGATGCAGAGCAATAGTGAAGTGGTGAAGTCAGAGGCAGGGAGGTTACTTTCTCTGAAACTAGAAAGGAAAGAAGGGAGATAGGTCAAAAAATTTCCCCTAGCATCTGGCCACCCTCTTTCCCGTCCTTAATGCCACTGGTGAGGTGGTAACCCCTAAAAAAGAATGCCTGTGTGACACACTTAGGGAGGCTGAACCTGTGTGACACACTTAGGGAGGCTGAACCTGTGTGACACACTTAAGGACACTGCCAATCCCACAGAAGAGTTCTCTTTCCCATGGGTGGTTTTCAAGCAGAGAATTTCAAGTCGTGTGGGTTAGGTATCCTTCAATAGCATAACATGGTTTCTCTGGTAGTCATTGCTATGGCTTTGAATAATACCCTGGGAACTTGGTGAAAACAACTATTGAGGAATAGAGTGTAGGGAATATGACAATATGACTGAGACTGAATTTTCTTTCAGCACAGAATCATCAGTTACAGATGAAGGATGAAAATCAGAAAGAAGCTGATTTTTTTCTTTAATAAGGAAATTAATATTTGGGTCATACTCCTGGGAATGTAAACTGAGATTCCTACTTACTTTGTCATTTTTTAAATCCAAAGACATGATGTGTGCATATTGTTTTGTATTTATGGAGTGCCCAATAAATGTAAGATCTTTTTATGGTCCTAGACTAGACCGAATTTACTTATAGTGGAAGAAGTTCCCTGCCAATGTTTCTGACTTAAGGTGTATGAAAATGTCCTCATGTTTCAAAATATTTTGCTTATATCATGAGGTAGTTTGGGAAATAACTCTTTAAATACATAGGGATTTCTTAAGGCTTATTCTTGCAAATCTACCCCTTGGATTAAACTAAAATGTGTGACTAAAAGCCTCATATTTTCCTGAAATGTTATTTAGTCAAATACTTTGCCATCAATAATTTATCGAATTATTTCTTCTTTTGATGCAGTAGTAGAATGGAAGAAGGAGTAATTTCAAAGCAAAGTGAATTGAGTGTGGGCATCGATATGAGACTTTACGTAGTAGAAGAAAAGCAAAGCGAACAGGAAAATAGCAACTGTTCTTTGAGGAATGGAAGAAAAGAAAGAGAGAAGAAGGAAAATGTGACACTGAAAGGAAGATATAATACCAAATCGAGACTAAAACAATACCATTTTCTCCAGTTTTGTTGATTACTGCCAAATCTAAGCCTTAATAATGCCTGCATTCTCTTCCAGATCCCTAAGCTTCCTATTATCTACACTAAAATGATCATGATAGGAGCTTGGGTAGGAAAGATAAAACGAAATAATCTTTATTTTTAAAAAAATTAAAGGCATGGCAAGGTGTATTAGTTCATTTTCACACTGCTGATAAAGACACACTCATTTCACACTGCTGATAAAGACGTGACTGGGTAACTTATAAAGAAAAAGAGGTTTAATAGACTCAGTTCCATGTGGTTGGAGAGCCCTCACAATCATGGCAGAAGGCGAAAGGCATGTCTTACATCACAGCAGACAAGAGAGAGAATGAGAGGCAAGCCAAAAGGGTTTCTCCTTATAAAACCATCAGATCTTGGGATTCTTAGTCACTACCACAAGAACAGTGTAAGTGAAACTGGTCCCATGATTCAATTATCTCCCACTGGGTCTCTCCCACAACATGTGGGAGTTATGGGAGCTACAGTTAAGATGAGATTGGGGTGGGGACACAACCAACCCATATTACAAGGACAGTAGAACATCTAATTAGGACAGGCAGCTGTGCTAGAGCCAAGAGATAGTTACCTGTTCTGCCTTTAACAGCGCCTTGTAATTCTGGGGCATGTGCTGGGTCATTTTATCCTCATATGTGTTTTACCAGTTATAAATGACTACCTGGTGTTTATTTACTCTTCATTAAGTTTCTGGATGGTGATCCTATACTCCATTCTGGGTCAAGATTATTGAAGCCTATTGGCAGATCATTACTTCACTATAAGAAATTAGAAATGACAGTTGTTTCTTATCGGTTCTTTCTTCTTATAAAAAGCACATGGAAATTTGATTAAAAAGGAAAAAAAAATACCAAAAGGATTGATATGAATTTCATCATGTCCTGTCAGTTTCTGAGATTATTCTTCAACTGTTTTCTCCTTCATAAGTGTTGCACAAATAGCTTGAGTTTAAAAATTAATGAAAATGAACAACAAAAGTAGATTCAATAAGGGTTCCTCAGATTAGACTCATTTTCCGAAACCCCAAAACCACCATTGATCTGCTCAAAAACATTACACTTTTTGTTGTTCAGAAGAGAGTAAAGAAATGACGTGTTGGTTTCCTGGAAGTTAGTCGTGTGTGTGTGTGTGTGTGTGTGTGTGTGTGTGTGTGTTTACATAAACATATATATATATATTTTTCACAATATATTTAGCTTACATAATGAAATATTGCTCAGAGCCATATATACATAATATAAATAGCTATCTATATATATATAAACATATATATGATATAAACACATATATATATCAGAAGCATATACATATATACTAGTGATTACTTCTGATAACTAGGGATAGTTATGCACTAAAATAAAGAGGAGATGAATAGAGACATACATGAAGAAAAGGATAGAAAATAGTTCAATTTAGAAATTAAGTTGTAAAAGTCCATTGAGATCTATTGGGGTTTACAAATCCAATGGTTCAGTGTAGTGTGCATTTCAGCCCTTAGAACTCATTTCCATGCTAGTGGTTAAGAGGGAGATTTAAAATGCCAGATCAACAAAGCCCCATATTTTAGAAATGATATATTTTCTTATTGTTAACCTTGTTATTTTCTGTGCTCTGAAGTCCTATTACCTTCCTTTGAGAATAACTTTTTGGATTAAATCTTAATGGCTTTTCAGAGAAGACTGATGTGTAGAACATAAAATAAAATGAATTATCTAATGATTTTCCTCATTACTGCAGATGGATGGCTTGGTTCCTTAGTGTCTAGTTGGCTGAGATTAGCTTCCAAAGGAGTTTGAGATGAAATATAAAATAAGTGAAATCGTGTACTTTTTAAAAAGAAAGTTTGAAAGAGTCTTGCAAGTGTGTGTGTTCACGTGTGCATATACCCATTAGCATGTGCTTCCTCATGAATGAGCCCAACTGTAAAAGCCTCAGGATTTTCTTTTCTTTCTTTTTTTTTTTTTGACAGAGTCTCCCTCTGTCATTCAGGCTGGAATGCAGTGGTGTGATCTCACTGCAACATCTGCCTCAGCCTCCCCAGTAGCTGGGATTATAGACATGTATCATGACACCTGGCTAATTTTTGTATTTTTAGTAGAGGCGGGGTTTCACCATGTTGAACAGGCTGGTCTTGAACTCCTGACCTCAAGTGATCTGCCTGCCTCAGCCTTCCAAAGAGCTAGGATTACAGACATGAACCGCCATGCCCAGCACTGGTGTTTTCTAACTAATGAAACAACAACTTAAGGAACAATTAGACAGAGAAACACAGATCAGTAAAAATGTTTTCCTCCTAGCACACATCACTAAGAGTAATTCTGTGCCCATTTCTTTGTTCAGTTTTTCTTTGTTTGCTGGACTAGAATTCAATGCCATGGGGAGTCCTTGTTCTACTCCCTGCTGTGTCTCTAGTACCTGGAACCCTGCCAAGCACACAAGAGAGGAGCAGAAACTTACAAATAAATGAAAACATACTTTTATCAAAGCAAGGAAGAAAATCTGGAAGTTAGTATTGTCTTTATTTTATTGTTTCTACCTGACTGAGATTTTTGTTTTATTTAATCTAAACTAAACTAAACTAATCTAAACTGAAACTTTAGTTTTTAGAGCAGTTTAGGCTTACAGCAAAATTTAGAGGAAGGATAACTATTTCCCATATATCACCTGACTCCACATATGAATAGCCTTCCCTGTTACCAGCATCTCCATAAGAGTGGTACATTTGTTAAAACTGATGAACCTATGCTGACACATCATTATCACCTAAAGACTTTAGTTTATATTACAATTTACTCCTGATGTTTGTACACTTTATGGATTTCAGTAAATATATAGTGATATATATCCACCATAGTAGTATCATGCAGAGCAGTTTCACTGCCCTAAAAATCCTGTGTGAGATCTACTTCTTCATCCACTACCCACACCTTGATCTCTGGCAGCTAGTCATCTGTTTATTTTCTTTTATTGTTGTTGTTGTTGTTTGTTTGTTTATTTGAGAGGGAGTCTCACTCTGTTGCCCAGGCTGGAGTGCAATGTTGCAATCTTGGCTCACCGCAACCTCTGCCTCCTGGGTTCAAGCAATTCTCCCACTTCAACGTCTTGAGTAGCTGGGATTACAGGCACCCGCCATCATGCCAGGCTAACTTTTTGTGTTTTTATAGAGACAGGGTTTCACCATGTTGACCAGGCTGGTCTTAAACTCCTGATCCCAGGTGATCTGCCCGCCTTAGCCTCCCAAAGTGCTGGGATTACAGGTGTGAGCCACCACTCCTGGCCAATCTTTTAATTTTCTCTCTAGTTTTGCCTTTTCCAGAATGTCACATAGTTGAAATTATGCAATAAGTAATCTTTTAGGATTGACTTCTTTCAATTAACCATATGCACTTAAGATTGATGGCATGTCCTTTCATGACTTAATAGCTCATTTATTTTTAGTGCTGAATAATGCTCCATTGTTTGGATATACCACAGTTTGTTGTTTATTCACCTACTAAAGAACATTTTGGTTGCTTGCATGTTTTGGCAATGAGGAATAAAGCTTCTATTAATATTGTGTTGGATATTTTGTGGGCATAACTTTTTAACTTCTTTGGGTAAATCCTAAGGATCATGACTGAGAGAGCACATGGTAAGAGAATGTTTAGTGGGGGATTTTTATATTTTTTGTTAACACAGCAAAACCTACTCTATTCTGATGGATAGAGTAATTTTCTTTAGGATGGTAATTATTTTGGCCTATGAGCTTATGATCCTTAGGGGTAAGCTATTCTATCTGGTATTACATATTGGGGAAAGCCCATCTAAATAGAAGGAAAGGACTCCATCCCAGTGGAAAGAGCCAAAAACACCTCTGCAACACTGTTGTTAACTCCTTTAGGCAACTACCTTGGTCAGGATTATGCCTTTAAACCCTCAACGTAAAGAAATAATGGCTGGAGACAGTCTCACAGTTTTAGGTGGTAGGGACCAACTTACTTTGTTTAGAGACGAATGTAGACAGCAAATGTCCATAGGTAGCCAGTTGATTTGTCTGTTCTCATCAAATCTTCATATTCTCAGGGCTTTTGTGAAGCTTTGCTATTCCACTGAGGGCTCTAGTATCAGTGATTTGGGTCATCCCAATTGCTTTGGTAAATGAATGGTGAGGCAACAATAAAATGTTCTATTAGAGGAAAGGAGGAATTTGTAAGCTATCTAAATTTTGGTCTCGAAACATTTTAAAAACATTTTGAGGAAATCAGTTGCATGCCTCATACATGGAGTTTACACAGGGATATATATCTTGTATGCTATAAAAGATAATATATGAAAAGTTGTTATTATCTAAACGTTGCCTTCTTGTTACTTACTATGAGACATCAAAAGGCCATGGTTACTAAAAGGGACACTGTGGATATAAAAAGGGGTATTTTGTGGAACTTGTAACAATCATATTTTGTCGGAATCAATCTACCACAGTCTGTTAGATTCTTAAAGTTTTTTATTCTTTGTTTGTTTGCTTTTATAGATCTCCAGTAGCGGAAAACTTGTTGCTATGGGACTTTTCCTTAGTTCAGCTAAAGACAAGGTTCTTTCTCCCACGGTCATGAAACTTCAGGCTCATGGACCATTTGAATGCTGAATGAGACAGGGTTTTATTGAGTGAAATGGAAGAAAATGGGGAAAAAGGGACTCTCACTAGGCCAGAGTCCCTGATAGAGTGCTTCCTGAGTCCCTATTAGAGTGCTTTCTGCCTGCCATTCAAATCCCAGGTTGCACAAAGGAAGAAAAGGAGCCAGGCCTCTTCCCTGCAAATGGTGTAAACTTTCTGAGGCTCCACCCCAGTGGGCAGGCTGGTTGGAGTTTCTCCAGAGACCTGTTCCCACCTGGGAACTCTCTCATTGTCCGGGGACATTTCTGAGAACAAACATAATCTGAAATACATAATTCGTATTTGCTCCATCATGGTAGTCAACATCACACCAGAAACATGGCTTCTAGTGCTTTAAAAGTTTAATAAACAACAGTAAAGTGAGTTCACAACCCCAAGAGACTTAAAACAAAACACTGTACCCATTCCCTATACCGTGTATTTTATATTGTACTGTGTTATATTATAGGACACAGTTACACAGTGTGAATACACTAGTTCATTTTTCTTAGAATATTTACATGAGAAATTTCCTTAGTGCCGACATAAGTTTGTTAATTAATTGTTACATGTGGTAGATTGATTGCATTAATGGCCCCAATTCGTTACCCTTGCTGCATTCTTTCCTTCTGTCATATATCTTTGTATTACATTCCCAAATGGACTCTGCACCCAGGATGGAACGAGCATTAGTCAATGAAACATTAACAAACATGACTGAAGTAGAGGCTTGAAGACAGTTTGCATGATTTGTCTTTCTTGCTCTTGCATAGCTGCCACCTGTTATTCAATAGATAACGGATGCAGCTAGTAAAGGATATTTAGCACAGTATTGGAGAATACCAAATAAGGATGATTTTTTTGAGGAAGAAACAGTAACTATTCAATGGAGAAAACAACACATCACCTAGTGATTAAATTAATGTCATTAATAAGGACAAATTAACATTATGTGTTTCTAGATATGACACCCAGGGAATACATAATGCATTATATTTACCATAAAGAGAAAACACAATTAAGGAGATACTTCATGTATGCTTTTAGCTGAGATTTGGGAAGTGCTGGAGGTGCAAGTCAAAGAAGAGGGGAGTAGTGTCTTTAAAAATTTGCCTTTGTTGAGCTATCACAGCATTTAGTATGTTCTTCTACTATAGCATGTAACTTGTATTTGACATTTGTTCCTTCACGAGAGCGTGTTCTCCATAAAGGAAGAAGATTTTAGAAACTTCTCACTCCCTTCACCTCATCAATCACCATCACCATCACCTCACTATCACTGCCTCCCACAGTACTTAGAACCTAGTCCATTAGTAAATGCTTTTTAAGTAAGAAAATGAATGGATTAGTGTCAAGAGCAGTTATGTAACGGACTCAAGGTCACTTAATCGGTAAATGGTGATTTGTGCTAAACAATCTACTTCAGTGCCTCCCTCAACAAACTGATTTATGGTTCATCTTTTAAAGTGTTATGACAGTAAATGATGGGTAAGGAAGTATGCATGGAGCAAATCTTTATGAGGATTGATAGTAAATATCTGTCAGTGTAACTCTAGATGACTAGGAGAAGGTTTTGATGAACAGATACAGGACTTCAGTGTAACTATCCCAATCTGACTATGCACACATGGTAAGACTGTCCATTAGGAATATTCGATGTTATCAGGCAATTAATGGTTATTTGACATCTTACAAGGATGTATTTGCTAACTCAGGACAAATGAGAAACAACAGCTAACCAGTTGCATGGAAGTTTTATTTCTCATGGTAACTTAGAGAATTTTATACATGTTTCATTATTTATGAGTTTTATTAATATGTATGTGTCCTCTAAGCATCTTTAGGTTTAATGGAATTCCTAGCACTAAAAGTCAGAAAATATCATTTTCACAATAGTAAGGTGTGAACCTAAATGAGGAAGCCTGCTAATGTTACCCTGTATTTCACATTTTCTGTCAGAGTTATGAGTGCCATTCAGTTCTTTGCATCTGTAGTAACTGCGAAAGAACTAATGCTCTTTCAAGGTTTCAAAATAAAATTTTCCACATTTTTACTGTCTTTACTGAACTGAAAGAGAATGGATTTTTAAAAGAGCAGTATTACCAATATTTAAATGGAACAAACTGGAAAACTGGCTTATGGTAGCATGCCCAACTAGATATTGTTGTCCATCAGGGAACCCATTGTCATGTTTCTTTTTGTTCATGTGTGTGTGTATGTACAATTTCTACCTTGAACCAGAATGCTGTATGCGTCAAACATTGTACCTCTTAAAAAGAAAATATTTATAGAAGAACCAAATGAACTAATTAACATTCTCCAGCTTGTTGTGACTTAGAAATTAAAGATAAAATATTCAGTCCTCTGAGGAGAAAAAAAAAAAAAAAACCCTTATTAGAGTCCGATTGCTTTCTCCTCAATAAATGAACAAATGAAAATGTGTTGTTGTTTTTTTCTCATTAGGTAAAACATTTTTCTAAAATACTTTAAAAGTTGCACTAAGTGCTTTGGGCTCTCAGCAATCTAAAAGGAATCAAGAAACGGGTTTACAAAAGTCCTCACATTTAACATATTACTTGGAGGAAAATGATTGGTACCATTTTAAACACAAAACACACTTTTCTGTTGCATAGTTTGTATTTCTCTGGGGTAGGATCTGCGTCTTACTCTTCTCCTTTTCCCCCACCCGTCGCTTGTACTGTGCTTTCCTCAAAAAAGTTATTAAATCAACATCTCTTGACTGTTTGGCATGACTGCAGGAGAGGTCTTATTCTTCACTGTGGTCTGTGTTACATAAGACATCTGGAGTTGATGATACTTATCTTCACATTCCCATAACTTCACAGCTAGATTGATCCACATCATGAATTAATAAAGGATTCTACGTCTCTTATAGCAATAGATATTAAAGGTTTTCTAATTAGAATAATATTTATAAAGTTCCCACTTGAGTATGTGCAATAGACATAAAACAGAATTTATTGAGGCAATTCTTGGTTCTTGTGGAGAATATTTTAGCATAACATGCTTTAACTTACCAGAGGACAACAATAAAACCAAGATACTTCTGTAAATTGTTATTGAAAATGCCTTTTTGTTGCCACAGTTACAAATTCACTTTCCAACATTTTTAAAAGAATGGCATGGATCAACTTTAAGCTAGCACTATGAACTTTGCATCTTATAGCTCCACTTGGGTTAATATTCCGGCAGTGGGAGTAGTGGACTCATAGGAAGGAAAGCAGAAATAATTATTTAATTTCCACTAAATTAGTAACCTTAGAACCTATGGCAGTCCCTGAGTGGCTGTGACATACAAGTGACATCCAAGTTATGTAATGGTCCAATGGGCTCTTCCTGCCCACCGAACAGACAAAAAAAGTTCACTGAGACCATGCACTGCAGTGAAGAAAGTATAACTGAAGCAAGCCCAGCAATACCACGTTGGAGACACAGTTATTTACCCAAATCAATTTCTCATGGAAGGTGCAGGTTAGGGATTTTCAACAATATTTTAGTGGTCAAGGCTAGGGAATGGGGAATGTTATTTGGTTGGGAATGAAATCATAGCTAGAGGTGTGGAAAACAGTCCACATTGGCTGACTCAGCCTCTGGGTGGGAGCCACAGGACCGACTGAATCACGAATCCTTGGCTTGAGTAGAGTCAGCTGGTCATCAGAAATGCAAAAGTTCTGAAACGCCCTCTCAAAAGGCCAATGTACATTCTACAATCATGATCTTATCTACAGGAGTAACAGGGGAAGTTACACATCTTGTGACGTTCACAACAATGGCTGGTTATCATTTAACTCCACCTACATTCTAGCAGAATTCAGGCTCCTCTCCTAATACTAAACTTGTGGACTTTCATTAGTTATATAAAAGTGATTTAGTTTTGGGAAGGGCTATCATCATCCTTGCTTTAAGGTTAAACTGTAAACCAAATTACTCCCAAAGTCAGGTTGGCCCATGCCCAGGAATGACCATGGACAGTTTGGGAGTTAGAAACAAGATGGAGTCAATTATGTCAGATTTACCTCACTGTCATAATTTTGTAAAGGTGGTTTCAGTTGAGGGAGATGGGAACCATCTCCTTCCTTCAAAGAGATTTACTGCCTACTAGTTCTAGATCCTTAAATCTGCTCCATGGAACAGTTTTGTTGTTGTAATTGCTATTTTTATTAACACAAGTATAAGTGGCTATGTCAAACTATGCTTGCCATTTAATAAAATTAATGAATGTCAATAAAACTGGCATTAAATGAATACCATTTTATATTCAGCACTATGTGTCTTAAGAAAGCTAGAGTTCTTTTTTTTTTTTTTTTTTTTTGAGAAGGAGTCTTGCTCTGTCACCCAGGCTGCAGTGCAGTGGCACAATCTCAGCTCACTGCAACCTCCCTCTCCTAAATTCAAGAGATTCTTGTAATCTCAACCGAGTGGCTGGGATTACAGGTGCATGCCACCATGCCTGGCTGATTTTTGCATTTTTAGTAGAGATGGGGTTTCACCATGTTGGCCAGCCTAGTATCAAACTCCTGGCCTCAAGTGATCCACCTGCCTCAGCCTCCCAAAGTGCTGCGATTATAGGCATAAGCCACCGTGCCCGGCCTGGAGTTATTTCTAAGTAATAGGGACCAAGGCTATGATTACAAGATGTTTCAGGGTATTGAGAAGAGTATACAATTTAGAAATAACTCTAGAAATAACTTAGAGACAACTCTAAGTTGTATACTCAATACCCTGAAGCATCTTCTAATCATAGCTTTGGTTTCCATCACAGACTACATGAAGCATTTGGCTGTTATGTTTAGATTTGACTTGTTTCTTCTTTCCTCGGCCACATTAAAAATAACTATCAGATATTTTACTTTCTTTTCCAAAACTAGGTTCTTGGCTCTTTTTGGTTTCTTATCTAACTTCTGCTTTTAGAGTTTATAAATTTCTCATTTCTCCATCTCACCGCATCCTTTCTTCTGTCTGAAATGCTTTCTCTCACTTCCTTTACTCTTCTCTTTTGCTAGACTCCTGCCTAGAGATGTTCTACCACAGTTAGCAAGGGTATCTGTCTCTTCCTCTCTCTTTCTTCACCCTAACGCCCAAGGAGTGACACTCTGTAAAAGATATGTTTGCTCTTTCCTCAAGATTCCCTAGGGCATTACAAATTAGCTTAATTAAACTAACCATAATCTGCCTTTAAACCAGAGCCCTGTTTGTTCTTGTTCAATATTTTTTAACCTTCATATGGAAAGGTTTTCGATTATAAATTCTCTTGAAAAATGTACTGTGCTACACATACTTTCAAAATAGAACTTATTAACTTGAATTGTTCTTTCCAACTTGAATTTGGACACATTATATATAACCTATGAAGACTCTTAAAGGCATAAGCCTTAATGTAATATTGTTTGAAGTATTATAGTTTGGAAACGGATAGGCTCTGGACTCAGATACACTTTCGGTTTGAATTCTACTCAGTTTTTTTTTTTTTTTTCTTTTTTTATTGCTCTGTCATCTTTGGCAAGTTATTTAACCACTACAAACCTCATTTACTTCATCTGTAGAATAATGGTAATAATATTATACTCAACAATGAGCTGTCTTGAGGACTAAATGGGATAATACATGTAAAGTATTATGACTACCACTAGATGAAGTCATTAGTTACGAGATAGTTGGCATTCATTATCATTTGACTGATTAACACTTCAAATATTTCTCAAAAATTCTACAAGATAAATGATGTGTTTTTCACCTTTCATATTTTAATCAATATGTATGCATTCACGTGAGTGTGGGGATTTACTCAGGGTGGTGGCAAAAATATTAAGAGAAAAACAGTAGGGAAAGTTATAAAATGTAGTCTCAAACCCTCTTAAAAGGCCTAAGCGTTTTTTTCCATAGTTTCAGTAGAAGTTTTGGCTGAAGCCAGCCTAAATCCCCCTTACATTTAGTTAATAGTAAAGTAAAGAGCTAGGGTATGTGGAGGAGTTTACCTAACTAACTTGTTTACACATATGGTCTTAAAACTAACCTTTGATGCAGATGGCCCCCTCAGTGGGAGGTAGACCAGGGACATTACCCTCTACTGGTGTTTGCTTTGGGCATCAGAACTACTGCTTTAATCTCTTCACTCTAGTGATGTTGACTCAAGCCTTTGTCAATTAAAGTTTACTAAATAAATGTGGGTTTCTGTGGCTGGTGGGGGCCATCAGCTGCTGTTTACAGAACACTTCAGGGAGTCTGTAAGCAGCCACGGACCCTCAGCTGAACTGGGAAAGCATGATATCTGTGTGTCAGTGTACTTTATCCATCTGTCACTGAGTCTGAGTCTGCAGGACAGACCCCCACAGGTGGTGACTCCAACACTTGGGTCATAATATAGAGAGAAAAACTAATTGCTAACTATTACAGGCTTACACTGTGAAAGTGAAAACTGGAAAGTGACAACTGAGAGGTAGGTAAACAAATTAGAACTAAGAAAAAAATGAGTCTGCAGGCTGAAATGTGCATTCTGTCCCTACTTCGATAAGTGTGATGGAATTTTAAAATGTTGTCATGTTGTAACTCACATATATCTACTTATTCAATCCACACACACTATTCTACGAACTATAGGGTTACAAAAGTAAGACATCACATCTGCCCTTCAAGACTACACAAGTCCTGGGTAATTTTCTGCCTTCCAGTGTTCAAAGTCTTTACTTATACAAATTAGAGCATTATAAGGAGGTAAGCATACAATAAAGATGGATAGAACAAAGAGCTAGAATTAGCAAATTTAAATAAAAGTGAGTTTTTGCTAAGTTTATGTATCACAAACATTTTAGTGAGATAGGGCTGAGAAGGCAGAAACTAAATTGTTTCTGAAACAAGAGCATTGTAAGAGTATCTGAATGGAAACCACAGATGAAATTACCCAGAAACACACAAAGCAACTTGAGTCTATTTACAGCTAGAAACAATGGTGTTCACAATTTTATCTCTGTGAACATTTGCTGAATTACAAAATAAGACAGCTGTAGTGCACTGGCCTGTAAGACAATGGATACAGAGAAGGCAGGCAGGGTTAGAAACAATCAATGCAATTAAAGGGAGGTCAAAAATTTGTGTCAAAAAAAAGACAATAAGAATTTGCCTAAAAATAGTGAGAACCTCCTATTAGTAGCCGTGTCCACTATATAATGCAACGGATTATATCCTATAATCAAAGTCAAAGGAAAATTCATAACTGGGAATGACTTCAGTAATAGCAGATAGAAACATCTGAGAAAATATGAAAGAAATGGAACTATAAACAGCACAGGAACCAGAGATGTATTGGATTACTGCTTTAAGGGACTATGATAGATTCTTGTCTATTTAACATCTGCTCCCAAATCATACTGAGTTCACTCCACTCCTTTATTCATCCTGACTTTAATAGTGCTTCTCAGTGTTATCTCTTTTTGTATTGCCTGGTTCTGTACATTTCTATGAAAAGTTAATAGGTTATCCTTTACCTCANAAAAAAAAAAAAAACCATTTGAGTTGGAGTGTTCAACTGGTTTAAAACCAAATAAGCATGCACATCCAAAGACTTAGCTTATAACTAATCATTCCGATTATGATCCTGAACACAATACTGTTAGATATCTACCAGAATATTCAGTTTTTGAAGGTATATGTGGACATAAAAAGCAGTAAACCCCACACGTTATATTGTTCTAATGCCAGTGAATAATTCAGTGTAGTACTCAGTAATCTTTAGTGAATGAATCATAAATGCTGAGAAAGAAATGAATTTTAAAATTCTGAGTATTTGTATCTGTAGGACTCTTTTTCCTTTTATTATCAATGAGTGGACAAAAAGTTTAGGGGATTTTTTTTTTTTTTTTTTTTACAAATTTCACAAAGCAAAAATTTAGCATTATTTTTATTGAATTATGCAGTAGCACGGATTTAGAGTGAGAGGACTGAGGACTGTCTGACTAATCTTAAACAACTTAATCCCTCTAAAGTATGACATTTATATGTGAAATGGAGATATATTTGCATAATGTAGGTTGCAGCTTTGTTATGAGAATAGAATAAGTTCATATTGTAAAAATGTTAACAAATCAGAAAGTACACCATAAGAACATGTGAAGAAAAGATACAAAACTTTTTGGAGTCATTCCTGCAGCAAATATTTATCGAGAACTGTTCTATGTTGCATAATATTCTTAAACTTGATAAACTAATAAACAAAATAGATCAAAATGTCTACCCTCAAAGATCTTAGGTTCTGGAGGATGAAAGTAACAATAAGCAAGTAAGTAAAACACATAGTATGTCAGATGGCATTAGCCTCTATTTTTGAAACAGGGAAAGGGGATAAGAGACACTGAGGTTAGGGATGTTTGCAAATTTAAATTTGGTGAAACAGAAAGGGTGAAATGATGACATTTCACCACAGATGGAAAAAGATAAAGAATGAGTCATGCTGATATCTGACGGAAGAAAATCTCGGGCAAAGGAAATAGAAAATGCAAATGCCTCGATTTGGGAACGTGCCTAGTGTGTTCAGTAAGAGCAGGAAGGCAGTGTTGCTGCACCAGAACCGTCAGTGAACTCATGTTGGCTTCATAAGTCCTTGGAAGCTCCTGTAAAGATTTGTATTTTCCCTCCCTGAGATGAATGCTAGCAGAGGATATTTAGGCAGAGGAGAGATATAATCTTTTTATATTTTGAGGGATCTCCCTGACAGTTGTGCTGATGAGACAAACGTGGAAATAAGAAGATCTCTTAGGATTTATTGCAAAAACAAAAAGGAGAGATGGTGGTGGCTTAGATCAGGAAAACTATATTCCAGGTGATGGAAAGTGGTTTTAAAAATAGGATCAGGTGGATATCTTGGTGGATTGCATGTGACCTTTGAAGAAAAGGTAAGAGTCATAGATAGCATCATTGGATGAAGTAGTAAGAAGACTGAGTAGCCATTTACTGAAAGGAATAAAATTGAAAAGATTAGGCTTAAGAATTCAGATTTGAATACATAAATTGGAAGGGGCTGAAAAGATATGTAAGAGGAAATATTGAGTGCACAACTAAGAGATATGTGCTGGCAGTTCTGGGAACGCGCCAGGCTACAGCTGTATACGTGAGAGCTACCAGTTTAGAGAAAGCATTTTAAAGCAATTAGATTGATGTGGTCACCATGAGAGCCAGCACAGATAAAGGAAAACAATCAGAAATTCTTGGCCTCAACACTATGGAACTTGAGCATTTAGAAGAGATGAGGAGAAACCTGCAAGACCCTATCAGTAGGAGAAAAATAGAAGACTGTGACGTCCTGGAAGCTGAGTGGAAAACAGCCTTTCAAGGGGGGCTGAGAGGTACTAGTTACATGCATCATGATGATAAATCAAGTCACAAGGAGAAAAATTAATTATTGGATTTAGCAACATAGGTGTTAGGGTGACAATGAAAAGAACAGTTTGGCAGAGAAAGAGGAAAATTAATTGGAATGCAATCGAGAAAGGACAAGAGTCAACTCTTTCATGGAGTTTTGTTGTAGGGATTGGGCAACACAGATAGGACAAAGGTTGGAGGAAATGGAGTTTGTGTTTGCTTATCTGTTTTTGAGATGAAAGACGTTGCAGCATGCTTTTAGGGTATTTGCAATAATCCAGCAGGGAAGGAAAATTCAACGAGACAGGGTGAGTTGCTGAAGTAATGGTCTTGCTCAGGGAACACATTAAAGACCCTTACTACAGTGACAAGAGGATGGGCCTAAGATACAGATGGTCAGACGACAGAGCACAAGGAAACACTCCTCTGATGCACTCTTTTCTCAGTGAAATAAAAATCACAGCCACAAACTTCCATAGCTCTTGCTAGTTTAGGCACAATTCAAAGGGCTGTATTTTTTTTTTTTTTTTTGAGAAGGAGTTTAACTCTTACTGCTAAGATCGTGCAATGGCATGATCTTGGCTCATGGCAACCTCCACCTCCCGGGTTCAAGTGATTCTCCTGCCTCAGCCTCCTGAGTAGCTGGAATTACAGACATGTGCCACCATGCCCAGCTAATTTTTGTATTTTTAGTAGAGATGAGGTTTCACCATGTTGGCCAGGATGGTCTCGACCTCTTGACCTTGTGATCTGCCCAACTCCACCTCCCAAAGTGCTGGGATTACAGGTATGAGCCACCACTCCCAGCCCTAGTCATTTAAAAGTATGTGGTATCTCCTCCCACCCTCTTCCCCCTGCCCAGGCTGTGTGAAGTGCTGGCTCCACCTTCGCCTTTTGCTATGATTATAAGTTTCCTGAGGCCTCCCCAGAAGCCCAGCATATGTCAGCATTATGATTCCTATATAGCCTGCAGAACCATAAGCCAATCAAACGTCTTTTCTTTATAAATTACCCAGTCTCAAATATTTCTTTCTAGCAGTGCAAGAACTAACACAACCCTCTTCTTTCATCTCACAACGTTCAGTTCTCAGGCCTTCTGTGGATCAGGAGCCACATAACTGGGGGCTGGAGATAACTTGAAACCTCTGCAGGGGGCTGGCTTGCAATAAAATTGTTAAGGAGTTTTGACTCCTAGTTCCAACACTTCTTAGAAACGTTATGCATGAATTATATCCCTCTAGCAAGTAGGATTTGGCTGTCTGCCTCTCCACCTCCTAAGAGAAGCTCTTGCTTGGAGCCGGCTTATTCACACCCTGGTTAAGTTTTCAAGCCCCATTGAGAAGGGTGCACAGTTACTATACTCATGTTGGGTTTGGAAACAGTGTAGCAGTGATAGATTCATTAATATCTGGAAATACAGTGCCAGAAGCCAAGTGTGTCATAATAATGATAACAGAAAAAAAATCCAACTGTAAATTAACATTCTGGCGACTCTAAAAGTGATGCTGGAAAAAGAATATTTGTATTATAACTGAAAAAAAAGTAGAAAAGAGTAAAAGCAAAAGCATAAAATACTTCTTAAACTGTGACTGATCTGAATTGGAGATAGGCTGCTTACTCAATTTTACACTTCACCCTTCTTCATAGAGTTGAAGATTAGTTTATTGAATTATTTGTGGGACTACAGAGCCATTTATAGTCATCAACTGACTCAAATGAATCAAATATTCATATGGCAGTAAAGCTATCTAGATTTGGTTATATTCACTCAATTCAAAACTCACTTCTCATTATTTATTCTTCCACAAATACTTTCTAATCACTCAACTCTGTTGAAGATTTAAAGGCATGTATGCATTACTTAATTCTCTATGTTGTGTTAGAAATAACAGTAACACAAGTTTAACAAGTAGATAATATTTTGAAACTTGTTTCCTACCAAAAAGCACGATAGTCAAGAGAGGAAGTGTGAGGGAGTCTGAGTCTGAAATCCAGCTCTGACACTCACGGGCTATATTACCTCAAGCAACTCACTTGTGCCTCAGTTTCCTGAACTGAAAAATGGGAAATACAATAGTGCCTAGTTCAAAGAAGTATTAAGGATGGAATAAAGTAATATACATGAAGTATTTACAATACTGCCTGCCTGTGATGGTTAATATGAGTGTCAACTTGATTGGAATGAAGGATGCAAAGTATTGTTCCTAGGTGTGTCTGTGAGGGTGTTACCAAAGGAGATTAACATTTGAGTCAGTGGACTGGGAGAGACAGACCCACCCTCAATCTGGGTATGCACCTATAATGAGCTGCCACTGAGGCTAGAATAAAGCAGACAGAAACTGGAAGGACTTGACTTGCTGAGTCTTCCGGCCTCCATCTTTCTCCTCTGCTGGATGTGTCCTGCCCTTGAAGATCAGACTTCAAGCTCTTCAGCTGTTGGGCTCTTAGACCTACACCAGTGGTTTGCCAGGGGCTCTCAGGCCTTTGGTCACAGACTGAAGGCTGCACTGTCAGCTTCTCTACTTTTGAGGCTTTGGGAGTTGGACTGGCTTCCTTGCTCCTCAGCTTGCAGATGGCCTATCACGGGACTTCGCCTTGTGATCCTGTGAGTCAATTCTCCTAATAAGCTCCCCTTCATATATACATCTCTCATATTAGTTCTGTTCCTCTGGAGAACTGACTCATACACTGCTCATAATAGATACTTAATAAGAACTAGCTGTTGTTTTTATAATTATTACTATGGCTTGGTTATTACTATGTGATTATACATCCTTGATGCCTACCACATTCTCTTGTGTTTGATGGCCCTGAATCAATGTGAGAGAGAACCCTAGTGGTGGAAAGGTGCCAGCCTCATCTAGATCACACAGAACCACCAGTGTAACAGGGTGCCTTGGCTTCTGTGGGAGGTATACATCAGGATTTACAGACAAACTGCGTCTCTTTAGGGCAAGTCATCAACTGACACAGCACCAAGTATGTGCTTTGGAGGTATCTGAACCCCCTCTTCACAACATCCTATGAAAAAAGCATGTTGGAGGAGCGTGCAGATAGAGGAGACTAAGGGACACTAAAGAGACTGTCAAAAGTCAGTGGATAAACTCTTTTTCAAGAAAAATGCCATTTGGTGGTTCTTATGTCAAAATACAGAATCATTATCAGTAATATTGTTTTATGATTATTTTCTCGTAAAATGTAGCATGACTATAGAAAAGTGAACTAAACATATTCATGTTTATACATATATGTACATTTTAACAAATGAAATGACTAAGCATCTCACTGCCACTCAGGTGCAGAAATACAACATTGCCGGTGCCCCGGAGGAATCCTTACCAGGCACAGGGAAGTCACTGCCCTCTCAGGCAACTAGATATGCACTCCTTTTTTATTTTATTTTATTTATTTTTTGAGACGGAATCTTGCTCTGTTGCGAGGCTGAAGTGCAGTGGCGCGATCTCAGCTCACTGTAACCTCCGCCTCCTGAGTTCAAAGGATCCTCCTGCCTCAAACTCCTGAGTAGTTGTAACTACAGAGCACACATTCATGCCCAGCTAATTTTTGTTAATTTTGGTAGAGATGGGGCTTGGGGTTTCACCATGTTGGACAGGATTGTCTCCATCTCTTGATATCGTAATCCACCCGCCTCAGTCTTTGTTTTGCCTTATTTTCAACTTTATATACAATGTATTTTCTTTTGTGTCTTGATTATCTTGTTCAACTTATGTTTTTGTTTCTTTCCAAGTTGATGGGTTGACATTTTTTTGTATTTTTAGAGAAGGAGTGTACAAGCCTGAAATGAAATGTATCATACCTTCACCATACTGGCACATATATGAGATTTTCTCTATAAATATAGGGATGTATTTATTTTTTCACATTTTTCCATATTTGACTTCATTAGATAATGTCTGTTTCCTGATGTAAAAAAAAAAATACAGCAACAGTGTATAGTTTCAGTAGTCCACATCTTCAGTAGCATAATGTGTTTTAGACTTTGTAAATATACATGGTCCTTTGAGATATTCATGGTATTTTGGGGGGGTATTATGGTATTAAATTACATTGGTTAATCACATGTTAGCAACCATTCTTCAGATTGCCTTTCTGGCTAAATTCTCAAGCAGTTATTTTGCTCAATATTTTTGTTATGCTTCTTGACTTTTCTTCATTAATTGATTTAAATTAAATCAATTAATTTGATTTGTAGGAGTTCTCTGTAGGATTTGGAAACTAGGTAAATTAGGTATTGTGGATACCATCTTGCACTCAGTAGCTCATCTTTATGTCCATTCATCTTGTCTTTTGATGAAGAGTTCTTGAATATAATGTAGTTGAATTAATCACTCTATTACTTTAGGGTTCATTCTCTTTGTGCCTTGCATTAAGAAATCCACAATGTCATGAAGCATTTTTCAATATTAATTTCTAAAAGATTATAAACAGTTTCCAACACAGAGCAGATTTGAAGTCTCTGCTATACAGTGAGCACCTGTATAGCTTCCATCTTTATTTTACCTTACCATATTACTATATGCCAATTTATTAATTATTATTCTTTTTGATACATTTCAAAGTACATTGCAGATAGCAGACCTCCCCATAGATCAGCATACATCTTCCCAGAGTCCAATATTTGTTTAGATTTTTCTCTAGCTATATATCTACTTAAATGACATGAACACATCTAATGTGTACATTTATTAAATTCTGAAAAGCATATACACCTCTGAAACCCAAACCTCTATACAAATATAAAATATTACTATGAACTCAGAAAGTAACCTCATGCTCCTTCTCAGCCTATCCTTACACCCACACTTCCAAAAAAATTACTGTTCTGATATCTGTCACCATAAATTAGTTTTGCCTGTTTTACAACTTTACATAAATGAAACTGTTCAGTATGAATATGTACTATTCAGCAAATATTTTTAAAGATTTTATAATCTTCATTTACATTTTATGTGTATTTGTAGTTTGTTCCTTTATATTGTTAATAGCATGCTGTTGTATGAATATGCCACAGTTTACTTTTTCTGACACTAATCATGCTTTTGCATGGATCTAAATTGTATCTGGTATCATTTTCTTACTGCCTAAAGAACTTTTCTTAACATTTCTTGTAGTACAGATCTACTGGCAATGGAGTCTCTCACCTTTATTTCACCTTCATGTTTAAAAAATATTCATTCTGGGTATAGATTTCCAGTTTAACAATCTTTACTTTTTTCTGGAACTTCAAATATTCCATTTCGGTTTTTCTCTGGGTTGCATAGTTTCTGGTAATAAGTCAGGTTATAATTGCTATTTTCACTCTTCTATATGTAATTAGCCTTTTTTTTCTGACTATGATATCTTTATCACATATTTCAAACAATAGTTTATGTGACTTGTGGTTTTCTTTATATTTATTCATCTTTGGCTTTATTGCTATTTTCTGATCTGTGGATTTTAGTTTTCAGCAAATTTTCAAAATTTTGGCCACTAATTTTTCAAATGTTTTTTGGTATAACCTCTTCACTCTGGAACTCCAATTATGAGCATACTTCCCTTGTCCTCTTACCACACACTTTAACATTCTCCAATTTTATATTCTTCATAATTTCTTCTGACATCTGTCATTTCTCTTATCAACACATTCTAGTCAGCTGTCAATCTTTCTACTATTTAATTTTGGATTGACTGAAACTTTTATTTTCGTTTCTAGACATTTTATTTGCTCAAATATGCCTAGTCATCTTATAAAGTTCTATTGCTACAAATATACTCAAGCTTATATTTTTCCCTCTATGCATAATAAACTAGTTGTTATGCAATCTATTCCAAGAAATAGATTTATTTATATTGGTTAATCACATGTTACCAACCATTCTTCAGATTGCCTTTTTGGTTAAATTCCCAAGCAGCTATTTTGCTCATATTTTTGTTATGCTTCTTGACTTTTCTTCATTAACTGATTTAAATTAAATCAATTTAAACCAGAGTCCTTATAAGTCTAGGTTTTCTTTTTATTGCTTCAACAGGTTTTCCCTCTCTGTGCCTCCTTAATTTCTCAATTTGAGTTTATGTTTACTTTTCTCTTCATATTGTTCTTTAAAATTATATATGTGGGTATTTACCAATATCTAGGATAATGGGTTCTGCTTTTACAGGAGATTTGACCTTCCTTCATTCAGGATCTTGGAGTCTGTACTAGTCTATACCCACTTAAAGCAAGTTTACAGGGTGTCAAGTCCATGGATCATGGAGAGGTAGGGTGCTCAAGAGGTATAAATTCATATTGGAATTGAATCTTTGCCACAACTACTGAGTTGGGTTATTTCCTTTGTCTTATTTTACTCTGCTCCTTTAGAATCAAATTATAGTGACTGTCATTGATGTTCTGATCACATCCCATCAGAACTCCTCATTTCCATTTCTGAAGTGCTTCTTACTGCATGTCCCCTGATATTCCTGGGATCGTGGAGGAGTCCTGACGTATTTTCCAGGCAGGCTGGTGATGCTGGGGACATGACAGTGGACAGGCCTGACAACTCCCAATTGATGATGAATGGAAATTGGTAGTGAAAAATAGTCAAATTTCATTGTCCCTCTGAGGCAGGTTCTGTGCCATCTCACAGGGCTCTCCAGCGGGATTGAGCTGCAGCTTCTCTGAGCACTAATCAGTTGCCTAATACAATCTGTTCATCTTCCTCCCTTTCTTAGCTTATATCCACATTCTCTGGAATTGCTTATTGTCAGTTTGGTTTCCCAGGAAACAAAGTCCAAGTCTCTGATATTTTATATAAAAGAGGTTTATTGAAGGATCTGTAAAGGCAGATTAAACAGAATTGAGGAGAGAGAAAAACTAAACCACAATGCAGTTTCAGCAGAAGCCTCGACTGACCCCACAGGGAGCTTCAGGATAGGAATGACCTTCAGAGATTTCTCACCTTCAGACAAAAAGGGCCAGGTCTGTAGATCCCCTGCAGAAACGAGTCATTGGATATGGCTGATAACAGGGAAAGGGTGACCATGGATAAGGAGCTCTCTTCAGCAGAGAGCAAGTTCTGGAGAGGTATTCACCTGACAGCCAGCTGCAACCCACACTCTCACAGATGCAGGGGAATGAGTGTGCCTTTCATGAAGGCGAAATATAAGCTGCAAAATACAGCATCCACCAAGGCTGCCAATAAACTATTTGTACTCAAATCTGCCTCTGTGATGGTTAATTTTTTATGTCAACTTTATTGGGCCATGCGGTGCTCATATTAAACACTGTTTATGAGTGAGTCTGTGAAGGTGTTTCTGGGTAAGATTAGCATTTGAAGCAGTGGGCAGTAAAGTAAATCACCCTACCCGATGTTGAGGACTTAAATAGGACAAAAGTCAGAAATAGAAGAAATCTGTCCCTTTTTGTCCCTGCCTCCCTGCTTGAGCTGGGACACCATTTGTCAGTTTCTCCTGCCTTTGTACTGGCATTTATACCTTTGGCTTCCCTGCTTCTCAAGCCTTCAGAATTGGACTGAATTATAGCACTGGATTTTCTGGGTCTTCAGTTTGCAGAAGGTAGATCACTGGACTTCCCAGCATTTGTAATCACATGAGACAATTTCTTATCATCAATACATATTGAGATAGAGAGATAGATGTTTCATGGATAGACAGATAGATAGATAATCTCTCATTGGTTCTGCTTCTCTTGGATTGCTGACTAATACAGTCTCTAAAGTCAGCTGTATGAAACTCAACCTAAGACACAAAACAGCCATTTCCCTGCTGTTCCCTGTGGTAGTGAGGTGGAGTTGTAAATCTAATTCACTTCTCCTCTGAGAGGGATACCTTTTGGGATCTGAGATTAATGCAGAGCATTCCCCCATTTGACTCCTCTCCTGGCGAGTCCATTGGCCCCAAATCACTGAGCTCCACAAATACCCTCAAGGCTAAAGTGGCTCTATCCCTTCGGTGCTCTGGTGCACACTCTCTTATTTCCTCTTAGATGTTGGCCAGGGAGCTCGTCACTTTCTTGCCAGCTCTTTACTATGTCTAAGGAGTTTCAGGCATTTTCTTTGAAGGTTTGATCAGAATATTCGAATTTGACATTACTAGAAGTAAGAATCTCTGATAAAAATCTTCAATAGGCCATTTGGCATTGAAAAGTGCTACATACCACTCCATT
Source organism: Cebus imitator (assembly GCF_001604975.1). Classification (NCBI taxonomy): domain Eukaryota; kingdom Metazoa; phylum Chordata; class Mammalia; order Primates; family Cebidae; genus Cebus; species Cebus imitator. The sequence goes on along the minus strand of NW_016107357.1, from coordinate 18,643,229 downwards.
CTTTTCAAAGCAGATCTCTACAGGCTTAAAGAAATAACCCTGCCTTCTCTTGACCTAGTGTCAAGAAATTGAATGATTTCTACCCTTATCGCTTGATACCACCAGGAAAAAATGATTAGCTGTTTGAACAAAGGGCCCACAGGCCCATGTAAGTTCCAGCTGTTTGTAACTCATCAGATTCATCTTTGTGGAGATTGTTACAAAGGTTTAGAATATATGTCCTACGTATTTTTCTGTGGCAGATGCCTCAGAAACAACAATGTCCTAAGCTTGAATCTGAACAACTGTAACTCAGAGTAGAAAATCATACTACTGATATCTTATTTTTAAGAATTAAAGGCGATTTAAAAGAAAACAAAAGTGAAATTACCAATTGTATTATCAGTTCAACTATAAATTTAATTAAAAGTGTTACCCACTGTGTTGTGGAGTTCTGCATTTTTTCGAGTAATCCCTGGCTGTATTTTTCTATTGCTGTCTGACCATCTCTGCATCTTTCTCTCTCCATACTCCTTTGGTGTAGCACAAACACAAATGACAACACACACTGAAAAATCTCTTGGTATTTGAATAAATGAATGTATCATCATGAAAATGTAGCTTGAAAAATATTGGAAAAGGGGGTGTGAAAAACAAACAAAAATAATTAGGAAGATATAATGGCAGATAAGTGATTTTTTATTTCCCTATTTTCTAGCCCATATTTTTCCTTTAAATTTTAGTGCTAATGAACCTGAACTGAAAATAAACTGAAATGATTTAAAATAATAAAAATTTACAACTTGTTTATTTGTATTTTTGTTTCCATGATTTTTATTTTATTTTATTTTATTTTGAGACAGAGTCTTGCTCTGTCACCCAGGCTGGAGTGCAGTGGCATGATCTCAGCTCACTGCAACCTCCACCTCCCAGGTTCAAGTGATTCTCCTGCCTGTGCAGTGGCACAATCTTGGCTCACTGCAACCTTTGCTTCCCAGGTTCAAGTGATTCCCCTGCCTCAGCCTCCCAAATAGCTGGGATTACAGGCATATGCCACCAAGCCCAGCTAATTTTTTTGTACGTTTAGTGGAGACAAGGTTTCACCATGTTAGTCAGGCTGGTCTCAAACTCGTGACCTCGTGATCCACCCGCCTTGGCCTCCCAAAGTGCTGGGATTACAGGCGTGAGCCACCGCGCCCAGCCTGTTTCTATGATTTTAATCATTTATTAAATTAAAGTACTTATTTAATAATACTTTGGGAAAATTTTTTCAGAGCAATAGTTTTAGTTTTATTATTTAAGTCAGGAATAAGGTGTGTACTCTATTAAACACTACTTGATGGATTTTTCAAAAATGTTTCTATCAGAGTAATATGGAAATAGGATGACTTTTTATTGTAACACAACCTTCTTTCACAGAGTCGTTGTGATTGTGTTCATAAGAGCTTTCCTTTCTGAGCCCTCATTATGCACTGGTGTGTTTTACATTCAGTCTTGATGCTCATGACTTTGAGGTACTGACAAGTGGCGGTGCGCCTGCACTTGAGGAGGGGTGTAGAGTGAACAGCATGTGTTGCAAATTAGAAGAAAATCACAAAAACTTTTGGACACTGATGTATTCACTTATCAGTACTCATGAATGAAAGGATGCTTGGCAGAGGACAGGTGGGTTTCTTCAGGAGGCAGTCCCAAACCCAAACACACACACACAGTCACACACACACACACACACACACACACACACACACACAGAGTCTTTTACATTGCAGTTTCCCAAAAGAGTCCCAAACGGGACTCTGTCTGGCCTCTGCAGGCTTCCCTGCCACCAATGGCAGTTTCACATCCAACTCTCCCCTTATTGCCAAAATCTCCCTGCCTCAGGACTGACTGAATTTAACAGCATCTTTCTGCCTCACAGAAAATGTATGTATTCTTGTCAAATGGGGAGAAGGGCCAGCCCCACCCTGATCCTTTTCTCCTCTTTCTCCATGCCTCTCACCTCCAGCATTATTCAGGCAAAGAGTCTCTGCATCCTCTATGGGCCTCACTTTTAAGGGAACAAATAAAGGCCTTCTCAGAAACCTTTCACCTTCACCTCACCATGATTTTCCACAACGTAAAATACCTCCAGCCAGGACATCTCTGTGAATATCCTCTTAAAGTCCCTCCAACTAACTGGCCTGGGGATCACGCTCTCCACTCCCTGACAGTGGGAGGAGAGAAACTGCCCCAGTACTTCAACTGGGTTGACCTCCTAGACACGTTTCCAAATTCTCTAGTCTTCTCTCTTGTTCTATTGAGATGGGAGGTGGAGGGTCAGAGTAAACACTGGAAAGGCTTCTAGGCTCCTGCTCAGCTTAATCTTTAGAATAAGGAAGGATTCAACTACCACCTAGTTATCACCTAGATATCAACAATCATATCTTCAGCTTTGCAACTTTTGCTGAAACTCCAAGGCAATAGGAAAAGTCTCATTTAACAACCGAAGTAAGAATTATTATCCCATTTTATACCCACAAAAACTGACCTTCAAGAGGTGAGACAGCATTTCAGGGATTCTTGACTATCAGTAATCTAATTTGTCTCCACTTAACATCACATTTCAGTAAGAACAGACTGGATACAGCAAGCATTCATGAATAAAAATTTGTTGAAAGTTGGCATTGTCTTTGTTCTAAGTAGGCACTGTACAAAATGTTGATGAATTGACTACTTATAATTTGCTTCTCTGCAAGTATTTTTCTAAACTATGACCCTTCCATGGATTTTTAAAAGAGGAAGATCTTTACATGGCATACTTAAGGATTGAACATTTTCTTTCATCAATAGGATCCCATTAGAATTCTTCCCCAACAGCCTGCCACCATCTTCTCAGACTTATATTGCTGGTATGGAATAGAACAGCAAACCCTTTTTCTCACAACCTTAGAACTAATTCAAATTCAGTGAAACTCTCCAAATTGAAATCCTGAGCTTGCCTGACCTATTTAATGATTATTCTTTCCAACAGCATGTGAGCTCTGAAAATGCAGAGTCAAAGCCAGAGTCAGGCCAACTTTCCCCTGCATTTCTATCAGTTCCATTTAACAGAAAGTGGCAGGACAAAGCCCTCTGTAAATGAGGTTCTGAATTGCCATCAGTTTCTAAGAATGAAGGACATGTTTATTGGTCTCTGGCTATATGCGACTAAACATGGAAAAAAATAAGATAAAACCTTAATACAGGAGAAGCCACCTTGGTGAACTGAATGAAGGTAATTGCACAAAAGCCAGGAGAAAGAAATGTGTAAGGAACACATCGTAGCATAATTCAGCCAAGGTCACCAGCATATTCATAGTGAAGAAATCACATCACAGGGCAACTCTACTCCATTCATAGAGCAATCAAAACATTGTCTATTTCCTCTGTGCCAAACAGCCCCAATCCCTGTGAGTTTCAGATGCAGCAGGCTGCCAGGTAGCAGGTTTGGAAGTAGCTGCTGGGACAATGGAAAGCTGCCAAAATTACTATGTGGAATTGTCATAGTCAGATACACAACAGTCAAATAACTTTTTAAAGGCAAATTTAGTCTTTGCATGTTTATTTCAACAGTTATAAAATTAATTATAAAATTATTATAGCTTATCATGTACAAGGCTATGGGCTCATACTTTGAGATAAACCAAGATAATTAAGATATGTTTCCTTCTCTCTTACAATAGAGATGAGATCATGATAACACCATAATGCATGCAACCTGTTATGATGCTCTCAGGTAGCTACTCTGTTGATATATTTGATTTGAGGAGACATTTCCCTTTCTCAGCAGTCCTGGAAATATCTCAAATCCAAGACCGCATATAGACGTTGAGACCTTCTAGATGATTCATTGTAAATTCTCTTTCACCTCTGCTGCTGCCAGTGATATTTTCCCACCTTTCTAGGCTGTAAAATCTTGAAGCCTCTAGAGACTCGCTCACCTGGCATAATTCATAAAATGCTTTGAATTTTAATTGCCAGAATTTCCACAGACGTGAGGTTGATATCATGTTCTTGGTTGCATTATGGGTGATCACTTTCCCTTTTCTCAAAACTACTATCATTGTATGTATTTCCTACCTAAATTCACTTTTTCCTCCAGAAGGGAATTTTCTGGAGTAGAGAGAAATATGGAGAACCTAATCCTTTCCGTTATTTGGCTAGAGAACTTACTATTTTCCCAGCTTTCCTCCAGAAGATTCTCAGCTCTAAGCTACCCAGTGCTAATGCATTGCCTTATTAGAGTCTATAACAGTAGAAAGACATTTTAAATGTTGCATATGTTACATCATGTCATTTTTATACCTCTCTTGGGGAGGTATTTCTGCCCTTTTTGACAAATGAGAAAAGAGAAATTCAGATGTAAGAAACTGTGTAGGCTCATGGAAGTTAATAATTAGTATAGGTAAGAATAAGGCCATGCTTTCTGACATATAACTCATGCTACAATATAGAAGAACTTAGAAAGAGATCCACTGCCTTTGTCAAAGCATTTGATGATGGACCCCTAGAGAATAGTAAGCTAAACCTAAAGAAGGAAGTGAGACTCGGATGGAAGGGGCTTGATCACTGGATGGGATGAAAGCAGATAACGCAGCCCAGGTCAGTCTCAGAAATCGGTCATCGCCTTATGTCAAACTCCAGGAGCTGCTTTCTAAACTCTAGTGAGAAAAACGGGCTAAAAAATCTAAATCAAGAAGCATGTTCCTCTTATGAGACTTCAGGGTACAGGCCTATGTATAAACATGTCAAACAAATCAGTAATAAAGGCAGCCTTCTCATCACCCAGTTCAGCTTCATCTTCAAGAGGTGGGTATGGAGACCAAGACTGTGCTGTTTTGACACTCTCTCCAAAATTTGATGTGTCTTTAGTGGCGTTGGTTGTGGTGTCAGAAAAAGCAGGACTAGGGCCATGATAGGAGAATTAATTCATGATTACACTGGGAACTTCATCAGATCTGTCCATGAGTATCCTTAAAGCTTGCCCTGGGGACTCACAAAGATAAATGCAGATATTGCACAAAGTTTGGAGACTCAGCAAGTTCTAGTGAAAATAAGTGTCAAAATTATAAGAGTTCTCGTTAATTTGGCTTAATTTTAACCCCTAATATTATGTGGTCTGAAGTATGAAGTATGAAAAGGTTCAAAGAATTACGGGGATGCATAGTGCTCAAGAAAAATACAATCATCACGTCATCAGCACCATCAACAGCAATAGAAAGTCTTGCAAATGAGAGGGTTATGAATATTTTTATAATTTAATATTTTGGTGTATACATTGAAGAATAAAAGTAAAGTACACATTTAGTGCAGTAAAGTTTATCATGCCCTTGATTCTCCCCTTTTTTTAAAAATACCCTTTCCCCTGTACCCTAGATTATCTCAGCATAGAGTGTTTCTACAGGTCAATGGTCTTCAATGCTTGCCAAATGCAATTCTTTGTAGTTCTGCTCTGGATATGACCTCCACAAATTGATAAACTCAAAGCACAGTCTAGAAGAATAATTTCTATGTTGTCAGAAAGCAAAACTTTCCCTTGAACAGACTTCAAAGGAAAACCTTGGTGCACTCGGAGAACATCTTGCTTCATGCAGGTTGGTACCAAAGTCCATTTCCACACAATCTCTGACTTTTAGCAATTTAGTCAGAAATAAAAGACTCAAAGCACACTACTCCAAGTGCAAGTGTGCCTGGCCACATCCTAATGACAGTGGTGGGGGAAAATGCTCACTTAAATAACTCGCCAGGAAGAAAACAATGCTCATGTAATTAATAAAGGTTACTCTGCAGAGAATGGATGAATTTGCTCTGATCTTGACAGCCATAGTTTATTACAGAAGAATCCCTAGCTGCTCTGGGATCTCTTTTCAGCTATTTTCATATCAGGAATAGCTATCAGAAACTAAGATATATAATCATATCCTTGTATTGCTTGTTTTTAATAAATCTATTGCACCGGGGACAAAGTCAGTTTTTGTTATCTACCTAAACTTCCCCAGTAAGAAGTTTTATAGCTTCCATTGCAAAGGGACCAAAATATGGAACGACTGTCAAAATATGGAATAACTGCCTATATATGGCCAACCGCCTACATGTATCAGTAGTGGAAGCATTAGCATGTTTAAAAAAATAAAGCATGTTTAACTGTTAACAGTGTAGTAAAATTTGTTGTGGAAAATGTGACAATATATAAAAGAAGAATGAAGTTGAGAATCATCTATTATTTTGGCATCTAGAAAAGTGACAACCATTCTGGTGTATTTCATAGAAGACTTTGCTGTATGTACCTTTTTTACATAGTTGCAATCATGTCAACAACAACAATTGTTAGGTTTTTACCTGGAGGAACTGATGTAGTTAATACAAGGTAAAAAGCACACATAATTGAGACACACGGAACTCAGATTAACATAGTTAACATATTTTAGTCAATCAGTAATATGTTCTTAAATAAATAAAACATTCCAAATATCATTAATGATTTCAATAAAATTAATTATCTACTACGTCACCAGGCATTGTAGTGGGTTCATTTATTACCTAATGGAATGTTTTATGATTCCTAATGGAATGTGTTTGTTATTCTGAGCTTTCAGATCAATATCTGGAACTGATTGTGTTAACCTTTGTGGTCCAATCATAATATGTGTATTCATTGTGTTCATCTTCTAGTTTGGGAACAGTTAAAAATGGAGCATTTGATTTGGCCAATCCTCACTCTATCTCCTTTTGAGCCACAGGATGTCAGTTTAAAAACCCAAAGAAGTAATCTTCGGTGAAGATACTCCAAAATATGACTACATATATGTATACATATTTAAATTTCTAAGAGTTTCCTATATATATATTCTATTAACATATATTATGCTATATAATATGTAAGTTATGCATATGCATTATATATGAATTGCATGTAATATATTCATACATATTACATAATATATGATAAATACATATGTATTTATAAAATATATAATAAATAAATAATACAATACACAGATATGTATTTAAAAGACATATTGATTACATATAGTATATATTTATATGTAATATATACATTCGAAACTTCTAGAAATTGAGGAGAAACAGAAGAACAACACAACAGGAAAAAAATAGACAAAGGATATAAAAAGACAAATCACACATAAAACAGATTACAAATAGCATTTAAACATTTGTGAAGATGTGCAACCTCCCTCATAATAAAATGAACAAAAATTAACTATGGTAATAACCATTTCCTAGCTATCAAATTGGGGAAAATACAGAAGTCCGAAAATAATGCCGTTGAAGAGACACTTGCAATTTCTGGAAGAAGTGGAAAATGGTTTGATACCTATGGAGGAAAATTTGACAGTACCTAATAACATTACAAATTCTTAAATTTTTAAACCTGACAATCAAATTTCTAGAAATGCACACTACAGATATTCCTGAATAAGAAACTTCATATTCATTGTGGTATCATCTGTTAGCTCAACGTTCAGCAAAAGAAAACTTAGTAAACTATGGTACATCCCTGCAGTCAAAGATAATATAGTTTTTAAAAAGAATAAGGATGTTCTCTGTGTATTATGATAAAGAGAGAATATATTGTTATTCTAAAATATACTGAAGAAAAGTGCAAAATGCATCATAGCATATATTGTATGTTGATTTCTTTAGTAAAATAAGGCAGTTATTTGTTCTTACAAACTATGGAAAGGTAAGTATGACATAAGAAAATATTTACCTATAAACGGTTGTGGGGAAAAACAAAGGAAGAGGCACTAAAGGAAGCAAGATTTTCTAGGAGTCTCTTTATATTATTGTTAACTTTTGAATCATGTAAATACATTACCGATTATTTAGTAAGAAATCTCTGATATTGAAAACAAATTAAGTGGGCAATAACTCTAACTGAATATTGCATTAGTAATAAAAGTCCACAGATTTTTTTTCAAGTGACTTTAAAATACATATTTTTTGACTATAAATATAGACTTTGTGAGATGCATTCAAAAGACAAAAAGAACTACACAGATATTTTAAATTATATTTGATAATTTAGTCTTTTTAAGCTTCTTATTTTGTGATAATTGTAGATTCACCTGCAGTTTGTAAGAAATAATACAGATTCATCCTTCACTCAGCTTTCCCCAGTGGTAATATTTTACGTAACTATAGTATAATGTCACAAGCAGAAAACTGATATTGACAATCTATTGACTGTGTTCAGATCTCATCAGTTTTACATACATTTGTATGTGTGTGTGTATGATTCATTCTATGTGATTTTATGACATGTATACATTTATGTAACCACCATTACAGCCAAGATGCAGAAGAGTTTCACCACAAGGATCACAGTTATTTTCCTTCCTTACCTGGCATCTACTAAAAGTATAAATAAAAATAAACAAAAACCCAAAGAAGTTTTTGTTTTCCCCAAAAAAAGGAAGAAGTAAGAAGTTCTTAGACAACAGAACTGTTTTAAGCATGATGTGATTGCCCAGTTCATAGGGACTAATACCAAAAGCCTGGAAGACAATACAAAGGAGGCCGACATCTATGACTTATGCCAGAATCCCAAACACTGCTAAAAAGGAGGAATAACTTTACAGTGGGGAAACCTCACAAACACTCCTGTGGCCAGGTGACCAGGACTAACATCAACAGTGGAGAACCATGTTGATGGTATGTTCCCTTGACATGATATGAAGAAAACAGAACTTACATCTGTGATCTTTCTCAAAACTCAGAATTCAGTCCCATCATGAGAAAAACATTAGGAAAATCTCAATTAAGAGACACTACAAAATACTTGACCCCGACTGCCCAAAACTGGCAAAGTCATCAAAAACAAGGAAACTCTGGAAAACTGCCATAGATGAGAGGAGCCTAGGGAGATAGGACGATTGATGAAATGTAATTTCCAGGATCAAATCCTGGGAGACAAAAATAACACTAGGGTGAGAAACTTAGGAAACCTGAATAACTAAGGAAACCTATGAACTTTAGCTTAATAAAAATCTAGAATAGGAGTAACCAATCTTTTGACTTCTCTGGGATACACTGGAAGAAGAATAGTCTTGGGCCACACATAAAATTAACACTAATGATCTCTGATGAGCTAAAAAATATTCACACACAAAAAAAATCATAATGTTTTAAGAAAGTTTAGGAATTTGTGTTAGGCTGCATTCAAAGGTGTGCTGGGTCACATGTAACCTGCATGCTATGGATTGGGCAAGTTTGGTCTGGAAGATTTTTCTCTGAAAGCAATTTTCAAAAAGCATGTGCCTCTCCAGTAAGTTCTAAACAGGAAATGGGGCTGTACCCCTCAAATTAGCCTATTTACATTATTCATGGAGTAACAGGAATTGCCACTTTCCAATAACTAGATGTCACTTTGTCAAATGAGGGCACCAGGAAAAGAGGAGCTGGGATCTGAGAAGTGACCGGTTTTTTCCTTTGCACAAAGGGAAGAAAAGAAAAACTCTTATGGTTACAAGAAAAACTTTTGTGAGATAAAAGGCAAATTTAGGGGGAACACTGGCCAGGTAAAGGGAAGCCAGGAAACTCCAGTTGTGCTACACATGGTGACATCAAAAGCAGGCACAAACTGAAGGTCAAAGAGAAAATGTGACCTAAGAAAGGAACTGTCATCAGTGCCAGAGATTCAGCATCTTATGTGCAGGACACAAGAGACAGGAGGTCAACAAGGGCAACTAGAGCAGGTAGAGAGAGAGTAAGAAACTTGGCAAGGGGACATAGGTTGGGATGTGAGCCACAGATAAAGCAGGACTCTTGAGATCTCATTGCTATTGGAAACCCAGCAGCTGGGAGACCCAGATTGGTACTGGCTGACTTAAAGCTCAGGATGGGAACGGAGAGGGCAGGAGATATTATGATGCCAGAACATGAAATATGAATATCACATACCTTTTCATCATTTAGCCCATAACTGCTAGCGGCACAAATGAAGATTTAGGGAAAGACAGTGAGAACCATTGTTTGGTTCTAATTTAGTGACTATTACTCAACTGTTGCAGGCCTGAGTGTACACAGACTACACGATTGTAATCTTACCTTTCACACTCATATGCATACATGCCACCTACCCTCAATGTCTGATGTGTGGAATTTGAAGACAAAACAATCTAGAAGCTAAGATTTTCTTCAAGAAATGAGGCTTTGGCTAGGCGTGGTGACTCACACCTGTAATTCCAGTACTTTGGGAGGCCAAGTTGGGTGGATCACTTGAGGTCAGGAGTTTGAGACCATCATGGCCAATGTAGTGAAATCCCATCTCTATTAAAAACACAAAACTGAGCCAGGTGTGATGATGTGCACCTGTAGTCATAGCTACTCAGGAGGCTGAGGCAAAAAAAATCGCTGGAACCCAGGAGGCAGAGGCTTCAGTGAGTCAAAATCATGCCATTGCACTCCAGCCTGGGAGACAGAGAGAGACTCAGTCTCAAAAAAAAAAAAAAAAAAAAAAAAAAAAAAAAAAAAAAAAAAAAAGCTTGGAGTGACATTAGCTCTTTGAAGTTTGTCTTCTCCCTTCCTATTACAATCATAAAATTTGTATGGTTCATTCTCACTTATTTATGACTTCTAGAGTTACTCATTCACCATCTGTAATACCTAGTGTATTGATGAAGGCAAGAGATGGTAGAAGATACAGAGTAATTTTTGATAGGTTGGTCTAATGTAATATAAAATTGATAGTAAATTCACAATGGAAAATAGGTTGGGTCCACTCAATGGGTAGTGGCTCCCTGGAAATCTGTGTGTGGAAGATCTGTAAAGTGATATCAATCTCTGGTGGAAAATGTGGCTGCTGTCAAGTGGCCGTGCCTGCTGCATGTGCGAGACGGACAGACAGAAGCTCTTGTCACAATCCCCCGTCGGTGTCTTTACACTTGGTGACATAAGAGCAACTTTTGAGATTCATGCTCTTCATCTCTGTCTACCTAAAACTGAATTGTCATTTTTCTCCAGTTTAGATCACCATTTATATAAGGATTCACCAAATTTAGAATCCGTAACATTCCTAATACACCATGGTGTCGTAGGACAAGTTGTATGTCATGAAACAACGTGTAGGAGCCACATACAGTAACAAGTTAGACTATCCCTTGGTAGAACAAACAACATGTTCTTTCCCTCCCAGTTAATGTCACATCCTAAAGATGTTGCTCAACTGTACAGTACAGCATGAAACAGTCATGACTAATCCAAAGGTTTATTTGTACACACTGAATTTTCTTTTCACTTTGCATTACAGCTGCAGGGGAGGAAAAAGAAAGGCAAAACACATCCCTGGATCTGCTAGCTTTTAATCCAATTTGTCATATCTGATTGGCTTAATTGGTACACTACCAATTATGGCACATCCACATCTGTCATCCTCCCCCCTCCACCCCAATTTCCCTCAACTGTTAAAAATATTGTATGAGTATTAATTAGATAATGGATTAATTCAATTTGGATGAAGTAAATTTGCTACCTAATGACACAGCAGAAGTAATGAGGCTTCAAATCAAAACACCCAACACCAGGAAAATCTATGCAGCTAATTGAGTGTTCCCTGTTGTGGAACACCCACTGTAGTTTCAATTCATTCTTTCACCAAAACTTTGCAGATTGCCTTTGATCTACCAAAAACAGTTCTCTGTAGATCTATCTGTTTTACAAATTTAACAAGGATCTCCACTAAACAATCCATGACTAATTAAGGTCATCTATAAATTATTTAAATAGGCACCTGCATTTAAAAAAGAAAAGACACAGCATTGACAAAGCCAGGTTTCAAACCACAATTAATATACATTCCTTAAGACAATTCAGCCTGGTTTTACGCCCAGTTAGTAAGTGTCTGAAGCAAGAATGTCTGTTACTTCAAAACTGTCTATGCCATTTTGGTTCCTTCTTTCATCGCACCTGCATATTGTTGGTATTTATCCAGGTTCCAGGATGATACACGCTTTTAAGCTTGGACTGAGAATATTCTTGTGCAACTACCAATATAAGAAATTTTAGACAAATATCTGTCACCTCAACTACTGAAAATTCATAAAGTACAGAGTCTTTCGAGTCAAATTATTTCAACACACATTCTGTTATATTGCAAGTTTAACATGCCTGCTAATACTAAATTTTATTTTTCTAGTTAAGACTATGAATCATAGGGCAGTTAAATTTTGGAGGGGAATGTATCTTCTAAATTGAATAAAATTGCATTAAAATACCCTGTTATTACCTCCAAATTATCACTCTGTAACAATATCAAACAACCTGTATTCCCTCAAATTGCCATAGTCCAAGAATTTAACACTTGGGGGTTTCTTTCTGGTCTAAAAGGAACACTGCTAGGTTCTACGGCGATTCACGGGAAATAATACATGGCCTTCAGGTGTGGTGACTCATGCCTATAATTTCAACACTTTGGGAGGCTGAGGCAGGAGGATCACTTGAGACCAGGAGTTTGAGGCTGGAGAGAGAGCTATGATCACGCCACTGCACTCCAGCCTAGGTGACAAAGCAAAACCCTTCTCTAAAGAAAATAAATAAATAAATACAAAATAATAAGAAATGCAGGGCCTTTTGTTGTGCTGATAATCCATTAGAAAACATAATTACCCAGGTATAAAGTTTTACCAACTACAAAAGTGTTACGAAAGATACTGGATTATTTCTCACAAGGACTCATTAAAATTTAGTCTAAAGAGTAATCCCTTTGGGTGCTTCTTACTAATGCAACATCTAGATGCACGCAAAATCTATATTATAGATTTGGATGCTGCCATCAATCTTCTTAAAGCCCACCAAATCCAAATGAAGATCATAATAATGTCTGATCTGGGTCACTGATTGCTGTCCTCTTCTATGATGTATGAATAAAATGTCACTAGGAGAGTCTGCTATTTTTATTAATCTGTGTCATTCAACCCAAGTAAAAACAATTTTCATAATATACTGACTGATACCACTTGAAGACTCATTCTTTAGCCATTTTCACTCCCAAAAATGTTCCCCCAAAATTTTGCTTCCTTAAGCACGCTTCTTGTAGAAGTAATAAGCTGCCATCAGACCAAGGAATCTGTATACTTAATAAATTCTTCCTCCCCAGCCTTTTCAGGTGAGTCTAGAAAACTGAGATAAAAAGATCAGCAAAACCATTATAGACATGTAGAAAATTTCAAGTGAAGAAATTTATGGACGTGGGAGCATGCAAGATATATTCTGAAATTGCTGGAGTATAACTCAAAGACTGTATAGTAAACTAGAAATAGAAAGACAAGTCGTGGACTAAGAACAGATGATCTTGGAAGCATGCCTATAGGTTGGGATTTAGAAACTGTGACATTTTGAGCAGGTGAATGACAAGATCAAAAGTACACCTTAGGAAGCGCCAATCTTTGGATTGGTGAGGCAAGAAGGGAAATAAAAAGAGTAGTTTATAGAACAATTATAACTGCCTTTACAATTAGTAAGGGTAGTGAGTGGTACAGGATGAGGATGACAGAGAAATATTTAATAGATGCGGTCTGTCCCATGATAATAAAGGGTATTCAACTGGTTGACCTCCAATTCATGTGAGTATAAATAGGTCAGCTACTAGGACTCAGAATAAGCATTGACTTAAGGGTTGGAATGTTATATTTTGTTTAGGTATGTGAAGTATAGGGCTAATTGCTAGTATGAGAAGGGAGAATACGAAGGTTGGAACACCCTAAGGTACTACAAATGCTTATTTGTACACACTACATTTTCCCACAAAACCACATCCAAAACCTCCCCACATGTATATAATTGTATATAAGCATGAAGTAAACTCTCCTCACTCAATTACAGCACATTCCCCCATAAAAGGACTATCCAATCCTTTCCCACACGACTATTGCCCCATATTAAAAATCCTTATTATTACTTAGCTTAAAATTCTTACATATTACATATCTTAAAAATCCTTAATATCACATAAGGAGAGAGCACTCATCTAGAGTTAGGGAGGAGGGAAAGCAGGGGGCAGTTCTACAAGACAACGGTCCTAGTGACGTTCCCCTGGTCTTCAAGAAGAACCTTCACATTCCCTACAGATAGCGGCCTTGGCAGAAAGGTACCACTTCAAAAGTATGCCATCAATCTAGGGGCTATTTTTACCACTTTTATTTTTGAGATTTGCTGTTTCTCTTTATCTTAAGGTTGGATCTTTGCTCAGGGTGTTGGAGTTCTCTTACGGAAGTCTTAATTAGAAAAGTGGCAGATATTTACATTCCAGTACACAAACAAATGCTTCAAGAAGAGCTCATTTATCCAGTTTTGATTGTCAGGCAAAGAACAGGATTTGCCTTCCAATAGCTGTTGCAGACTGCTCATCACACTTAAGCTTAGGACAGAGACATTTTCTGAAATGCCATGGAGGACAGACTGAAAATGCCTTAATCATATTTGGTTCCATTGGACCACTCGAAATTACTTTGCAGCATTTATTTTTAATGTCACATTTTCATAAGATGTTTCTTACTAGAAAGAACTCTCAAACAGAAGTTGGAATATGTTGGTCCTAATCCCCCATCACTCTGATTCAGCACACTACATTAAATATGTGCCAGGACCTGTTCAAAGTGCCAGGGAAGAGGACAAATAAAACAGATTTTGCCGTTGGGAAGCTTACAGTCTGGAATGGGAGACAGACATACATGAACATGGAATTGGAATGTGATGCTCTGAGTCCTGGGGCAGAAGTTGGCACATGGTGTTCTGGGAGCACAGATGAAGAGCTGAACACCTTCACTGCAGGCTTCCAGACAGGATGGTGGCTAAACAGGCTGAAATGAAGGCGATGAAGAACAAAGCAGTGGGTGGAGGGTGTTCCCTGCAAGGACATCAATCAACAGAGCTGTCAAGCAGTCTAGTGTATGCACTGGAAATGCAAATGATGTTATTGCTCTGGGATCAGCACAACCTTTTGCCAGCAGTGATCTTGGATAAAACCACAAACACAGGAAAAAGTGGGACCATCGAGCATCTTTAGTGTCCTGCTCAGGGCCTTTGCACTTATGCTGGGGACACAGGAAACCACTGAAAGATTTTAAGCAGGGAAGTCACCAGTACGATTTGTGTTTTGGATGTATCACTATGACAGCAAAGTGAGAATCCACATATACAAGTGGACAATAGCTAAACCCTGTACAAAACTAGAACTCCAACCTGTAACCTGCAGCAACCTGTATATTAAACCAACATCTTATGTACAATAATTAACCCAGTGAGCCAGCCTGCTGAAGTCAAGTTGTAGATACTCAGACTGCTGTCTCTAGCAGCAATTCATGAAGGCAAACAATAATATCTGGAAAATTGGCCAGGACTTCATTAATAACTGGCAGTTTCCCTAACTTGAGTGCCCACTTCCGACTTGGGACCAACTAGAGGGGCTGAATCTGTTCTCCAAACCAATCACATGGGATGCCCCATTGCTAGCAGACAACTTCCTCAGATCAACAGCCTCCAATAGGGGCATACCCGGAGGCTTCCCTTTTGCCCACTATAAAGTTTTCCCATTTCCATCTGTAAAGGCCCTTCTTGACCCGCACGCCTGCAAACCCTGAGAGAGGAACCGAGAGGTTTAAGATTAATTCTTCCTGGGACCTTAAGCTAGTCACCTAATTTCTCTAAATAACCTGTTTTATCTATAAAATTCTAAGAATGCTGGAAAGAGGATCCAAAATGGCTGAATGGGAACAGACCCAGAGTGCAGTTCCCAGTGAGAACAGCGCAGAGGGGGAGTGCTCACTGCATTTCCAAACAAGTTTTCACTGCCCACGGGCCAGGAGATTCCTGGGCCGAAAAGCGCCACGAGTTTTCAGTGTGGCGGTTTCAGCCGGTACCAGGTCGGGTCGGCACACAGAAACTCACACAAGTCTGGGCGGCTGTTTCGACTGGTGCCTGGAATGCCGGGGAGACAGAGCCACCCATTCAACTGAAAGGGAGGGGGCTGAGACAGGGAGCCAGGCAGTCTGGCTCAGAGGGTACCACCCCCACAAACAAGCAATCTGAAACGCTCTGGATTGAGAGTTTCACAGCAAGTGCAGCTGCACCCAGGATGGTCCAGCTCAGTGGGGGGAAGGGCATCCCCCACTACTGAGGCAGTCTACCACTACCAAGGCAGTTCACACAGCAGCTGGGTAGAGCCTGCGGCAGCTTAGCAATTCCTCTGCTGGCAGACTGTGATTAGACTACTCCATGCAGAGCAAGGCATCTATGAAAAAAGGCAGCAGCAGGACAGGAACTTATAAATAAAGCTGACCTTCCTAGGACAGAGAACCTGGGAAAAGAGGCAGTTATGAGTTCAGCTGCAGCAGACTTAAAGGTATCTGCCCAGCAGCTCTGCACAGTACAGCAGAGCTCCCAGCACAGCACTTGAGCTCCTATAAGGGACAGACTGTTTCCTCAAGCAACTACCCGACCCCCATATACCAAAGAGACACCTCATAAAGGAGAGCTCAGGCCAACATCTGGCGGGTACCCTTCTGGGACAAAGATAGCAGAGGAAGAAACCGGCGGTAACCCTTGCTGTTCTGCAGCCCCCGGGGGTGATTCCCCAGGCGAGCGGGGTCTGGTGTGGACCTCCAGGGGTCCTGCAGCAGAGGGGCCTGACTGTTAGAAGAAAAACTAAGAATCAGAAAGAAATAGCTTCAACATCAACAAAAAGGACATCCACTCAGAGACCCCATCTGAAAGTCATCAACTACAAAGACCACAGGTAGATAAAGCCACTAAGATGGGAAGAAACCAGTGCAAAAAGGATGAAAACACCAAAAAACCAGAACGCCTCTCCTCCTCCAAGGGATCACAACTCCTCACCAGCTAGGGATCAAAGATGGATGGAGAATGAATCTGATGAATTGACAGAAACAGACTTCAGAAGGTGGGTAATAAACTTCTCAGAGATAAAAGAACATGTGCTAACCCAATGCAAAGAAACTAAGAACCTAGTAAAAAGGTTAGATGAGATGCTAACTAGAATAAACAGCTTAGCGAAGAATATAAACAACTTGATGGAGCTGAAAAACACAGCACGAGATCTTCATGAAGCATACACAAGTTTCAATAGCCAAATCAACCAAGCATAAAAAAGGATATCAGAGATTGAAGATCAACTCAATGAAACAAAATGAGAAGGCAAGAACAGAGAAAAAAGGGTTAAAAGAAATGAAAAAAGCCTCCAAGAAATATGGGATTATGTGAAAAGACCTAATCTACAGTTGATAGGTGTACCTGAATGTGATGGAGAGAATGAATCCACGGTGGAAAACACTCTTCAGGATATTATCCAGAAAAACTTCCCCAACCAGCAAGACAAGCCAATATTCAAGTCCACGAAATACAGAGAACACCACAAAGATATTCCTCAAGAAGAGCAACCCCAAGGCACATAATCATCAGATTAACCAGGGTTGAAATGAAGGAAAAAATGCTAAGGGCAGCAAGAGAGAAAGATCAGGTTACCTGCAAAGGGAAGCCCATCAGACTCACAGCAGATCTCTCCACAGAAACCCTACAAGCCAGAAGAGAGTGGTGGCCAATATTCAACATCCTTAAAGAAAAGAACTTTCAACCTAGAATTTCATATCCAGCCAAACTAAGCTTCATAAGCAAAGGATAAAGGAAATCCTTTATGGACAAGCAATTGCTGAGAGATTTCATCACCACCAGTCCTGCCTTACAAGAGCTCCTGAAAGGAGTACTAAACAGGGAAAGGAGCAACCAGTACCAGCCACTCCAAAAACGTACCAAATGTAAACAGCATGGACACAATGAAGAAAATGTGTCAACTAATGGGCAAAACATCCAGCTAGCATCAAAATGGCAGGATCAAATTCACACATAACAATATTAACCTTAAATGAAATAGACTAAATGCCCCAATCAAAAGACACAGACTGACAAATTGGATAAAAAGTCAAAACCCATTAGTGTGCTGTATTCAGGAAACCCATCTTACGTACAAGGACACACATAGGCTAAAAATAAAAGGATGGAGGAAGATTTATCAAGCAAATGGAGAACAAAAAAAAGCAGGAGTTGCAACATAGTCTCTGATCAGATGGACTTTAAAGCAACAAAGATCAAAAGAGGCAAAGAAGGGCATTACATAATGGTAAAAGGATCAATGCATCAAGAAGAACTAAGGACCCTAAATATATAGGCACCCAATATAGGAGCACCCAGGTACATAAAGTAAGTTCTTAACAATATACAAAGAGACTTAGACTCTCACACAATAATAGTGGGAGACATTAACACTCCACTGTCAGTATTAGACAGATCAATGAGACAGAAAATTAACAAGAAAACTTTTAACTGATACAGTTAAAAGATGAACACAAAAGATTGTTTTAATCAGTTAAAAGATTACAACAATGTATCCCATGCTAAGTATACAAAGTTAACACTGTAGCAGCACCATTATTCTTCATAACCACCTTCTTCTCTTGTGGAGACCAACCTGTGCATTATCAGCTCTAGGACTTCAGGTCCTTTTTGAACCCTTTAAACTGTGCACAAGTGGATATCTCAAACTAATCCTGGACTATGGAACAAAAGTGATTTCTAATAAAATATTTCATAGAAAACAAATTTATTGACAGCCACTTCATAATTTACAAGTGCTTACTGAACTGCTGGTTAAAATGGTACCATTTCGGTAAACTAACATTCTCATAAACTTAGATCAAAACTATGCAAATATCTATGTTCCTAATTATGCCTAAAATTTTTATATGAAACTTCAAATAACAATATAGAGAAAATTAAATAGTCAATATATTTGACATTTTACCCCAGATTTAACCATGAGACAATTGAAACATGATTGATTGATAACAATAAACATATACATAACTTTTCGAGAATATGCCCTTAAAAGGCCAAGGTAGGCTTCTCATTGTAGAGTTTCGTATCAGATCTATAAGCCATTTGGCTTCCCCAATCTAAACTTCAGTTCATCCAATCTCATACTGATAACTACATACTCATGATACAATAACTGACCCTCTCTATATCAAAAGCTTCACAATAAAAGTCTATAATATTACTGATGTTTATGTTAAATAGTGTTGTTTAAATTTTTATCTTAATATTTTAATTGTAACTGTTCACGTTATCTTTAATTTATAAAACTCATAATGAGAGTTTTATAAAAGTTAAATGTATAAAAATGTTTAAAAATGCAAAATGGTAAAAAAAATATAATATAAATAAATTTAAAATGGGGGATGTTTACACTTTCCAGAAATTAGGACTTGATATTTCAACGTAGCCATTATTCAACCTACTACAGTTTTTCTCACTAAAACAAAAAAAAAGCTATAATACCCCTATATTAATGACATTATTGACTATTGTTCAAAACTGTATACATCATTTTATTAAAGTGCACTAATTTCTAAATATTTACTAATTGTAATGTTTGATGAGTTATAATTTTAAGCCTAATACATAATTTTCCTGCTCTATTAGGACTATAATCTATAATTCCCCCAATTTTTTATTTATTTATGTCACATTTTCCTGAACTTTAAAGTTTAGACAAACTGAAGGCTATAGTTGTGTGCATGCTTTTCCTGATTATTCCTCTTCCAAATTCCCTTCAGGATACTAGAAGGAACTCCTACCTCGTTTCAAACCTTCTCAGGTCATTATAAGCCTATGTCTGTGTTTACAGAAAACATCTTACATAAATAACCAAGTTTTGTGCAAATAAAACCCATTCAAACAAATACTACAACATTAGACATCCTTGGTTAGAAAAAAAAAAAAAAAAGAAAGAAAAATCTATTACTGATCTACTTACTTCAAGTAGTTCTTAATATGACAAAACACAATGCAATACAATACAGAAAATTTGGCCAATTTTCTTCAAGCATATTATGATGAGATTTGACCTGCAATTTAGTGACATTTTATGTTATCAATCCTCCCCCAATCCTTTCTCCCCAATTCAATTTAACACCCAGTTTCTGTCTCATTTCATAAATATTACTTTCTCAGATTTGTTGCATTTGGCAAGAAGGCAGAAGATGCATTACTAGATCAAGAGGACTTTACACTCAAATTTGAAGGAGAATGATGTAAAGATGAATCACTTACACTATAGCTCCTGCTTTGAAGAAGCCTGCTATTATAGAGGTGATAAAGTTATTCACCTACACAGTTACACTATAAAGCAATCACAGATAATTGATACGATAAATCTGAAAACAAAATACAGCAGAGTGAGTAGCAAATTCTGACTGAAGAGATTGGGGAAGGCTTAATGGAAAACTTCCCAACTCTTCTCCATCAGTTAAAATGCTTTTTGTGTGTCAAGATCTGTATCAAATATATCACTTCCTTCTGAGGCTTCTCCAAGATCTTCAATCAAGTGATACTGTGGCACTCTTTTTGCAAATAATTTTACATGTGACATAGCCCAGTTGGTATATAATGCATCATATTATACTTATTACTGTATTTGCCTGTTTTGGTTTTCTCTTCCAGGGATTTTAATATTTTGGGAAAAAAGAAATTGCATCTTATTCACATTCAATCAATTATGCCAGCACACTGCCATGTTTGGTAAGGACTTATTAATAAATACATTAAATATGCATTTACACATACATATATATCAATAAAGATTACCAGAGACTTCCACTTTTGCCCATGAAGGATTAAAAGTTGGCAGAATTACTCTCAACTCTTAGAAACTAGTAACCCAGGAAAAAGTTATAAAACTATCCCATTGAAGGGAAGCAGGAGGTATGATTTCTGCCTTTGTCCCAGGCTATTCCACGAAGAAAGAAAACACAGGAGAAAATGGTGGTCTCTGTGATTTGAGGAGACAGGAAGCATTGTTCAACAGGTGAAAGATACTAGATAAACACATGAATGAAGGAACAAATATTTGGCAGGTGAGAAAGACATGCTTAGAGAAGTCAAGTGATGCCCAAGTATGCACACTTACATTATGTTAATTTCAAGTACATTATTTCATCAATGCTTTGAGGTATGAATCTTTTTAAATTTCCATTTGGCAAACCAGAAAAATAAAGTTCAGAGAGGACATGTGCTGTTTAAACATACAAAGCAAGTAAGAGAATATGATATATTATTAAACCCAAATATCCTACTATCACGCTTCTCCCCTGATGCTAAGCAAAATTTAATTCCTCTTCATCTAACTTATCTTTAAATATTTAAAGACAAATTGTCCTCTCTATTTCTCCAGACAAAATGTCCTCAATTATTTTCATCATATTAACTTTCTTGACAGCCACATCAAAATTCTGAATTTTATTAGGTTTTTGACAAACTAATATTCATAAGTGCTTTTTACATATTGACTCAAGACAAGTCAACACGCTCAAATGTTCAGCAGCATATATAAAGGATGAGAGAAACTTAGCTTGCTGAGCAGCAGCAATGTGTGAATACAGCTTAATGATTATACATGATTATGATAATACCAGCACTTTGGGAGGCTGAGGTGGGCAGATCACTTGAAGTCAGAAGATCAAAACATGGCAAAATACCATGTCTACTAAAAATACGAAAATTAAGCGGGCATGGTGGCAGGTACCTGTAATCCCAGCTACTTGAAAGGCTGAGGCAGGAGAATCACTTGAAGTCGGGAGGCAGCAGTTTCAATGAGCGGAGATCGTGCCACTGCACTCCAGCCTGGGTTACAGAGCAAGACTCCATCTTAAAAAAACAAATAATAATTATAAACTTTTAGCTCATTCTGAGACAGTTTTGTTGCCTGACTCCTAATAATATCTGCCATAATTTATTAGAAGTAATAATTCTACTACCTCTGTTAAGGTACAAGTCTATGATCTTCATTTCTTTATGATATATAGATAGAGAAACTGAAGTATATAGAAAGAGAATTTATATAAGCAGTAAAATGAGTATAGATTTCATTTTAGGGATTACTGAAGAATCAAGATATTTAACCTGATAAATGAAAAATCTAGAGAACATTTAATATTTAATATTACATGTTACTATTTAATATTTTAAAGTGTTCTTATTTTATGTCTCTCTTTCAGATAGATATTCATACATCTTTTTCAAATTTCCAGGCTTCCTGATCTAGTTGAATCAACAGCTATATTTTATGATAAGTAAATATTTTTTTAGTTCTTCACAGGAAAAAGGAGTGTCAAAGTGAAAATTTGGAGTCAATGTAACAAACAGCTTCCTAAGAAAGGAGTAAAAATTGTTTTGTTACTGGAAGTGTCAAAACAGAAGCTGCATGATTTTTCAAGATGTAATGAAGGAAACCACTACATTCATCTACTCTTACTTGAGATTCCTTAAGCCAGCCCAAAACATCCAGAGATGCCCATGTGCCCATTGAGTAACAAATGTGAACCACTGTCACAAAGCCTCTTTGACCCAATGCCAGAGAGTCTTTCTTTTCTGCTCAAAATACGCCGAGTTTCTCACTCTTGGCTCCAGCTCCCATTCAGAATGGTCCCTTTCTTTGGACTTGATATTATTACTCTCATTCCCAGAATTTGACTTCTTGTTCTCCCTCAGTCCTTTATGCTGAAGCTAGTCCCGGTGGTTCTTTCCCCTCTGGAAACTCCTTAGTGAAGTATGATGCAGTCTCATGAGCCAGAACTTAAATGGGATTGTATTGACACTACTAAGCAGCAGATTGATTTAGGTAACCTACAAAGTCTCTACTCAGTCTAAGGTTCCATCATTTTATCCTTAGTACTCCTTGCATTTTAGTGAAAATAGTTTTCAAATTCTTAAACGATACTAGTAATTGATTGATTTAAATTTATACTTTACATACTTACCTTAAAATAGTGATTTTGGCTATTGTTTCTATATATTAAGATTTCAGTAAAGCTGTTTATGAATTAAGTTCAGTTTTTCCAATATAATATCTCCATTTATACAATGCATATTATTGACTTGCTTTGTGTTCTTGTTCAATTGAAAACAAAATGATATCTAGACTGTCTCCAGCTCCTAATTTATAAATATTTTATCTTATTTGGTCTCTCCTCAACCTCTTTTTACTTCCTCTTCTTCTTATTCCTTTCCACACTTTGGTTTGTTTGTTTCTGTCACAAACTACATGATTCCAACTTCATTCTTAATTTTAGGAAAAAAAGTATGACCAATCCATTGTTGTATGTCATATTTCTGTAAATGGAACTTTCAGTGTGTGAGAGATTAGTAACATTACATTCCTGATTATCTCTTTGTAGTGCAGAATTTTCTGTAGTTTTCAACCTCAGCCCAAGTTTTATATAAGCTTTAGCAAATTTATTTGAATTTTATTCTCCACTAATGTAACAAAAGTAAACAAATTTTGTAACTTGATGATTTTTTAATGTCTCTTAATTTAAAAAATACGTACCTCAGACATTCATACTTATATCATCTTTTTCAACATTTCCAGAGCTTCCTGAACTAGCTGAATCAACAGCTATATTTTATGATAAATAAGTAACTTTTATTTCTTCACAAGCAAAAAAAGTGCTATTTATAAATAAATATTTATTGAAATTATTTTTTCTTCAAGTGTTTTACACAATGTGTAAGTCTAGGACTAGTGATATGGTTAGGCTTTGTGTACCCACCCAAATCTCATCTTGAATTATAAATCCTCATAATCCCCACATGTTAAGGGAGAGACGGGGTCAAGGTAATTGTATCATGGGGGTGGTTTCACCCAAGATGTTCTCATGCTAGTGAGTGACTTCTCACAAAACCTGATGGCTTTATAAGAGGCTTTACCCTCTTTGTCTGGCAATTCTCCTTCCTGCTGCCTTGTGAAGAAGGTGCCTTGGTTCCCCTTCACCTTCTACCATGATTTTAAGTTTCCTGAGGCCTCCTCAGCCATGCTGAACTGTGAGTAAATTAAACCTCTTTCCTTTCTAGTCTCGACAGTTCCTTATAGCAATGTGAAAATGGACTGATACAGCTATTGCTGAATAACCTACACTCGGTACATTCTTGTTTTTATAAGGACAGAAAATTGGTAAAGATAAACCATAAAAGGTTTCAAAAGCCTTAAGATTTAGTGATTTTTCTGATGACTATAAAAATACAAAAAGAAAAAGAAAAAGGTCTATAATTTGTGAGTTCAGCATTGCTTCCAGTAGCTACTATGATTTATAATTTTTAATTTTTTTATTCTGCTCTGATTTTTATTTTATTATTTAGGAAGGAAAGAACTTCTCATTTATATATATTTCAATATTCAATGCAGATTAATCACCTTCAAATTTTATTGTTGAGCACAGGTAATAACATGGATAATTTTATCTTATTAGTGCTCAATAAACTTCCTCTAATGCGTAAACCAACCATATTTCGACATTAAACATTGGCCCAGGCAACTGTTAACCAGAAGCCAAGGCTTGTTCATTTAATACAGGTCTACTGATTGGGTTCCATATCATTCTTGTGTGTGCCAACAAATTATATCTATAATGCATTGTTTACAATTTCCAGCTTCTACCTATAGTATAGAGTGAAAATGGAGAAAGTTGTAAAAAAATCTGAAAATCCTAGATTTTTAACATGATTTTAAACCAATTTAATATCAACATTTTAGATAATTGCTTGTTTTTCTAAATCCGAACTCAATCTGTTCAAATAGTATCAGCTTTTGTTGTTGCACTCACGTGTCATCAGTTTCTTAGGTGTTTACGTAACTTAGCTTGCCTCTAATAATAAACACAAGTGATATTAAGGATTAGAAACAACATAACTGCCTCATACATTTCATAAAGTGGAAATCTTCTAGGGGAAATGTTTCCATTACTGTTCAAAAATAAGTGCTTTTAGCTTTGAGAGCAAAAAGGTCTCTGACACAATAATTCAACTCTGCTGTTTTGGGGCAGTGTCCTTAAAGAGTAATGAAAAGAAAATACACCAAAATATATGGAACACATTGGAAGAGATATTCTATAGCTATAAGTGCTTACATTAAAAGACAAGAAAGATCTCAAACCGACAACCTAATTTTACATCTTAAGGAACTATGAAAAGAAGATCAAACTAAACCCAAAGCAAGTAGAAGAAAGGAAATAACAAAGACTAGAGCACAGATGAATGAAATACGAATAAACAATATGAAAAAAATCAGTAAAACAAAATTTTCTTCTTTGAAAAAATATAAAAAATGGCAAAACTTTAGTTCAGATGAACTAAGCAAAAAAACGAAGACTCAAATTATTAATACCAAAATCAGAAATGAAATGCATTATTATTAATTCTACATAAATAAAAGGATTATAAGAGAGACCGATAAACACGTACACCAGCAGATTGAATAACCTAGATGAAATGAACAAATTCCTAGTAACATAAAACCTACCAAGATGAAATCATGAAGAAATATAAAATCTGTAAAGATTCACACTGGTGAGAAGATTGAATCAGTACTCAAAAATCTCCCAAGGAAAAAAAGCCCAGGGTTCCCTGATGAATTCTACCAAACATTTAAAGAAAAACATAACACCAATCCTTCTCAAAGTTTTTCAAAAAAAAAAAAAGAAAAAGAAAAACAGAACACATCCTGACTTATGCTATGTTCACTATTACCCAGATGCCAAAGCCAAAGAAAATACAAGCAAAAAAAACTATATACCAATATACCTATGAACATAGAGATGCAAAACTCCCAACAAAACATTAGAAAACCAAATTCAGCAGCATACAAGATTATATAACATAACCCAGTGGGGTTTGTTTCTGAAATGCAAGGAAGATGCAATATAGGAAAATTAACTAATGTAATACACCACATTAGCAGACTGAAGAAAACAAAAACCATGACCATCTCAATCGATGCAGAAAAAGCATTTGACAAAATCTAACACCGTTTCATGAGTGTTAAATACTCAACAAACTGGGAATGGAAGAAAACTATCTCAGCATAATAAAAGCCATTTGTGAAAAACTCACAGTCAACACCATTCTCAATGGTGAAAGACTGAGAGCTTTTTTTGTAAGATAAGGAGCAAGGAAAATACACCTTTATGTTGTCACTTCTATTCATGATAATACAGGAAGTTCCAGTCAGATAAATTATGGGGGGAAAAAAAAGGCAGCAAATTGAAAAGGATAAAATTATCTTCACTTGCACATGATAAAGCCTAATACTTAGAAAACCATAAATATTTAACAAAACATTGTTATAACAAATAAATGAATTCAGAAAAGTAGTAGGATACTATGTCAACACACAGAAGTCAGTAGTATTTTTAGAGCTTAACAATAAACAACTCCCCAAAATTAAGAAAAGAACTTCATTTACAATAACATTACAAAGAATCTTAACCCAGTAAATGGAAGACATGTACAATGAAAACCAAAAAATAATAATAACAAAGAGAACCAAAAACCAAAGAAAAGAAAAAAAATTGTTAAAACAAATTTAAAGAGACATAAATAAATGGAAACACATTTTATGTTCATGGATTGAAAGATTTAACTTTGTTAAGAAATCAATATTACCAAAGCAATTTACAGATTCAATGCAATTCCTATCCAGATCCCATGAATTTGGGGTGGGGGGAACAAGAAAAACATATTCTAAAATTCATGTGGCATCCCAAAGGACTACAAACAGCCAAAAAAATCTCAAAAGAAGACGGAAACAGTTGGAAGACTCACATTCCCTGATCTCAAAGCGTGGTACTGGCATGAAGTTAGACATATAGACCAATAAAATGAAATGGAATAGATATCCCAGAAATGAACTATTGTGTATACAGTCAAATGGTCTTCGGCAAGTATGCCAATACCAATCAATGGGTCGAGGATAGTCTCTTCAAAAGTGGTTCTGGGAAAACTGGATGCTCACATGCAGAGGAACAAAGTTGGGCTCTTACACAATAAAAAAAACTAACTCAAAATGGATCAAACCCTAAGTGTAAAATTTTAAACTGTAAAACTCTTAGAAGAAAGCATAGGACAGTACTTGACAATAATGCATTTGGTGATGATTTACTGGATGTAAATTAAAGGCACAGGCAACTACAAAAATAAATTGGATTTTACAAAATTTCTAATATGTTGTACAAAAAAGCATTATCAGTAGAGTAAAAAGGTAACCCACAGAATGGAAAAAGATATTTGCAAATCATATATCTGATAAGGGATTAATATTCACAACATATAGACAATTTCTAAAACTAGAGAAAAATTTACCAGAAACACCTTGATTCACACAGTGGCAAAGGATGTGAATGTACATTTCTTCAAAGGAGATATATAAATCGCCAATAAGCACATGAAAAGATGCTCAGCATCACTAATCATTAGAGAAATACAAATCAAAACTACTAATGAGATACTACCTCACACTTATTAGGATGCTAGTATCAAAAATAAAATTTAAAAAGTGAAAATGACAGCATTGGCAAAGCTGCATAACTGAAACCCCTCTGCACTGTTTATCATAATGTTATCATATGGCCACTATGGAAAACACTTATGAGAGTTTATCAAAAAATTAAAAATACAATTACCATGGGATCCAGTAATTCTACCTCTGGGTCTGTACCCAAAACTATTGAAAGGATCGTCTTGAAGACATATCTGTATACTAATTCAGCAGTATTCACATTAGCTAAAATGTGAAAGCAACCCAAGTGTCTGTTGATGAAGGAATGAATAAACACAGTGTGGCATTTACATAATGATGAAATATTATTCAACCTTAAAAAGAAAAGGAACTCTGACACAGGCTACAACATGGATAAATCTTCAGGACACTATGCTAAGGGAAATAAGCCAGTCATAAAAAGACAAATACTCTAGTATGGTTCTACTTATATGAGGTTTTTAGAGTAGTCAAAATCTGAATAATAACTTTCTAATCTCCCCTGCCAATCACCATTCTACTTTATAAAGTAGAATGGATAAATAATAACTTTCTAATCCCCCCTGCCAACCACCAAAGTAGAATGGTGGTTGGCAGGGGGGATTAGAAAGTTATTATTCAATGGGTACAGAGTTTCAGCTTTATAAAATGAAATGTGGGAGATAAACGGTGTGATGGTTGTACAATATTATAAACACATTTAATACCACTGAACTGTATACTTAACATGTGTAAGATGGTAAATCTCATGTGTATTTTATCACAGATTTTTAAAAATTAAATAAAAGCCAAGCAGGCAGTGTGCTAGATTTTCCTCTTGAGCCGTATTTGCTAACCCCTCTTTTGGGGCACAGTCACAAGCTGCAGTGTGTCATTGGCCCCAGTCATTACGTTTTAGATGGGGAACTCAAAGCATCAGTTACTCCACAAAGCAGATTAAGAGGAGGACAGTTAAAATGTTTCTATTACAGTTCTTATTGAAACACAGAGCTTCCTTTATACTGTCGGAACAAAAATGACCTTGCTTTTCAAGTGTAATTATAAGTAAGATGCTGATTCACACTTTACTTCTTTTCCAGTCTGAGATCCTTGGCCCTTATTTTGTCTTTGGCCTACAGCTTAATTTAATTAAGCAAATGCTTTCCAGAGTGGCTTTTATATTTAAAATTTTTTTTTAAACATAGATTTTTAAAGTAAAACCAAAAGTTTAACTTTCTTTGGGCATAAGGGATAAAGTTTAAGAAATGACCCTCTGAAACCTTTGGAAGAAGGAAGTTAGATTGTCATGCAGCATCAATTTTATGATGTATCAGTCATCAAGTGTTCAATAGAAATGGTACTTCATCTTTAGGATGTGAGTCATTTCATACTTGTAGCCTCCAGAAATTTGTCATAGAGGCATACGATATAGGAAGCCATTAGCTGAGCAACAGTAATTTTAAATTGACGTATATATGCTGTTGACATCTTCTACGTTGTTCTCCATTTCCGGTGCCCTCTATGTCTGAGAAACTTTTCCATGGTGATGTTCAGTTCCCACAAAGCCCTCATCTGACCCAGATTTATGTGATGTTTCTTAAGGTTAACCCTCAACACTCCACCTTCTCACTGAAGTTTTCCCTCTTGTTCAGCATACAGCCAGAACCTCCCCGCTTAGTTTGCTGGTTATATTCTGGCAAATTTTACCACACCAAGGTCTGATTTCAACTTATAGTGCTGAAATTTTTAGGACTCAAGATTGCCTAAGGCTATTCATTCAACAAATGTGGATTTATTGCCAGCTATGTATCAGGGCCTTTATAGGTGCTAAAGGATCAATATCTAGTCCCTGCTACCAAAATCCAATATTAAGCTATATATACATATAAGGGGAAGGGTGTGAAAAAATAAAAAAAAATGTAAACCAATTATAACAGTATACTTACAACATTACAGCATGATATTGTCAGTTGTAAATAGATGATTTGAAAGCACAGATAAGTAAATCATCAGTGGCCTGACGCTGAACAGTGCAGAACGGTGTAGATACCAGGCCCCACAAAGGGTGAAATAGACTAATCTTTGACAAATGAGAAGAAATTTAAAGAGGGAGGAGCATTACACAGAAAGAAAACAGTATGTACAAAGGCTCAGAGTCGTGACATAGCATAATGTGATTTGATCTGGAATTATAATATTCCATATAATTAATCTAAGAGTATAGCTAGGGAAGAAACAATAAATAAATCTGAAAAGTTAAGTAGGGCTTAGAGTTGATAGGTTAATAACTTTTAGACTAAAAGTAGTAAGTGGCTTTGAAGAATTGAGGGAAAGCAACATGCTCAATTTGGTAATACACATTGATTGCAAAATAATATCCAGATAAATGTGTTGGATATAGATCTCACCAGAGAGAGTTCTAGTTTGGAGACCTATATGTGGTAGTCACCTAAGTGTATATGATTATTGGAAACATAGACTTGTAGAGCAGATAAATAAATAACAGCAAGAAAATGAAATCAAAAGGGCATACATCTCTAGGAGGACAAGGGAAATTGACAGCAGTGACCATAAAACAAAAAAAGAAAACCAGGAAAGTATATTTCTAGAAGGTGGCCACGTATATAAACGTCAGTAAAATAGTGAAAGAGTTATACAAAATGAAGAACATTGGCTTAGCAAGAGAGCTATGTGACATGAGAGGTATGGATGATAGCAATCTGCTGATAGGAGAATAATAAGTCAGAAAGTAAAAACAGTAAATTTAAACTACCCTGCTCTAGCTTTCAAAAAAATCAATCAATTAATGCACCATACTAACAGAGTATTGAAGAAGAAAATAAACGATCATTTCAACAGATGTCAAAACATCACTTGACAAAATTTAACATTCCTGGTAAAATAAACAAAATTCTGTAGGAACCTAGGAATACAAGGGAACTTCCTAATGTGATGAAAACATCTGCAAAATACAATTGTAAAAAGTTCAAATCATGCTTAATGGTGAGACTGAAAATTTTCTATTACGTTCGGGAGTCAGGGAAGTATATCTTCTCTCTAAACACCTATTTTATGTTGTACTGAAGTTTCTCGTCAATGCAATAAGAAAATAAAATTATACAGATAAGAACATGGAAAAATTAAATTATTCACAGGCAACATGACTATTTATATAGAAAATTCCAAAGGATCTACAGAAAAGCAATGCCAAACCCAACTATATAACCAAGAGAAATAAAAATGTTCCCGCAAAGCCTTACCCAACTATTATAAGTAAGTCACCCTCTTCACCCACCCCCTCAAGGACGAGAAGGCGCCTCACCTCAAGCAGGTGGTCAGGCAGAAGATCCAACAGGCCCAGCAGGTCATTGCTGTGGTCACGGACCTCTTCACCGATGGTGGTATCTTCCGAGACCTTGTGGATGTTGCCTGTAAGCACCGGGTCCCAGTGTGCCTCATCCTGGACGAGGCAGGAGTGAAGTTATTTCCAGATGTGTCAGGCCCTGCAGCTCACCGACTTCCGGATTCGGAACATCCGTGTCCGCTCTGTGACAGGCGTCAGCTTCTACATGCCCATGGGGAGCACCAAGGGGCCCTGTCATCAAGGTTCCTGATGGTGGATGGTGACAATGCGACCACTGGATCTTACAGGTTCACCTGGACTTCTTCCTACTTGGACAGGAACCTCCTCCTCCTCCTCCTGACCGGGCAGAACGTGGAGCCCTTTGACACAGAGTTCCGGGAGCTGTATGCCATCTCCGAGGACGTGGACTTGCACCGGCAGCTGGGCCTGGCGGGCCGGCTTGGCCACCACTACTCCTCCACCGTGGCTCCCAAGCTCCTCAACCCCAAGTACGCCTTGGTGGCAGCAGCCACCATCCGCCTGGCAACGGCGGGAGGCCGGCGGCAACCCAGAGGGGCAGGAGGAGGGCCTGGAGGGCTTCCTGAGAGGCCGGGCTGCGGTGGAGCAGGTGCTGCCCCCCGTGGAGCCCGTGCGGCCCGCGTGGAGCCCATACCCCGGGGAGCTGAGCCGGAAGTCTGTCTGGCAGAACGGTCTCTCGCGTGCACGCAGACAAAGCCCACCTCCCGGGA
>NW_016107357.1:18604694-18610138 GCF_001604975.1 Cebus imitator | reverse complement strand
GTCTGGCAGGACGGTCTCTCGCGTGCACGGAGACAAAGCCCACCTCCCGAGATGCGTCCGGCCCACCGCAGAGGAGAAGCGGCCCGGGCGGAGGCGGTCCTGCCAAGGAGCGCAGGAGCCTCAGCAGCAGGTTGTCGGGTCGCTGGTCCAAAAGGCCCTCGGCGCCCAGTGGCGTGACCAGCTCCTTCTCTACCGACGCCTTCTCTGAAGGGGAGTTTCTGACGGGGAAGAGGCCCAACGAGGGCTCCAGTGCCTGGGTCGGAAGTAAAACAAGTCCCAGTGCCGCCCAGCCCGACATCCGTGATTTCCTGAGCTGCGGGACGGGGGTGGGCAGGACGTGTGGATGCCCGCCTGCCCTGCCCTGTGCCGTGGACAGCGCGGGCCACACGCTGCACCAGTTTGCACATCAGACTGCAACTGGCCTCCTGCCCTGCAGCCTCCGTCCGGGCCTCAGGGAGCCTGGATCCCCCGAGAGGGTGCGAAGCATCTCAGTCACACGCCTCCACCGGACTGTCGCTGGCTGGGCGGGGGTCAGTGCCACGGTCTCCTTGTTGACCAGTGTCCACCCTCCTTTGTGCCCCACCCATCCGCTGGTCGCAGATGGGGTGAGGGCCATTCTCTAAACCTTAATGGGATGGGCTGTCCGGGGCAGCCGCAGTGGCTTCTCCTTCCCCAGGCCTCCTGGTACTTCTGGTTCCCCCCTCCAAGAGACTGGTGGAATAAAAGGGAAGAGGGCAGGGCTCTGAGCCCCGGAAAAAAAAATTCATAATTGTCAATTCATAATTGACAGTTCATAATTGACAAAACTTTGAGGTACTCCCCATGTCCTTCAACTAGAGAATGGAAAAGCAAACTGTTAATACATCTATACTAGGGAAAAGTAGACACACTATTGACTTTCATAACAAAGATGAATCTTAAATGCATTTTGCTAGTGAACTAAGTGGCAAGACCAAAAAAAACCTACATACTATATGATTCAATTTTATATGACACTCTTTAAAAAAGGAAGAATGATCCCAAGGCAATCAGTGGTTGCTGGAGTTGGGGATGGAGGCAAGAGTTTATCTTTAAAAGAACAGCAAAGGAGAAATTTTGGGATGATAGAATTGCTTTGTTTGAGCAGGGCATGATGGTGCATGCCTGTAGTCTTCAGCTGCTCAGGAGGCTGAGACAGGAGGATTGCTTGAACCCAGGCATTTGAGGCTACAGCAAACTATGAGTGCACTACTGTACTCCAGCCTGAGCAACAGAGTGAAACTTCATCTTTATATAAAAAAAGAAGAGATTTTTAAAAATCGTTGTTTGAAGTGTTGCAGTGGGTCTACAACTCTATGCATTCGTCTAAACCAACAGACCTGAACACCACAAAAAGTGAATTTTATTACATGTTAATTTTAAAAATTTGCCAGAATGTGAAGAAACTGTTTTACAAATGAACCACATGGTCATACTTCAGGGGTGGAGTAGAAAGAAACTGATGTGATTAACTCTGGAAAAAAAAAAAATTAACTCTGGATAGTGTAAGGCTAAGGAATAAATGAACTGTACATAAACACTGTATCCTAGTTGATACATTTGTTTCTCACAGGGATTTTGGTTAAGAATTCTGAAACTGCTTTAGTTGTATACTAGAGTTGAACAGATTAGTAAAGAGGTGATAAATAATAAAGCCAGGTCTCTCACTATTGAAGAAGTTATAAAAAAGGACAAAGGGTAAAATGAACTTTGCAGTGCTGAATTGTAGTCAGAGGTCTTAATATGGACTCATATTTTAAAGTATATATGTCAATAAATAGATGCAGATAGGCTGGGCACAGTGACTCACACCTGTAATCCCAGCACTTTGGGATGCCGAGAAGGGCGGATCACAAGGTCAAGAGATTGAGACCATTCTGGCCAACATGGTGAAACCCCATCTCGACTAAAAAATCCAAAAATTAGCTGGGCGTGGTGGTGCACGCCTGTAGTCCCAGCTACTCGGGAGGCTGAGGCAGAATTATTTGAACCTGGGAGGCGAAGGTTGCAGTGAGCTGAGATCGTGCCACTGCACTCCAGCTTGGCACCTGGCGACAGAGTGAGACTCTGTCTCAAAAAAAAAAAAAAAAAAAAAAATAGATGCAGATATAGTTCTGTGTGTATGCATGAGTTAGTTTAGCTACATGTGTGCCCCAGCCTTCTTCACTGAGAGGGGACAGAGGCAGTGCCACTCTAGCAATGAGCACACCTGGTGCCTGGACCTTTGTTTTTAATACCACTCACCAGCAAAAGGAGCCAGGGCTCATGGGAGAAGTGGCTGATTCCAGAACTGCAGCAAGAAAAATATAAGACTTGTCACTAGAAATTAAGGAAGTGTTAAAAAATTTAATAGAGAGAAAGAGCAAAAGTGTAAACAAAAAATAGAAAATCACCACTAAAATATCCTGGTAATGCCACAGGCAAGATCCAGCAATAAATACAAAAATTCAATCTAATTTTGAGCTACATCAAATCTAATAAATGTTGTGGAACAAAATCACTGTGGTAGTGTTGCACAAGACTGTAAGTAAGTTTAAATAATTCAGTGAAAATACAATTCAACATCCATTTAGAAAGCTATGGAAAATAAATGGCAATTCAGAATCACTTGTGCATACATGACAAACATCGGGTTTAAAAGTTTAAAAGTTGCATGGATTTAAGTGGTTGACTAATTTCATGACTATTTTATGTCAACTTCGCTTTTTACTAGTAGAGCCATGTAACAATTGATTATTTTAAATGTACTGAGAACATCGCCCTTGTTCACTCTGTTGACAAGTAATTATGAAATATGATTAAACAGTGAAATTACTCAAAATTATCCTATTTCTTACTTTCATACCCACACTCCTTTCCTGTCCCCTAAACTTGTATCTCTTCCTATAGCCTTTATTCGGTGAACAGTAATAATACTCACTGAGTTGCCCAAGCCAGAATTTTGGGAATAATCACTCATTTTCTCCTAATTCAGTTCTTTCTCTATGTACCTAAGTGATGTGCACTCTCATTAAGCAAATCACTTACCTCTATTTCCATTGCTGAAACTTCAGTTTAAGACTTTATTGTTTCTTTACTGGGCTACAGAGATTACCTCATAATTTATCTTCCTGATCCTATCTCACTCCACTCAACTGTCAAAACAATCTGTCAAAGTCACAAATCCGATTATTTCATTCTCTTGCTTGAAATCTTTCAGTGACTCACGACTTCATGCATGAAGGCTCCTTATGGCTTGCCTTTCCTGATACAACTCCTCTTCAGATTTCCAGCCTCGATGTGCATTTGCAGTTCTTTTAAGGTCACATTGTTCTGAAATGGCTTCCTCTTCAAGTAGACCTCCCATCTCCTCCTCTCCAGTGCCAGTGGTTGCCTCAACCACTCTCCAACTCTCCTTTAAGTTTCTGTTTGTCTGTTGGGTGCTCCAGAGACCACGCTTGGACAGCCTGGAATTGGTGCTCCATGTACCGATCCCCAGACTTCTCATTATTCTCATTGTATCACTTTCCATGCTGGTTTATAACTGCTTGATTATTTACCTGCTCTTCCACAGGACTTTGCAATCTTCTAAGACACAGTCGTCCTTTATTATTATTGTTAATATTAGGAGCCCAGAACAATGACTGTGACTTAATAGGCACTCAACAATTAATGAAAATAAAAAATTAAAAAACAGTGCACTTTGTGACCTGTGACTTGTCACAACTCCAAATCCATTATCCTAGTTTGTCTTATCGAATGATTTTAAATGACAGTGTTATCATTACACCTACGGCTGTAATTATAATTTACAATCAGGATTTTCTTATAGACCCCAATTGAAATAGATAATCAGACACTTTATTTTCTTATATGAACTATTTTCTCACTGTTTAATCTTTAGGAAAGTTATTTTTCGACCTTATCCCACGTGAAAAGTGTTAGCTTATTTCCACTAATTAAAGAGCTTCAGAAATTGCTACTTAGATTTGCATTAAACTTTATTTGCCTTAAACATTAAACTTACACCTTGTTCCTTAAGAAATAAGTTTTCAGGGTCTAGTTGAATTTTCGGTTTTTAAAAGGTGGAGGGGCTGGGCGTGGTGGCTGATGCCTGTAATCTCAGCACTTTGGGAGGACGAGGCAGGCGGATCGCTTGAGGTCAGAAGTTCGAGACCAGCCTGGCCAACACAGCGAAACCCTGTCTGTACTAAAAATACAAAATTTAGCCAGGCATGGTGGCGCATGCCTGTAATCACAGCTACTGGGGAGGCTGAGGTAGAAGAATCACTTGAACCTGGCAGGCGGAGGTTGGCAGTGAGCCGAGATTGCGCCATTATACTCCAGCCTGGGAGACAGAAAGAGACTCCCATCTCAATAAAAAGAAAAAAAATGGCCAGGCGCAGTGGCTCCTGCCTGTAATCCCAGCACTTTGGGAGGCAGAGGCAGGTGGGTCACGAGGTTAATAAACCAAGACCATCCTGGCCAACATGGTTAAACCCTTTCTCTACTAGAAAATACAAAAATTAACTGGACATCGTGGCAGGCGCCTATAGTTCCAGCTACTGTGGAGGCTAAGGCAGAAGAATCACTTGAACCAGGAGGTGGAGGTTGCAATGAGCTGAGATCGCACCCCTGCACTCCAGCCAGGCGACAGAGCGAGACACCGATCTTGGAGAGTTTGGAAAAGGATTCCCACTCATGGACTGCATGATCATGAACAGAGGACGGCCATGAACAAGTGAGTTCTTCCCGTGGAATTCCAAAGTGAATTGCACGTATCTCCTATGCACTTGGCCTCGCTCTCTCTTGTTCTACCCGGATTGTGCTCTGTCTTCACAGATTCAGTCTAGTCGACCCTGGCATCCTGCCTGCTTGGCACGTGCCTCGCCCAACCACCGGCTTCCCTCTCAAGGTCGCTGCAGGACTCTGCCTGGGGCCTGTGCTTGCTCGCACATGTGCAGTCTGGAAGTCTGGACATCTTAGCACCTTGTAGGGTGAACGTTTACCAAATTGGAAAAGAGGGTGGGTTCATGGATACATTATTTCCTCATTTGCTCTCCTGAAGGAGGGTCCTGCCCTGTGTGGTGCCATAGTACTAAGTAGTCAGTTACATTCGAAGTTTCCAGTTTAGTAACAAGCATTTCTATTGGCTCTCACTTTTCTCATCCCTCACTTCTGCTTCCTGCGATTGGTGGACTTTCCAACAAAACAATAGTGCATAGGCTGGGCTTGGTGGCTCACGCCTGTAATCCCAGCATTTTGGGGGGGCCTAGGTGGGTGGATTGATGAAGGTCAGGAGTTCGAGACCCGCCTGACCAAGATGGTGAAATCCTATGTCTGCTAAAAATACAAAAATTAGCCAGGCATGGTGATGTGCGCCTGTGGTCCCAGCTACTCAGGGGGCTGAGGCAGAAGAATTGCTTGAACTCAGGAGACGAAAGTTG
>NW_016107357.1:18469763-18604529 GCF_001604975.1 Cebus imitator | reverse complement strand
TATATATATATATACACACACACACACACACACACATATATATATACACACACATGTATATACATACATATATATACTATATATATACATACATAGAGTATGTGTGTATATGTGTGTGTGTATATATATATATGTATATGTGTGTGTGTGTGTGTGTGTGTGTGTGTGTGTGTGTGTGTGTGTATTACTCTCTGCATTACTCTCTGCCTCAATAGGTGCTTCCTGGAAATCCCAAGCTAAGAGACTTTGTCTGAAGAAACATGACTTTGCATGTGTCTACTCTCTGGACACAATGGATAAAATGCTAAGTATCATCAGGAACGTTTAACAAGAGATCATTTCTACACTAGCCAGGCCTGCCGACCTCTGAATTTACTTTGCAGCCCTTATTCTGGAGGGCCCCAAAAGGAAGAGGCCATAATGTTGCACCCCTATTCTTATGTAGCGCAATTTCAAAGAGTTAATCATGACCCACACTTAGTATTGCTTTTGATTTGATAGTGCCTCCAGATATGGGCCACCCTCTGCAATTCTGCATTCATGTGGCATTTGATTCCATTTAAAAAAGGCAGTTCAATTTAAATTGTTGTTGTGATTGTTGTTTTTAAGTACAAGATATTTTGCCAGCACTGGAAGCTGATTCCAAGATTGTGTCACAGAGCTCACACTCTGGGTTGGGCAGGGAGATGTCATTATGTATAACTTCACAAGTCAGACAAAGGTGCTAAAATAGGCAGCTGATAAATGGTCCTAAAAGAGCAGAGAAGATGTGGGTCTTCATGCCTCAGAGTGACAAAGGAGGCAGAGAGCATTTCAAAAGAGGGGACAGTTGAACTAGGTTTTCCTGCATTTTCACGAGAAGATAATAGTTAATAAATATACAGCAATAATCAACAAAATGGTAGCAACTCAATTGACATGAACTACTAAAGACTTCAAGATAATAGAGATAAAATGTTTCTTATAGTCTAGGATAGTTGCTTATTTACCTCTGCAACCTCCACAACAACCTGGTCTTCCACATACTAGCAGAACATCAATTGTTTATTGCAAAGATACACAGTGGCTCCTCTCTTCAATGGTTTCCTCTCATGGTAACCTACAGTCAAACACATAGGTGTGAATCTTGCAGCAACCCTACTAAAGTGAACTATAATTGACAGTCATCACCTCATAAAGCTTGGATAACGCCAGCTGTGCTTGGTGTAATGCAGAAAGAGCAAACAAAAACTTTTCCTTCCATTCATAAGGCTCATGGGAGGTGTTAAGTAAATATTAGTCACTACTTTTGGAAGTTTTTTATTCCTCTGCAAAGAAAAACTAGTATTTATTTGAGATTAGAGCAATTGTCTTGAATTCAAAAGTTAAAATGAGAAGACTATTTGGATAACATATAGAAGAACTCAACTCCAATCGTTAACATTTTTAAATGGAGGATTGTCAGCATTTTCTCAATATTTTGATAATATTTTCTGGTTTCGTTTTAATTTAGGACTTTACATAAAATATAAGCAAAATAATTTTCATGCTCTTTGTACTTGCAATATGTGTGTAACTTTTGACTTCTTTGGTGTCCTTACTGAAGTCTTTCCTTCTATTTCTTTGTTTTATCCCCCTGGGTACTGGTTTGCTATGAATAGTCTGAATATTCTATAAACAGTCTCAGTACTAGAAATAAAATTCCTTTGTAACACTATGTATTCTCGCCTAATAGTAAAGAATTGGTGTAGATTGAGACTAGTCTTCAACAGAAGATTTAGCAATAATAAGAAGCTTGTTTTTTAGGGTAAATTATATTATTTTGCACCAAATATCAAATTTCCTTTTTGCCTTGACTTTCATGGGGGAGGTGAGCATTATGCAAAATGTGACATGCCTCAGCCAATGACATGTGCGAAGTGATGTGTGTGTGTCATTTCTGGGCGGAAGGGTTAGGTGGTTCATCATATCCCTTTTTACTTGGCCATGATTACTAGCAATGTTCCAGATAAAGGAAGCTTTGCCACTTCGGGTCCTAGAGAGAAGATGATGCAGAGCAGAATGGAAACCAAACTTTGATAAAGCATGATCAAGAAATAAACCTGTGTTTTCATGAGATTTTGAGGTCATTTATTCTTGCAGCACAATCAAGCCCTTTCTAACATATATACCTGAGTTCAAAGGATTCTTTCAGAAAGGGGTCCTACCAAATGTGGTAGGCAGAATGACCCCCAAAGATGTCCATGCCAAAGATGTTCCCTAATCCCTGGAACCTGTGAAAAATGTTAGCTTACATAACAAAGGGGACTTTGCAGCTGCCATCTAACGCTATGAACCTTAAAGAAGGGAGGTTTTTGTGAATTAGCCAAGTGGGCACAATCTAATCACATGGGCCCTTAAAAACAAAGATGTTTATCTCTTTGGAGGCAAGAAGAATGCAGCAGAAGGGGAAGTTAGGGAATTAATTCAAAGCATGAGGACTCTTCTGGTCAGTGCTCATTTTAAAGAGGGAGGGAAACAAGTAAAGGGGATCACAGCCTTCCTTAAGGAGCAGAGACGGACTCCCAGCCAGCCAACAGCCAGCAGGGAAACAGAAAGAAATGGCCTCCCAGCCAACAGCCAGCAAGGAAACAGGGACCTCTGACCTAGGAGTATAAGAAACTGAATTCGGTCAATGACCTCAAGGAGCTGGGAAGCAGATTTATTTCCAGATCCTCCAGAAGAATGTAGGAATCAAGGAACTTTGATTTGGGCCTATGACACTCCAAGCAAAGGACCTTGCTGAGCCACACTGTATCCAACATTCCCACCTACCAGAACTGTGAGATAATACATTGGTGTCTTTTCTACCAGCTAAATTTGTGTTAATTTGTTATAACAGGATAGGAAAAATAATATACTGATTTTAAAATTTAAGAAGTGTGCATGGACTAGTAAGAGACATGTACCTTTCCAGTAGGATTAAATTACTTAACTGAATTTACCTTGATGGACAGTGATAGCAAAACTTCACAATGATAGTAAGATCTGATCTCTCTCTAGCCACTACGACTACAGGAAATTATGTATTTTAAAAAGGTTCTTAACCTAAAAATGAAAATGAAACCCTGTGAAATTATTTCACAGAGTTTTTGGATATTTTTAAGTAGATGCAGATAATCCAGTCCCTGATATATGATATATAATCCATCACTGATGGTTAAAGAAAGAAATAGACAAGTAAGCAAATGAAAAGTGGCTAAGATTGAACACATGACCCAATTTATAGGAACATTCGGTTTCTACAATTAGGATTGAACAATAGTTGATCCTAATCTGCCTTTGATATTTATGGTCAACCTATTTGACAAAAAGACAAACTGCTATTTTCAAAGTAGGACAGGTATATCCTATCAATATCCTCTATTAAATTAACTGAAGTTATCTACAAGCCTTTTAAATCGTTTATCATGAAACTATTGGTGATTTCAATCTACGTCTTCTCTTCAGGTTATGGCACAAAAGGTGGGGGCAGTTAGCTTTGTGGGAATAGGAATGAAAACCTTCTGGAGGAGGAAAGATTTCACTTGGTTCCCAAGTGATTATTTGCACGTTATTCATTTTACACTTGCTAACTCAAAATTGTTGTCTTGTGATGCATATCATTTCAATTTCAAAAGGCAAAAGGTATACACAGATTTCTTTTTGTCACAGTGTCTTCTTAAATTTGGGGTAGACAAATTTTCTCTAAAGAGCTAGATGGAAAAAATTTTAGACTGTGCAACCACATCATCTCAATCCAGGGTAAACAGTCACAGACAATATGTAAACAATAATATGTAATTAAATGGGTATGGCTGTGTTCCAATAAAATGTATTTACAAAAACAATCAGGTAGCTAGAATTTGTTTGCAGGCTACAGATTAACAACACCCATCTTAGATAAATAATATAAAATAGTGAAAGGGTATTACACTCTGTGCCATACCTTCATAACTCTGTGACTTATGAAGACACATACATGGAAAATGGATGCTTCTTGCTTTCAGAAACAAACACAAAAAGCAAAGGGTTTACCAATGTACAAGATTTATGTTAAAGGAATTATACCAAGATTTTAGCCTCAAATTTTAGCCTTGGGGTTAGTATCTAAATTGAATTAGGAAAACACACTTAATCTGATTTCATCTCATTTTGATGTGTTGCTTCAGACTTTAACTATTAGGGTTTTGTTTTGTCTTGTTTTCAATGTAACCAGTTTGTCCAAAAAACTTCAGCCTAGGTCAGTCACAGGAAAACAATCATATCCTCCTATTGAGTAATTATGCTTAAAATAGTTCACATCAGAAACAGTTGTATGGTAAAATCATGTTTCTAGATTAGACTCAGAAGCTTGGATGAGAAGGAGGAACCCAAAGGAATTTTATTTTTAGATGTGATCAAATTTAGTAAAAAGAAGGAACAGGCTGTAGTTTCAGAAACAAAAGATAGTGCTCAAGAGGAAGGTCACCAGCAGGAAAGATACAAGGGTCTGAAACCTCCAGAATCCAGCAGATCCCAGGTTAAAGTACATGTGCTCAGGCAACGTTTTCACTGGGTAATACTAGAACTATCGTAAGGGTATAATTTAGTAGCCAGTCTGGGTTAATATCAGAGTTGGGAGCTTTGACAGACTGTTGAAAGCCAGGCTAGTTGTCTAAGCTTCAAACTTGAGATGAGATAAAACCAGAGTAAGTAAATGTAATGAAAAAGAGAAAATGCTGAATTCAAGGAGAATAAAGATAGTGGTTATATCGGAATAGAAGCCTCACATTCATCCTGGAAATTACTGGGAAATAACATGGAAAATGAGGACCAATGGACAGCCTGCGGACCTTTGCAATGAGGTTTTTGTTTTCCAAATGTTACAGAGATACAATCTGGATTTTTCAGCCCAGGAGTGACATGATACTTGAAGGATTCTTATTTGGTGCCATACTTACAGAACAGTTGTGGTGTGGGAACAATATTCTTGAAATCCAGTCCAGTGGTTTGCTGAGTGGCATGAAAATGAATCACTGAAGACTGGGATTTGGAAGTTGTTGGGGGAATTGTAAGAAATTTTTAATTTTTGACATAGTGAGTAAAGGAGAGAGATCTGTCACAGAGAACTCCAAGGTTTTGAGTGAAAGTAATTGGGAAAACAGCAATATCCTTAGAAGAGACAAGGAAATTGAAGAGAGAATCTAATTTGAAGCATATATGGCAGATTCACCTAAACAGACGTCTAGAGGATGAACTTTCTATTAACTTTCAATCTGGTGCAAATGTGCAAGAGTTTTTTTTTCTATTAATAGAGAACTAACCTTGGAAAAAATGCTCTGACTTTCTAAGCAGTTTCTTTACCTAATATCAGGAGCATTTTGTTCTAAAACATGGTTTGGTTACACCACGCTACTTCTCACCCCGGCAAATCCACTTCACAGGCTGCATTCAGCAGGGTATGGACCAGATACAGTTTCAGGTACTGGAGACTGGGGACTGCACAGCCAAACCCCACCACTAACTCATCTCAGACCTTCCCGCTGTCCACATGGAACAAAAATATCCTTTATTTTAGGAGTAAATACTTTTATTTCATTGTACCTTATTTTACTTTATTTTAGAGACAGGGTCTCATCCCCTTGCCCAGACTGAAGTGCAGTGGTGCGATCATAGCTCACTACAGCCTTGAGCTTTGAGCTCCTGGGCTCAAGTGTTCCTCTTGCCTCAGCCTCCCATATAGTTAAGACTACAAGGACACTCCACCATGCCTGGCTAATTATTTTTAACTTTATTTTATAGAGACAGGGTCTCATCATGCTGCGCACACTGGTCTGGAACTCCTGGCCTCAAGTTATCCTCTAGCCTGGGTTTCCCAGAGTAGCAGCATTGCAGGTATGGGCCATTGCACCCAGCTAGGAGTAAATTTTTTTAATAAATATCTTTATTAAAATGTGTCAGTCAATGTTCTCATTAAGGATCACAATTTATAATTTTGTAATCCCCACTAATCAAGGACGAATGGTGTCTCATTTTACACATATTGATCTTATGAAGAAAAACATTATGTAAAAGTGTGAATTATCTAAAATATAAAGGCTAGGATCACATGCTTAGGTGGCCATGGAGTTTAAAATTTGAGAAGTTAGCAAGTTCTCCTAGTATAAGAACATAGAAAGAAGAGCAGAGTTTGGCCTGACCCTAGAAACGTTTTCATTGAATTATCTTCTAAATAAAAAGTGTACACAAGGCAATCATCAAAGGGGATCCCATACAAAAAAAGAAGTCAGTGTTATGATATCTTTCTAGGAAGAAAAAGCAATTGGAATATATTGAATGAGTTCCGTAAAGTTTTAAGGAAAATGACAAAACTATTATCTACAGGAGAGAAGTGAGTTGAGGTTTTCCACCAAAAACTTCTTCCCAACTACTTTAATTATTTGAATAACCTTTAGTAAAATAGAATAAGAAATCAATCTTTTATAGTTCTAGGCATCTTAATACCCTGATATCCTAACCTTTTTGGAGGCAGTAATAAATTGTCTTAATGATACTCTTAAAATCTTTTATTGCAATTTACAGGAGGCCTTTCTTCACAGGAGAGGCAGTAAAGAGAAGAGAGAAAGCATATGCTAAAGATTACGCCAAGTAAAATAAGCTAACCACAGAAAGAAAAATATGGCACGATTTTTCTTCTAAGTGAGAGCTTTCTTTTAAAAAAAGTCAAATACACAGAGGTAGAGAATAAAACAGCGGACAGGGAAGTGAGGAGGAAATAGGCACATGTAGGTCAGAGGACGCAAAGTAGCAGCTACTAGGATGAAAGAGTCTAGATATCTGCTGCACATGACAAGGGCAGAGTTAATAAAATTGTTCAGTATGTGGGATTCCTGCTAAATGAGTAGATTTTAGCTGCTCTTGCCACACGCAGACAAAAATAGGTGTAACTATCTGAGAAGGTAGATTTGTTAATTTGCCTCACAATGGCAACCATTTTACTATCTGTATGTATCCTATAACGTCATGCTGTGCACCTTAAATATAGACAATAAAATATAATTTTTAGACCTATGTGGTGATTCACGGCTGTAACACCAGCACTTCAGGAGGCTGAGGCCGGTGGATCACCTGAGGTCAGGAGTTCTAGATGAGCCTGGTCAACATAGTGCAATCCTGTCTCACTAAAAATACAAAACTTAGTCTGGCGTGGTAGTACACGCCTGTAACTCCAGCTAATCAGGAGGCTGAGGCAGGAAAATTGCTTGAACCCTGGAGGCAGAGGTTGCAGTGAGCCAAGATCATGCCACTGCACTCCAGCCTGGGTGACAGAGCGAGACTCCGTCTCAAAAATACAAAAAACAAAAATGAAACAAAAACCAAACAATAAAACCCACAGAACTATTTTTTACAGTTCTCTTTCCTCCAGGTTTGATTCCCACAAAAGGAACAAAGAAATACAGTGTCACTTCTGAGCTGAAGCAGTTATGCCTTCTCCACCATCTTTTTTTTTTTTTTTTGAGACAGAGTTTCACTCTTGTTACCCAGGCTGGAGTGCAATGGCACAATCTCGGCTCACCGCAACCTCCGCCTCCTAGATTCAGGCAATTCTCCTGCCCCAGCCTCCTGAGCAGCTGGGATTACAGGCACGCGCCACCATGCCCAGCTAATTTTTTGTAGTTTTAGTAGAGACGGGGTTTCACCATGTTGACCAGGATGGTATCGATCTCTTGACCTCGTAATCCACCCGCCTCGGCCTCCCAAAGTGCTGGGATTACAGGCGTGAGCCACCGCGCCCGGCCTAAAGGTATTAAAATTATACTTCAGACAGATTAGGTGAGATTTGTCCTTTGAGAGGCATGAAAAACAAATCGAGTAACAATTATAACATATATAATTGGCATGTATATATATATATGTATGTATTTTAAAGGAGCCTCTCCTCTGTAGTAAAAGGGAAAGAAAAATGGAAATGGAAAGTCACTGAGGCTTTTCAAATAAGATGAAAAAGTAAATAGAGAAGTTGAGCCTTAGCGTCTCAGGGAATAAG
Organism: Cebus imitator; assembly: GCF_001604975.1. Classification (NCBI taxonomy): domain Eukaryota; kingdom Metazoa; phylum Chordata; class Mammalia; order Primates; family Cebidae; genus Cebus; species Cebus imitator. Next base: position 18,596,503 of record NW_016107357.1, on the reverse strand, counting down.
TCAGAACCCCTTGGACTCATCCCTATTTCGGATTGCTGCTTCACTAACCTGTTTTCTTTCTGTCTGGTTCTTTCCAGGCTTAGATACTACATAAAATACATTTAAATTGACCTTTGTCTCATTTACCAACTACAGAACTCTTGGCCAAATAGTTGTACACTCATGCGATTGGCAGATCAGACCTAAAAATACCTATTAGTGAATCTACCTTGTCTAGAAGAACAGCCGAAAGATTATGTTTTGGAACAAAACTGTCTGTTGAAAATATACTGAGAATAAATATATTTGCTCAAAGTCATTTTCCAACTCAACTTAAGAAAGAATTAGCTTAATCTCGTGTAAAACCAGTGACTGGCTGAGAGAAGTGGCTTCTCCAGTGGGGTCCTGGTGTAAGTGAAATACGTGTGTTGTCAACTACCCATATGTTTCCTTTCTCTTTAACTCAAATGCTATCTACGTTGTCATATTTTATCATGACTCTTCCCACTTCAGTCAGGAGAGACGCCAAAGCCCCGAAAACATGGAAAGAACAAATGGAAAAGATACGAACAATCTTACTTGCTGATATAATGAGAACGTGCAGTTAAAATGAGGAGAATGCTAGAAGGAAAAATATTTCTGTTATGTTGACTTTATAAGGAGGGAAAAGAGAAAACATTATGTAAAACTGTTGTAAGAAAACAGGTGGTTAAAGGCAATTAAGTGGTGGCTTCAAAAGGAAGCTGGCTAAAATCAAGGGAATCTTCTGTGCCTGTGTGTAAAGGGGAAAGGAGGGAGAAAACTCAAATGACGTGGTACAGAGCCAGGGGCAGGCAAAGTTTAAGGTTTTTTGTTGTGGTGGTGGTGGTTTTTTTTTTTTTTTTTTTTTTTTTTTTTNTTTTTTAAATAGAGTCTCACTTTGTTGCCCAGGCTGGAGTGCAGTGGCACGATCTTGGCTCACTGCAACCTCTGCCTCCTGGGTTCAAGTGATTCTCCTGCCTCAGTCTCCCCAGTAGCTGGAACTACAGGCACGCGCCACCACACCCAGCTAATTTTTGTACTTTTAGGAGAGACAGGGTTTTACCATGTGGGCCAGGATGGTCTTGATTTCCTGACCTGGTGATCCACCCACCTCAGCCTCCCAAAGTACTGGGATTACAGGCGTGAGCCACCGTACCCAGCTAGTTTAAAGTTTAATGGAAAAAAAGGAGAATGTTTGTTGCATCTAGGTCCAGAGTAGCTAAAGCACAGCAGGTGACTAAACTTTAGAATGGAAAATACCTTTTGTCTCTCCTTTTTTTTTTTTTGAAACAAGGAAGTTAGAGTAATTAATGGTAATGAGACTGGGGAATATTGAGGAGAAGGAAAAACCTCTAAATGTTCAAATCAACTTGCTTCATTCTCTTTTTGTGGGAATAGTAAAATATGCTATCATGGAAAATGGGATTCGTCCTTTGAGAGGCATGAAAAACAAGTCAAGTAATAATTATAAGCCATGGTATAGAAATGCTGCAAAATGATTTTTTAAATGACTATCAATTAGAAGAGTTGCTTACCTGCAGTTAAATACAGGCATGGTAATTGACAGACTAGAAGAACAGAGGTGATAGATCAGGGGTGAGAGAGACAATAAAGAGCAGCATTAGTGGGAGCCAACAGTTGGGAAAGGTAAAAGGAGGGACATTTTCATGGTGCAATCATGAAGGTGGCCAAGGTCCCTGGAGGCAGCTTGACTGAGGGACACAGTTTGAATGAAATTAAAGAATCTGAGGAATTGTGAGAGCATGCAAACATTCTGTTAGGGCAAAAACTGAGAGTGGATGTACACGCCAACCCAACTCTGCCCTTTTCCACAACACGGACGCCCCCAGCTTCTAATCTTAGCTTCTTCTCTGGACTCACATGAGGTCAGCAGTTCAATATCTCCAAAGGTTAGTTCTTAATATCTGTTACCTTTTCTTCTTATTGACACCTCTGTGTCGATAACGGCACATCTACCCTCCCTTCCTTTATTACCTGGTTCTGATTCATGTTTCCCTCTCTGCTTGGCAGTCCTCTCCACCCTCCCCAGCCTCTGGCTATCACACAGAGCAAAACAGCATCAGTGTGATGCTATAACATACCAGAACAATGAATAAGAATCACAGGTATTCAAAACATATGAAAGTTTGCCCTACAGCTGGGCAAAAGGTGCTTATGAAGAAGGACTAGAAAACATAGATTAGCCTGGACCACAATGGAGAGTGACAGATCACTATGGAAACTTAAAGTAGGTTAAAACTATGTTGTCCTCTCCAAATGTCTAAGATTTGTGCAAGTTTACAAACACATTTTTTTCTTAATGTTGAAATGCCTTAGTAAATAATCTTGCCACTTTAAACAATAACCAAGTATTTTTGTTTTTGTTTTTTTGGAGAGAAAGTTTCACTCCGTTACCCAGGCTGGAGTACAGTGGTATGATCTTGGCTCACTGCAATGTCTGCCTTCCAGGTTCAAGCAATTCTTCTGCCTCAAGCTCCCAAGTAGCTGGGACTACAGGTGCAAGCCACCATGCCTGGCTAATTTCTGTATTTCTAGTAAAGACAGGATTTCACCACGATGGCCAGGCTGGTCTTGAACTTCTGACCTCACATGATCCACCCACCTCAGCCTCCCAAAGTGCCGGGATTATAGGCATAAGCTACCATGCCTGGCCTAAACAAATGTTAATTTTGGTTTCATCACAATAAACAGAACCTGAAAAAGTATGTAATAGCCACATGGTAAATAAGGTTTATTTACATAATAATTAAGATCTTAAAAGGGCCAAGTAAATTCTGTATCCACCTCCACAGGAGTATCTCAATGACATGACCTTCCTAAAATTTTCATCAAGTTTCCCTGCCCTGCATAAAAGATCACTGACAGCTCCCATGGCTTATGGGAATCAGTCACCTATCAGAGTGTAGAGTAGATTAACATCCAGTTTTCCCCAGACAGTCTCAGTTCACACTGACTGTCTTGTCATAATTACAGCTTTCACTTTCATTCTAAAAGGCACAGCAGTTTGGATATAAATCACACAGTCATCACATATTTAAGGACTTTAATATCTCATACATGTTCAGCATCATATCTTGCTATTCCTTCTAAACTCCTTCAGACATGTAGAATGTTTCACAATATTTGAACACACCAAATACTTCTACTTCTCTATTTTTGCTATTACACAATGCACAGTATTTCCATGCCCATTAAGTCTTCTTTCTCATCCTTAACCCTATACCCATTTATCCACCTGAAAAACTCCAGCTTACCCTAGAAATTCTAGATCAAGCAGTACCCTCACTAAAGGCCTTCTCCACACCTGGATAACAAGCTTTTCAGTCCTGTTCCATGAGCCACAGAACTTCACACACACCTCCACTGTAGCATCTGTCACATTTTACTGTACATGTAGGTTTATCTATGTTCCTCATCAGACTCAGATCTTTCAGAATATGTTTAAATATGTCCAAAAGAACACATGCATGAGCTCAACCTCCCTCCAAGAAAAATCCTAGTCCTATCCCAGCATTGTTCATCTCAAAGAACAGAAGCAAGAGCTTCTGCTGAAAAAGTTGGAAACCAGCTGCCATTCTTTCTCTTCCCTCTCAATCACCCTTGCCCACTTTATCACAAAATTTTAAATTTTGCCTTCTGAATCCTCGCTTCTGTTACCACCACCAAAGTCCAAGCAATAGCCATCTCTTACATGGACTAAATCTATAGCATTCTAACCAGGCTGGCTGCAGATATTCTGACCATTCTCAATATTTTGATCAGAGTTCTTTTTGAAAATAAAAAACTTTACTATGACTTCTGTTTAAATTCTAGCAATTATCTCTCATTAATCTAACTATAGAGATCCAAATTCTGAGCTCAACCTGCAATGTCTATACATCAAATATATCTAGCTTTATCTACTCAATGCCTGTTTATCCTTGAACTCTCAGCTCAAGTATCACCTTCTCAAGGAAGTCTTTTTCTGACTTTCCTGAGTCAAATCTCCCTATTATAGACTTTCATTTCAGCACCATTTGAGCATTTATTTCATTGCATATGTTAATTTCACTTGTATCACCTAGATACAGTTCACCAGCTGTACACTTACTATTGTTTTTAAAGTAGGGGTCTTGCTTGTTCAGCCAGGCTGGAGTGCAGTGCCATAAGCACAGCTCACTGCAACCTTGAACTCCTGGGCTCAAGGGATCCTCCTGCCTCAGCCTCTCAAATAGAAATGATGCAGGGTTTTTTACTCCTTAGCTCAGCTAGGTGTGGGTTCTTGTCTCACAACCAGGAAAAATTAGGTACGTAGACACTGGAGAGTGAACGGAGTAGAGTTTATTAAGTGAAAGTAAAGCTGTCAGCAAAGAGTGGGGCCCTGAAAGCAGGGTCCTAGTTGTCCCCTTCACAGTTGAATACAAGGGCTTTTTCATACAAGCTGATGGGGCTGGGTTCCATATTTGTATAAGGCACGAATTCCTGGTGGCTCCACCCCATTTCCCCAGTGCACATGCAGGACCTTAGTTGGCTGCGGGCATGTTTAGGCAAGCCCCCTGTGCAAGTTGCCTTATCTTCACAAAACACAGGTCGGAGGTCCCCTGGCAACCCTTCCCTTACTCTCTGCAACGTAACTCCTTTCAGTTAGATCTGCGAGCATGCATCACCATGCCTAGCTAAAGTTTTAAAATAGTTTTTGAGACATGGGTCTCACTATGTTGCCTAGGCTGGTCTCAAACTCCTGGCCTCAAGTCATCCCTGCATCCCAGGCTTCTGAGTCCCTGGGGACTGTATACCTCACAAAGGCAGGATCCATTTCTGGTTTTGCTCGCACTACTATCCAAAACCCTAGTCATAGTAAATACATATGTGTAAATTACTAAATGATAACTGAATGAATGAGAATCTTGCTCGTCTTACAGCCTCAGCAGTAAGGATGATACCTAGAACTTAGAAACAGATAAGTAAATAGGAAGCATCTTCCAGATTTATATTTTCTTTGGATAAGGGTTTAATTATATTATTTACTTTTTTATCAGGGAAAAGTGAGTTTGTTCTGTCTTATTTGGTTTGAAAGACTTCAAAAAAGGAAATTAAACCTTCGTTATGTTTTCTTTTTTCTTTCCTCATGTCCTTTTATTTCTAAGCCATGCTCTAGTATGCAATACTTTGCTCTTGTCTTTTGTTTATTAAAATTACACCTCAGGCAGGTTAGGTGAGGAACTGTGGTAGTTTCTATTGACCCCACAAAGCAACAGCAGATGGGGCTTTGAATTATTTCATGAAGATCTGAACTATCTGAAACAGATAGTATAAACTCAAACAACTTCAAGGGTCAGAAAGACGAATGAAATTTGAGGGTATAAGAGAGCATATGTCCTACCTAATATCACTCAGACTCCCAATTGGTTTTAACTCTGGTATGGTCACAGAACAACAAGTTATTAATGTATACTGGAAGGTTGTAGAGTGCTACCCTTATCTGGTATATCATGGATAATATTTTTATAGCTTGACTTAATCTGGTTTAAATCTCCAAGCTAAATAGTAACAACTTAGACTGATAGGTTAAAATATAGATACATGTATGTTTATTGTAAGTTAAAATATAGCTATCTATGCATACACATGTATATGTGTGTATGTATTTAAAAATGTATCTCCAGTTCCCTAACACTGTGCTTTAAATGAAATGTTGCATCAGAAAAACATGCCCTAAAGTATAATTGTACACTTGTTGATGGGTTGATGAGATGTTCAATTTAATCAGCTTTCTTCATGTTTTGCTTCTGGTGTCAGGGAAAAGATAGGTCTTACTGTCAATTTCTTCCTAATTTATCTCATGTTCAATGCTCTGCCAATTTAGGTATTCAATTACAGCAATATTCATTTTTCTTACTTACAGGAGTTTAACTCTGCAATGACCTGCATATTTGAAATAGAGGATTAAATCAGAGTCAATTATGTTACTCATGGTTATGAAGGACAGAGATATTATAATAAATGAAACCTGCTAGTAATCCAGAAAACCTCATTTTAGACAAATGTATTACAATCTTACTAGAGTGACTTTTATTAGTCTTGCCAACAAGAAGCAAATAGTCAGTACATTTCCTTCTTCCATATGTCACTTATTAAACATGGAAAAGGGCAGTGTGCTGGCCAGTGTCAGAGTAGCAAGAAGAAATGGAGAGGCCAAAGGTCCAGTGTACCATGCTGTATTAGTCTGTGCTCATACTGCTAATACCCAAGACTGGGTAATTTATAAAGGAAATAGGTTTAATTTACTCACAGTTCAGCATGGCTGGGGAAGCCTCAGGAAACTTACATGGTGTTAGGGGAAGCAAACATATCCTTCTTCACATGGCAACAGCATGGAAAAGTGCCAAGCAAAAGGGCAAAAAGTCCCTTGTAAAAGCATCAGAACTCACCCACTATCATGAAAGCAATAACCACCCCCATGATTCAATTATCTCCCACCAGGTCCTTCCCAGGATATGTGGGGATTATGGCAACTGCAATTCAAGATGAGATTTGGGTGAAGACACAGCCAAACCCTATCACATGTACACACCAAAGCCAGCTTAATAAGAGAAAAAGCAGTCATTTATTCGTTTTACTTTATGGATTTGTTTAAATGAAAACAAATGAACATAACATTTATTCTAGAAGAAATATTGAAGGATTCCCATGAAATTCTTATTTCTTAACAGGTACAATTTATTATGAAGATACAAATAGATGTTTATGTATTTTTACAGGTAAGGAAATTACAATAGAAATCAGAGACAAAATGGGGGGAAAATGTAAGTTCTAAAATGTTGCCAAGTGAGAATGAGGGGAAAAATTAAAAGCTGGTTTCTACAAGACCAAATTTTTCTGTAAGTTAGCACACTACCGAGAAACAGAAAGCACACTGAAATGGGATTATGCTTGAAGACGTTTGAGAGCTATTAAAAAATTACGTGGTAGTTGGAAAGGAAAAAGGGACCAAAAAGGCATTCTTTTCCATGTTTTCATCTTTTATGATAGGTGATATTACAGCATGTTTATATAGTAATAGTAATGATCTAATGGAAGAAGAGAAATTGCTCAACATGTAGAAGTAATAATTTCCAGAACGAAGCTCTAAGAAGTTGAGTGAGAATAGGGCACAGAACACAAGTGAAGAAGGAGTTGCGTTTTATATGAACACGAATTTATCCGTAATGTGACTGATCACGCAACCAAGGGATCTCCTCTTCTCCATCACACAACTATTGTTTACAGCTGTCTTTCTTCCAGGTGGAGCTATGAGATTGATTCCCACAAAAGGGATAAGGAAATAAAGTGTGACTTCTGAGCTAAAGCAGTTACGCCTTCTCCATCATCTTTGGCCTCTGTGGTGACCACAGAAGCCACATGTTACAGATGACCTCACATCAATAAAGTGATCTGAATCTCTAAAGCATTGCTTGAAGAGCTGTCCAGGAAAGCCACATGACTGGGAGCAGATGCATGGATTGCGTGGGAGTGATAACCAAACTGTCATGGGAGAAGCCACTGAGATGCTGAGCATTTTCTCTCAGGAAGTCAACCTACCTTAGTGAGTATTCACAAGATGAAAAGCTGAAAGTGTGCTAGAGACACAGATGGCTTGCTAGATTTCACAGAAGGAAGACAAGGGTAGCTTCTAAATATGTGTTTTCTTTAAATGACCCAAGATTATAAGCTAAAAAGGAGGGAAAGGAGAGTTTGGTATAGGATGTTTGAGGAGGAAAGCAGGCATGTATTTGTCATTTTGGCAAATGAGAAAATGTGCATACTGAGGAGATTAGTAGACATGCCGGATAGTGGCAACATCAGATTTGAGATTTGGGGTCAGAAATTTAATATGTCTAACACTGGTTGAGAGACATTCTAGTCAAGCATACAAACAAATAAGCTTGTTTTAGAAAACAAGTAAAGAATTCGGACTTTTGGCCGGGCAAGGTGGCTTATACCTGTAATCCCAGCACTTTGGGAAACAGGAGCAGGTGGATCACAAGGTCAGGAGATCGAGACCATCCTGGCTAACAAGGTGAAACACCATCTCTACTAATTAGCCGGGCATGGTGGCACATGGCTGTAGTCCCAGCTGCTAAGGAGTCTGAGGCAGGAGAATTGCTGGAACCCAGGAGGCAGAGGCTGCAGTGAGCCAAGTTCGCACCACTGCACTCCAGCTCAGGCGACAGGGTTAGACTCTGTCTAAAAAAAAAAAAAAAAAAAAAAAGTAGAATTCAGACTTCATCTGATTACACTATGATGAATAAAAGGAGATTATAGTTAAAGAGTGAAGAACAGGATAATTCAGATGGACCTAGGGATGGATCAAGCAAGGCAGAGCAAGAGACAATGGCCTTCGCTGCTGTAAATAGCATTATGGCACAGCGAGAGTATCAATGAGGGGAGAAACTGGTGCAGCAGTTCTGAATATCTACGGAAGACCTGACAACAATACTGAATGAGGACAGTATCTCTGGTTTATCGAATGCTGGTGACGTCTCTAATGGTACATTAAGTGGTTACATACCAAGATATATCATCTGCACTTTAAATCTGTGAGGGAAATATTGATTTTATGTTCTCATTTTAAATGTGAAGAAAAAAAGACCTATTAAAGTGAAGAGGTTTGCCCCATGGTCCACAATTGGAAAGTCGCAGAGCAAGATTCAAGCCCACACAACCAGATTCCAGAACCAACGGCTTCCCCAAAGCTCTACTTCCTCCAAAGCTCCAGTTCCCTCTCTACAGAACACCTTTTGCTAAGACAGAAGATGCTTAAGGAAATTCAGAGCATGCAAGATAAATTGTGCTTCTCCTGGTGTTTTCACCAAATAAATTGAATTTTAACCTTAAAAAAATTATTAAAAAGCACAAAAGATGCTACCGTTCTTATCATTCTATCTCATTCTCCTAGCACATTTCTCGGGAATGTTGAGAAGAAAAACTGCTTATGAAGTTCCTTTTTTTAAAATAAAGAAGCTATATTTAATCCATGTGGGCTTGCTCTTTAGTCAAAATACACTTAAGTCTCCTGCTCAGTCACCGCTCCACCACTTTAAAGCAATTAACTTTGTTATGTCAATTTTAATGTAAAATGATTTGCTTTAGATTAATTTTATTTCTTAGGAATTAACTATAAAAGAAATGTTCTCTAAGGTCAGCTGCATGTCTTCTGTCAAACAAATTTCAGTCGTGTGAAAATTTCAAGGAATTTTGGTAAGCAAAGTTTTAGTATCCAAAGTTAAAATGGACATTATGGCCTTCATCACCATCCATGGGGACAAGTCACACATATAAAAATAATTGCACTATCAAATTAGCTTCCTCTTGTTTTGGTACCATGTTCTATCAGATGTTTTTTCTTTTCTTTTTTTTTTTTTGTCTTGAAAGAGTCAAGATTTCAATGTTACCCTTCTCATTCTGTCTTCCATAGCTATAATTATTTTTTCCATCTATATCCTCTATTGTTTCCCAGTTGAATTAATCAAGTATGTTTGATTAACTGAGACTGCTAGAGTCCTCCTCTAACTCCTCAATGTAATGACTACAGGAAGAGTAGAAAATAAAGGTATTTAACAGTGTCATTTCTTCTAGTATCTAACATACGGAAGATATATATATATATACACACATGCATATATAAATATAGATGTGTGTGTGGATATATAAAGAATCAATGTAAGTGATAGCAATATCTTGAAATACTTTAGTTGCTGTGAAGAATGGGGTAGTGTATTTGTTTCCTATTGCTCCTGTAACAAATTATCACAAATTTGGTGGCTTGAAACAATAGGAATTTCTCTTGCATTTCAGAAGGTCAGAAATCCGAAATCCATTTCAGTGGGCTAAAATTGAGATGGCTATAGTGCTACGCCCCTTCTGGTGCCTCTGGGAGAGGATCATTTTTCTTGCTTTTTCCAGCTTCTACAGGACACCTATGTTCCTAGCCTCAATGCCTTACCCTCCACTTTTAAAGCCAGTAGTATATCATCATTTCTCCTTCCTGACCTCTGCTTCCATCCTTACATTTTCTCCCTCCAACTGATCCTCCTGCCTCCCTCTTACAAAGATCATGGTGAAGACATTAGGGACATCTGAATAAGCCAGGATAACTGCCTATGTCAAAATTCTTCTCTTAATCACATCTGCAAAATTCCTTTGCCCTGTGAGATGGTTAAATTTATGTGTCAATGTGACTTGGCTAAGGGATGTCCAGATAGTGGTAAAATATTATTTCTGGGTGTTCCTGTAAAGGTTTTCTGAGAGAGACTTGTATTTGAATCTGTAGACCCAGCAAAGAAGATCCACCCTCACCAGTGTGCGTGGATGTTATCCAATTCACCGAGGGCCTGAATAGAAAAACAAAACGACCACTAAAAAACAACAACACGAACAGAGGAAGGGTGAGTTTACTCTCTTTCATCTTGAGGTGAAATCCATCCGTTCCTACCCTCAGACACTGGAGCTCCTGGTTCTCAGCTCAGAGCTTCAGACTCTGGGAGTTACACTAGCAACCTCTCACCTGATTCTCAGGACCACAGCCTCAGATGAAATTATACCACTGGTTTTCCAGCTTACAGATGACAGATTGTGAAATTTCTAGGACTCCATAATTGCATGAGCCAATTCTTATAATAAATGTTGATATGTATACACAAATGCACACAACACAAAAACACACACACCCATATACATTACATATACATATCTCTGTATTTATATATAGATGTATCAAGAGAGAGAGAGAGAGAGAGAACATGGTGGTTCTGATTCTCTGGAGAACCCTGCTCAACATGTCATGTAAGGTAACACATTCACAGGCTCCAGAGATTAGAATGTGCACAGCTTTGAGGGGCCATTATTCTGTATATGACAGGTAGTAGAATGGAAAAGCAGCTAGGAATCGGAAGAGCTGGGTTCTGGTTCCTGTTCTGACATTTAAGTAACTAGATATTAAAGGGGTATATGTAGAACTTGACATGACTGGTGCACCACCACACTCACCCTGCTGCCCCGACATTCCATTTCACGTCTGAGAATTCAAGACCACAGAGGGCCCCTGAGTTGCTCAAAGCTAAAAGGAGCAGAAGGGAAATAAAACACAGGTTCTGAGCTTCTTGCCAGTGCCCCACCTGCTGTGTCACACTGACATGTGACTTTTTGCACCCAACACATGCCCACAGGATGGTTGAGAGAAGGAAATGAGACTGCACAAGTGAAAGTCTTTTGTCTTTATAAAATGCTCTACTACAGGAGAGATGTTTATCACTTCCACAGTAGAAACATAGCACTGTCAAACAATGTCAGGTCTCCTTTCTCCCAATCAGTAAAGACCAAAGGCTTGAGAGAAGAAAACACAGAAAATAAAAATTTGGTACTTGAAGTAAGAGAAAATAAAGTTATACCCAGGAGTTTTGCTGAGGGCCAGTTAAAATTCCCCTTCACTCTCAAAAAGAAATGTTAAACTCAGCATCAAATTGATTACTTGCAAAATGCTTAGATATTTAGAGAGCAAAGGGACGACAGGAGAGGAAACGTCAGCTTTCCACCCAGTATCTGCTCTGCTGACTCACATGTCCATTTGCAGTGATGAAAATTCTCAACGGAGCTTCAAACATGTTTAGGATTTCTTATAAAAATTAAATTGCTCCTACAACTCATGGAATTATATCTAACATAAGATCCTTTCAGGGGTGAGCTTGACCTATTAACAGATGGGAGGACAGCTAATGAAATAAAGTGATTAATGCTTACATTTAATGGATTAAACTCAGCAACTCAGTGATGATGGAAGACCAACCTATTGGTTCTACTGCAGCTTGTGAGCACGGCCTTCAAACCCTGAAACAGCTTTGGAACAGAAAGGCCTTTAGGAGAAAGTTAATGTGCTGAACTGAAGGAATGGCTAAAGGGATTCACACCAGCACTTCGTCTCTGAAATGACTAAATTACATAAGGAAAAGTGGATTCTCAAAGTTCAGTGGCAGGTATGGGGGACATCCACCAGTTCTGTCTTTTTTTTTTGCTCTGTCACCCAGGCTGGAGTGCAGTGGCACAAACTCTACTCACTGCAACCTCCACCTCCTCGGATCAAGCAATTCTCTTGCCCCAGCCTCCCGAGTAGCTGGGACTGCAAGCATGTTCCACCATACCTGGCTAAATTTTATATTTTTCTCTAGCTAGAGAAGATTTTCCTACCATGCAAAGGTACAACTGAAACTGAGGAGTTAATCTGATGAGGTCTGCCAAACTTAGCCTGCTCTGCTTGATTTCGGTCTCTTGCATTTTGGTTTGTTTGTTTGTTTGTTTGTTTGTTTTCCCATGAAACTGAAGGCTGCGGTAGCTGAAGGCTATGTTGCTGAACACTGTCACTTAACCTTCACTGGGGGCCTCATAGGTAACCTTTTTAAGACGCCGTGGGAACGGTCACTTAAATTGTTTTTCAGGAACATGGAGTAGCTCCCGTCCAGGTCAAACTGGTTGAGACCATTGACCCTTTGACTGGGCCTGTGCAAATGCCTGAGCGGTGGCCTTTTGACATCACAGAATCAAAAACTTCACCCTCTGATCATGTTAATGCTGCCACTTTCTGAAACATATATCCTATGAAATGCCATGAATACTGTTTGTATAGACCACCCCACTTCTATAACCCATAAATATCCCTAAGCAGAAAGGTGGATTTGAAACGTGTTCTTGTGCCTCCTTGCTTGGCTGCCTCATGAATAATCCCTATCTTTTTTGCATACTCCGTCATCTCAGGGATTGGCTTGCTGTGTGTGGGAAGAATAAACCGAGTTCAATGGTGCAACTAGTCAGTTAGTAAAATGTGCTTTACTTCTCCTTTACTGAGATACACACACACACACACACACACACACACACACACACACACAGCCCTACACAATTTTATTGGTTCTTAGCAATGTATCTTCCATCTTCTTCAATTGTGGAGGTAACAAAATAAACAGAAGGATATTCTAAATCTTATCTAGTTGGCATTGAATTGCAATCAGAAGGCTGCCCTCAGCTGAGCCCACTGTCACTTGAACACTCACAAACACACACACACTCCCACATACTCTGCCACTATGGAAAGACTTTGACACTGGCTTGGTTCTCCTCCTGCCAGCAGTCAGAATCCAATAGATGGAAGCCATGAACCATTCCCAAAGCAGAGAATCTGGCCTCGAAGCACTGCAAATGGACTGATTCTTTATTCTGAGAATACAGTTACCATAATAAAATGTTTATGCAATTTAAGAATGTCCTGGCTTACACAACCTAGCCCTAGTCAGAAAACCAAAGCAACACAAATATAATTCTAGTAACTAAACGAAAGTAAATGCTCTATGCAGTCCTGGCCAGGTGCAGTGGCTCAAGCCTGTCATCTCAGCAATTTGGCAGGCCAAGGCGGGCAGATGACCTGATGTCAGGAGTTCAACACCCATCTGGCCAACATAGTGAAACCTGTCTCTACTGAAAATACAAAAATTAGCCAGGAGCGATGGCAGGCACCTGTAATCCCAGTGAGTTGTGAGGCTGAGGTAGGAGAATCGCTCGAACCTGGGAGGCAGAAGTGGCAGTGAGCCGAGATCAGGCCACTGTACTCCAGCCTGGACGACAGAATGAAACTCCATCTCAAAAAAAAATGTTCTATGCAGCCTCGATTGGTATATTTCATGACAAATCATTGAACACAGACCCCTTAAATTCACAATTTGTAAGTTTGTAACCCTTCCTTGAGTTAAGAAAAACTCTTCTCCCTGCAGGCTGGAAACTCTGTAGAACATGAAGATAGCATAGGGTCTACAAACACACAGAGCTCAGTGTTCTCCACCCATCCTCTTTTCCTTGCAGACCTGCCTAATTAGTTTTAGGACTGTTTTGAGGATATCTGTAGTCTTAATCTCTCCATAGTCTAAAGTTCAGGCAGCATTTTTGAATTGAAAGTCAAAAACTCAAAGATGCTAGTGATAAACTCATATCCCAAAGGATGAGTCTAGATAAACAGCTCTCAATTAGGGGTAAATGTGTTCATCAGAGAACACTTGGCAGTATCTGGAGACATGTTTAATGTCACACTAGAGGAAGAAAGCTCCAGGCATCTAGTGGGCTGTAGGGCACTGCTAATCACGCTGTAATGCACAGGATGGCCCCCACAACAAAGAATTACCCAGCCAAAAATACGAACAGTGCCAATGCTGAAAAATGCTTAGTGCTGTTAGATGTCACCACAGAGAGTAAAGCCTTAGAAAGTAAAGGAGAGAAAGGTAGTCAAGGTCTCTGTTGCTATATTTGATGTGTTACTGGATTAGTTTACTACTGCTGCTGTAACAAGTTACCACAAACTTGGTAACTTAAAACAACACAGATGTATTATCTTACAGTTCTAGGTAAGTTAAAACAAGCCTCCCTGAAGGCTGTTGCAGACCTTTATTCCTTCTGGAGGCCCAGGCAGAAAATTCATTTCCTTGCTTCTGGAAGCTTCCTGTAAACCTTGGGTGAGGGTCTGCTTTTGTCTTCAAAGTTGGCAATGGCCAGTCAAGGCCTACGATGCCATCTCTCTGGCATTTGAAAGCACCCTTGTAACCACACTGAGCCATCCAGAAAATCCAGTATAATCTTATTTTAAGGCCAGCTGATTTGCAAACTCAATTCTATCTGCTAACTTAATTCACCATTATACCTATATCCATATGCATTTTCTGGGGATTAGAACATGAACATCTTTGGAGCGGGGGGCTGTTTTTCTGCCTACCACAGTCACTGATTTATTAGGAACCTAGGTGACTTCTATGCTTGCTCAGAAGAGGCAAATTACACAATATCATGAAAGCATCTGAACATTCATGACACAGAACTAGGAACTTTATATTTTAATTTTTCTCTTAATACTGATAATAGAGTGCCTGACCACCCAAAGAACTGAGTGAAAGGTAACAAGTAAAAATGGTTCAAGGTCAAAAAGACACTAGACTATCAACAGTGAAACCCCATAATCTCAGTTTCTCAAAAACACCTCTCCGCCTGCAGCTTGATCTCTCAGTCCACTCTTGCTAAGCAGCCCTGTGCTTCTGTACAAGTGTACCGTCTCCAACGTCAGCATTTCTCCTCGTGCCCTTCCTTCTCCTTACATGTCTATTCTGTCGTTGTTATTTTAGACATCCATCGCAGGCAGTTTAACGATCCACCAACCTCTTTCTCCTTTACACAACTCTCCAGCCCACATATCTACACAATTCTTCTTCCTAAAATTCCTCATAGCTCTTTGTCGTCATCCATCATATCAGAATGTAAGTGTCCAGTGGGAAAGCAGAATGGAAGCATATTTTGTTAAGTTTACTTAATAACATAGTACTCATTAACAAATATTTTTTAAATGAATGAGATTTCTTGTTTCCTTTTATTTTTATTGAGGCAAAATATATGTAATATATTATTTATCTTTTTAGCATATTTGGAAGTGTACAGTGCTGTGTATCCATCACTGCTGTCTATACTCAAGACTTTTTCATTGTTCCCAACATAAAATCTGTACCCAGGCCGGGCGCGGTGGCTCAAGCCTGTAATCCCAGCAATTTGGGAGGCCGAGGCGGGTGGATCACGAGGTCAAGAGATCGAGACTATCCTGGTCAACATGGTGAAACCCTGTCTCTACTAAAAATACAAAAAATTAGCTGGGCATGGTGGTGCGTGCCTGTAATCCCAGCTACTCAGGAGGCTGAGGCAGGAGAATTGCCTGAACCCAGGAGGCGGAGGTTGCGGTGAGCCGAGATCGCGCCATTGCACTCCAGCCTGGGTAACAAGAGCGAAACTCCGTCTCAAAAAAAAAAAATAAATAAATAATAAAAATATAAAAAAATATAAAATCTGTACCCAATAAACAATAATTCCCCCTCCCCCTTCCCCACAGCCTCTTATAACCTCCATTCTGTTCTCTGTCTATATGAATTTATAGGTACCTCCTGCAAGTGGAATCATACAATATGTGTTCTTCCACATCTGGCTAATTTCACTAAGCATAATGTTTTTGAGTCTCATTCATGTTGTAGATTTGCCACAATTTAATTCTTTGAATGACTAGTATTCCATTGTGTGTATATATATCACATTTCATTTATCCATTCATTTGTTGATGGGCACTTGGGTTATTTTACCTTTTGACTGTTGGTAATAATGCTGCTATGATCATTGTTATATCTACCTGTTCAATTCTTGCTTTTCATTCTTTTCGGAAATACACCTACGAGTGAAATTACCGGGTCCTGTGGTAAGGCAGTGCTATGTTTAACTTTTTCAGAAACTGCCAAACTGCTTTCCACAGTGGTTGCGACATTCTACAAATGAAAACAAAAAATATTTTTCTAACTTATACAGTACATGGATTTTAAACTCAAAACAATTGCTTTGTTGTACTGATTTATAATATTTTTAGAATCAGAAAAATGTGTCATTCAATTTAACCTTTTGCTCTCAAAGAGAATGGATAGCAAAATACGTCTTTTAAAATGTTAACATTTTTATGATTTATTAATATCTGATAATTTCCTAGAATAGGTAAAATAACTAGAAAAAATACAGAATTAGTAAACTCTGTGATACCTGAATTAATAAAAATATAAAACAGCATAAATACATGTAGCAGTTCTAAACAACAAATAAGCATTTCACAAAACAACCTGATATTTGGATGGGTATCTTAAGAAAGACATGTTATTCTAAGAAATAGAATTTTATTTAACTTTTATTGCACATTTGTTAATTAATTTCAATAAAAGGAGATATGTATCTTGTACATTCTGGTTTTTTTTTTTTCAGTTAGGTCAATTTGCTTCCTTTTCTTTACAAAACGAAAGAGTTATTTTGTTCTACTGATCTAATTTAGAGCACAAGGAGACAGAACTCACAATCAGCAATGTCTCATTGTTCGTATAATTAATTTGAGTTGGACTTGTCATACTTTGCTAGGAAACAATATTTCAATTAAATGATAGTATCTTTTTTAAAGCTGCACTTTCTGACTTAACAAGCATTCGAATATAAAACATAATCTTAAAATTGAAACATTGCTATCTAGACTCTCCAGGAACAAATTATTTAAATACTAGAAATGTAGTTTATGTCAAAAATCATACCGCATTCTTTTTTAGGTATATTAATGAAATTGTTATCTTTTATCTTCGGAGGTCAGTATAAGAAAATTCACTTAAATATGCTTAAGAAGTTTAAATGTTTTGAATTGAGACTGTCACAGGACTAATTTACTCTAAACCGCCCCCTCCTTTCCATTTTAGAGAGTATGTATACTTACTTTATAAAAAGATATTCTTACTGCTTAAAAGTTACTGAAGACTCTTGATGTCAGTACATTCAGAAATTTGCAGCTCTGGTTACTGGTGACTTTCAGCCCCAGGCTTAATCTTGCCCTGGTGCTAAACCAATCCTGACCAGGCCAGGAACCACCTTAGCCCAACTGGAGAGGTGTGAGTCAATCTTCCAATCAGACTGGTACTCAAATCGCTAAGCATTAGCCCTGGGTCTTCATGTATATTCAAGGGTCTTCACATTTTTTTCCCTTTTCCTTTCCAAACTAACTTCAGCAATTAATTGGGATTCCTTGAAAGCACTTCTATGTCCCGCAATGATTTGCCACTTCTGTCAATTCTCTAAACGTTTTTTTATTTGTGGTTGATAGAAATGCATAGATGGTAAAGTAGATGAACTGTTATAACCAGTATATGTAGTCCTTTTTAACATGTGGGTCTAGTTCTTCTCAACAGATCCTCTTAGCTTTATAAACAGCAAAGTGAAAATAATCTCTTGAACAGGAAGCCAAAGAGAAGGGCCTCAACTGGTATGCACTATGCCCTGATCTAGCAAGCTCATTGTGTTAGTCTGTTTTTGTGTTCCTATAAAGGAATACCAGAGATTGTGTAATTTATAAAGAAAAGAAATTTAATTGGCTCATGGTTCTGTAGGTGGTAGAGGAAGCACAGTGCCAGCATCTGATCCTGGTCAAGTCCTCAGGAAATGTCCAGTCACGGTGGAAGGCATAGACAGAGCAGGCACCTCATATCATGAGAGTAGGAGCAAGAGAGAGAGAGAGGGATCAAGAAAGACAGCATGGGCCGGGCGCGGTGGCTCACGCCTGTAATCCCAGCACTTTGGGAGGCCGAGGCGGGTGGATCACGAGGTCAAGAGATCGAGACCATCCTGGTCAACACGTTGAAACCCTATCTCTACTAAAAATACAAAAATTAGCTGGGCATGGTGGCGCGTGCTTGTAGTCCCAGCTACTTGGGAAGCTGAGGCAGGAAAATTGCTTGAACCCAGGAGGCGGAGGTTGCGGTGAGCCGAGATAGCGCCATTGCACTCCAGCCTGGGTAACAAGAGCGAAACTCCGTCTCAGAAAAAACAAAAACAAAAACAAAAACAAAAACAAGAAAGACAGCATGGGAGGCACCAGTCTCCTTTTTTTTTTTTGAGATGGAGTCTCACTCTATTGCCCAGGATGGAGTGCAGTGGTGCGATCTTGGCTCACTGCAACTTCCATCTCCCAGGGTCAAGCTATTCTTCTGCCTCAGCCTCCCAAGTAGCTGGGATTACAGGATCCTGCCACTATACTTAGCTAATTTTTGTATTTTTAGTAAAGATGGGGTTTCACCATCTTGGCCAGGATGGCCTTGAACTTCTGACCTTGTGATCCACCCACCTCGGCCTCCCAAAGTGCTGGGATTACAGGTGTGAGCCACCATGCCCAGCCACCAGTGTCCTTTTTAAACAGCCAGATCTTGCATGAACTCATTAGGGCAGAGAGGGTACCCAGCCATTTGTGAGGGATCCACCTTCACAATCCAAACATCTCCCACCAAGCCCCACCTCCAACACTGGGAATCACATTTCAATGTAAGATTTGGAGAGGAAAAAACAGCTACCAAATTATATTATTCCATCCCTCAATCCCCAAAATCTCATTTTCTTCTCATGAGAAGAACATTGCAAAAACATTGCAAACATTTGTAAAAATACATTGCATAAATACAATAATCTCTTTCTAATAGGCCTCAAAAGTCTTAACTCATTCCAGCATCACTCAAAAGTCCAAAGGCCAAAGTCTCATCCAAGGCTCAAGGTACGTTTCTTCCACCAATTAGCCTATAAAACCAAAACAAATTATTTACTTCTAAGATACAATGGTGGTACAGGTGTTGGGTAGACATTCCCATTTCAAGAGGGAGAAATCAGCCAAAAGAAAGGAGCAGTAGGCCCCACACAAGTCCAAAATTCAGCATGGCAGACATTAAATCTCAAAGTAATCCTGGACTCCATGTCCCACATCCAGGGTACACTGGTATAAGGAGTGGGCTCCCAAGGACTTGGGTAGCTTTACCCCTGTGGCTTTGCAGGGTGCAGCCCCTGTGACTGCTCTCATGGGCTGTTATTGAGGGCCTGCAGCTTTTTTGGATGCAGGGTGCAATCTGCTGATGGATCTAACATTCTGGAGTCTGGAGAAGGGTGGTCGTCTTCCTACAGTTCCAGTAGGCAGTGCCCTAGTGAGGTATCTGTGTGGGGGCTCCAACCCCACACTTCCTCTTGGCACTGCCCTAATAGAGGGTCTCTGTGAGGGCTCTGCTCCTGCAGAAGGTTCTGTCTGAACATGCAGGCTTTCCTACATATCTTTGGAAACCTAAGTGGAGGCTGCTAAGCCTCCTTCACGTTTGCATTTCATTCAGCCACAGGCTTCACACCTCTTGGGAGTTGCCAAGGCTTATGGCTTGCAGTGGCCTGAGCCAAATTTAAACATGACACTAAATAACTTAAGTTTCAACTTCATTTTTTTGCTCCATGTCTGATCATAGGTTGTTAGAAGCAGCTACACCACCTCTTGAACACTTTGCTGCTTAGAAATTTCTTCCAACCGATACCATAAGTTATTATTCTTAAGTCCAAACTTCCTCAGATCCCTAAGGCATGGATATAATGCAGCCAAGACCTTTGCTCTAGTTCTCAATAACTTTCTAATTTCCATCTGAAATCTCATCAGCGTAGCTTTCACTGTCCATATTTCCATCAGCATTTTGGTCATAATCATTTAACAAGCCTCCATGAAGTCCTAAATGTTCCCTTATGTTCCAGTCTCCTTTTGAGCCCTCCAAACTTTTCCAACCTCTGCCAGTTACCCAGTTCCAAAGCCACGTCTACATTTTGGGTTTCTTTGTAGCGATGTTCTACTCTTCAGCACCAATTTTCTGTGTTAGTACATTTGTGTGTTCCTATCAAGAAATGCCGGAGACTGGATAATGTATAAAGAAAAGAGGTTTAATTGGTTCATGGTTCTGCAAGCTGGACAGGTATCAGGACACTAGCATCTGCTCCTGGTGAGGGACTCAGGAAGCTTATATAATGGCAGAAGGTGAAGGGAGAGCAGACACATCACGAGGAGAGAGCAGTGACAAGAGAGAGAGGGAGCAAGAGAGCATGGGAGGTGCCAGGCTCCTTTGTAAACAACCAGATCTTGCATAAACTCATTAGGGCTGGAAGGATACCAAGCCTTTCATGAAGGATCCACCCTCATGGTGCAAATATCTCCTACCAGGCCCCACCTCCAACACTGGGAATTACATTTCAACATATGATTTTGAGGAGACAAATATCCAAACTATATCACTTATTTCTTCAGGATAACATCAGGAAGGGGGCCGAATTGTTTATGCCATTTTATCTTTCATTTAATCATATCCACTGTGCTTATTGATATGGTTTGGCTGTGTCCTTATCCAAATCTCATCTTGAATTATAGCTCCCATAATTCCCAAGTGTTGTGGGAGGAATCTGGTGGGAGGTAATTGAATCATGGAGGTAGGTCTTTCCCATACTGTTCTCTCTCTCTCTCTTTTTTTTTTTTTTTTGAGACAGAGTCTTGCTCTGTTATCCAGGCTGGAATGCAGTGCTGCAATCTTGGCTCATTGCAACTTTCACCTCCAGGGTTCAAGCAATTCTTGGGCCTCAGCCTCCCAAGTAGCTGGGACTACAGGTACCTGCTACCATGTCCAGCTAACTTTGTGCATTTTTCGGTAGAGATGGGGTTTTGCCATGTTGGCCAGGCTGGTCTTGAACTCCTGTCCACAAGTTATCCGCCCACCTTGGCATCCCAAAGTGCTGGGATTACAGGCATGAGCCACCGTGCCTGGCCCTGTGCTGTTCTCTTGATAGTCAGTAAGTCTCACAAGATGGGATGGTTTTATAAAGGGGAGCTCTGCTGTACAAGCTCTTTGCCTGCCACCACGTAAGAAGTGACTTTGCTCTTCCTTCACTTTCCACCATGATTGTGAGGACTCCCCATTTTGTGGAACCGTCAGTCAATTAAACCTCTTTCCTTAGTAAATTACCAGTCTTGGGTATGTATTTATCAGCAGCATGAGAACAGGCTAATATACTCTTCATCCTTCTTTTGCACATCACCTCTCTGTGTTCTCTACAGTTCTCTTCCCACCATGTTCTTGGGACACCTCTTTGGATTTGATCAACCAGACTACCTTGCCTTCTTGCTTCTAAGTCAGCAAGAGACTAGAAGGTGGCAAACACAGAGTCTGCGTTTTTTCCCTCAGCTCTTTCCCTATTCTGGCATCATGGTCTGGAAAACGCTGTATCCCTATGACTCACTTCCTAGCAGGGCAGCCCCTTCTCCACTTCCGGCTTCCACCTCATGGGGTCTTAGGAGTGAAAAGGCTTCTTAGTTTCCACACTTACTAGTCTTTGAACACTTCAGCACCTCCTATTCATTTCCTAAGTCCTGCACATGCCTCTGTAAATCATCCTTCATTAAATTTTCTTCAGAATCTGATCTCCATGTGTCCTGTGCCTCTTGTAAGAACCCTAGTTGATTAATCTCCCGAAAGTTCTTCCTGGAGGGGAGAACTTCAACTCTGAAGCTCAGGTTGGGTCTCTAAGGTCTGCTGTCAATATCCAGCACACTTAGGATAAAGAATAAAAGGAGTTGTTGGGAAAGTTTCAAATATAATACCCAAATCACATTCAATGTGAGGCATCAGACTGTGACAGGCTACACACAGCATACTTATTTTCACCCTGTGAAAAGCCCAGTCAACTGATATAGAGAAAAAAAAAGATAACACATTCATTGAAGACATTTCACCTCCTTTTAGTCCCAGCATGTCATGCTCTGAATCTGTTAACTTTGACAGGTCTCAAATGTTCAGTTATGCCAACCTCCCTTGTCAACATTTTTGAACTACCTATAACTATAAGCCTTTCAAAAAGCCTTTCGGTAACAAATTCACAGCTCTTTTCCATGTTAAAAAAATTTGTTACTTATCTTAGCTAAAGTAGGTCCTGCATTATTAGTAAAATTAAATTGTGCCCCCCACAACTTTATAATTTAAACACTTGACAGATGGTTAACAAGGATTTCGCCCTCCCCCTCTGGGCAGAACCCTTCTAAATAATATGTGGTTATCTTATGCACCAGGTGTCAGTCTAAGTAATAAAAAGAAATACAAATGATTTTTCATCATATTAGTAATTTGAATCATGATTTTGTTTTCCTTCCATTTACAGAAGCCGCATAGTGAAACAGAATCAATGTCCTCTAGACAAAATATCATTACAATTGGAATTAAAAATGTATTCTCAATCTCGCTTTGTTAATAAATGGCTTTATGGTTACTGTAGCCTGATTCTTTTGAAGGAATTATAAGAGACTTACTTTCAGTCTCTTAGTGATGTCATCAATACTTTTTTGTCCCTGATAGAGTATTCAATAAACATTGTCCAACAGGTCAGTAAGAACCAACAAGTGCACGGGCATTTGCAAGGAGTGTTCACCAGGAGGGCATATGAGTGCATGTGCATGTGTGTATGTATGTGGGTGTGCATCAGAATTTCATGTGAACATAGTTTCTTCTGCCTTGGAGGACTGGCACAGGATCTTTCCTACAAAGTCTCCCTAGATCCTTATATAATACACCGGGATCCATTAGGAAGGTACAGAACTTTTTTAAATCGAAAAGAATAAAGAAAGCCTTCCACATGGGATCAAACAACTGGTCTAAATGGGAAGACGTAAAGTCAGCTTCAGGTGTCACAAGCATTCCGGAGACATTCCTGCCAACTCCAGTCACCCCAGAAGTCCTAACCTTGGGACCTGCTCCCCATAGCAGCCCAGCAGCCTAGCCTCTTGGATATTGGAGTCAGAATCATGTGGCAAACTTTCACAAAGGAATGAAGAATGGGAATTGTATTCTACGGAAGTGGAGGGTTTACTTTCTAACCATTTGCCTTTGGTGTCTCTTGTTTTTCACAAGCAGTGTCCCTTGAAGCAATACACAAGCTGTGCCAATAAACATACTTTTGGCAACGGTCCACAGTTATTTTCCTGAAAGAACCCTTAACACTTTATCTGAGTATAGCACAGTGTTTGGCTCTTCAAAGATATCCCATTAATTCCCCTGATTTTACTAATAACCAGTCATATTTCTTATCACTGAACATTACCACAATAAATTGATATACTTCCATCTGAAATCAAATAAACTAGGTATTTTACCTAGATGTCCATTCATAACACGGTTAAATAATTTCTATTAAAAATTTTTTTTTGTTTGGTTTATCCCACTCACTGTAACTTCCGTTTTCCCAATTACAAGCAATTCTCCTGCCTCAGCCTCCCGAGTAGCTGGGACTACAGGCACGCACCACCATGCCTGGCTAATTTTTTGTATTTTTAGTAGAGACAAGGTTTCACCATGTTGGCCAGGATGGTCTCAATCTCTTGACCTCATGATCCACCACTCTTGGCCTCCCAAAGTGCTGGGATTAGGTGTGAGCCCCCATGCCTGGGCTACACCTTTTTTTTTTTTTTTAAGTGACTACTTCTCAGTATTGCTGAATAAATAAAAGCAAGAAAAAGACACATTTGATGAAAATATGCTTAAACATGTGATTAATGGTGCAATTCACCATACCACAGGAAACAGCCTGACAACTTTCTGTGTGACTGACCCAAACCCAGCACTCTTGCAATATTGTACCTGGAGAGCAAGGAGACACCACTGACATTGTCCTGTTCTGAGCCTCCTGCCTTTTGACTTTTCCGTAATAAGCACAACCATTATAGAGATTTAAAGTTGCTTGTTTGCATAAAGTCCATTTATCAGTGTTAGTTTGTTCCTATTCGTAGAATAAGAGAAACAGTGGGAATCTTTTAAATCAATTAATTGGAGCATCAGAAAGAGTGAACATTAATTGCAATACTATTTGAAGTCATTCTGATTTTAGAATAAAATTTAGCAACTTTCTGCCTTCACTGAATTATCCCTAATGTTCAAATATCAAGCATGTATATTATTATTAACATTCCTTAACAAACAACATTCAAGTGACATACCTTCCTTGTAGCGTAACTTCCATTTATGTTTGCTTTGTCCTTTTTGATAATAATATTAATTTTATCCCCTTATCACACTTCAATTTACTTATGAAATTTACTTTTAGACTAGGTGTTCCTTCAGGAGAGCAGACTCTTTTATATAATGTCTTCAGATAGCAAAATGACTTACAATGATGAACTCTCAAGACCTATTGTTTTATTGAAAGAATAGATTCAAACAAACTCATAATAGCTATTTGTATTCCAACAGAAAGCCTGGGCTGTGTCCCCCATCTCTGATTAAAATGTAGAGTCGAGTTCAAATAGGAGAGTTTACACTCAACCTCCTCTCCATATTGCCGTTAAGTGATACCAGTCAAAATAGAAACACTTCGAGAAAAGCAAAATCATCTAATCCAAACATTTTGTTTTACAAATGAGAAAATGGGCTCAGCTATATGAAATGACTAATTCAGGGATGCAACGGACCTTCTCTCCTGATGGGGTCAAAGCAGAGGCTAGGCACTCCACAGTGTGTGTGATAAACTCTGAAGGAGGGAGAGAGACGTGCTGACAGGTTTCAGCACCAGCTATTCTCCTACAGCAACCGCGGCAGTAGGAGCAGCCAAGGTCCCTCCTTACAGCCCTAACCTTGAAAGATGTTTCTCAGCTTTTTTTCATGGAGCATGACTCTCTGCCTTATAACAGAGTATCATTCTTAGCAACAAATTCTAAAATATGGAAATACTAGTGGCACTCATTGCTGATGCCTACCCCATTGCTCCTGGTTTTGCTCACATTGCTGTTGGGGCAGATCTGAAACCAGTGCTTTCAGCCTACATCAAAATTGTCCAGATAACCCATTAAAACACACAGAGTTGAGCCCCAAACCCAAAGGTTCTGATTCAGTAGGTGTCTGGTGGAGCAAAAGAATGGACGCTTCTAACCAGTTCCCAAGTAATGCTGATGCTGCTAATCTGGAAACCACACTTTGAGAATAAGTTGTCTAGATCAATCAGGGCAATTATGTTTTCTTTGCCAGTGATTGGTTTAGACATGAGTATGTGAAATAAACCTGATTTATAAACTCATAAATATTTATTGTGCACATATTATGTGCCATACACTGTTCTGTGTACATGGGATACATTAGTCAACAAAACAAAAATCCCTGACCATGTGGAACTTACATTGTGCACCTAATTATATTCTGAAGATATGAACCAAAAACAGGATTACTATATAGCAGCTGTTGCAGGGCACTGGACTGAAAGTCAGAGATCAGGGTACCTGTAATGATTCTACCACTAGTTACATATACGCATACTTCGGAGATATTGTGGATTCAGTTCCAAACTGCCACAATACAGCAAATAGCACAATGAAGCAGGTCACACAAATTTGTTGGTTACCCAGTGCATAGAAAAGGCAGGTTTATACTAGAATATAGTCTATTAAATGTGCAGTATGTCTTACCGGGGCAAAACACAATGTACATATTTTAAAAACTACTTTATTGCTAAAAGAATTGGGAAAACCAGCTAGCCGTGTACAGAAAGCAGAAACTGGACCCCTTCTTGACACCTTACACTAAAATTAACTCCAGATGGATTAAAGACTTAAACATAAGATGTAACACCATAAAAACCCTAAAAGAAAACCTAGGCAAAACCATTCAGGACATAGGCATAGGCAAGGACTTCATGACTAAAACACCAAAAGCATCAGCAACAAAAGCCAAAATAGACAAATGAGATCTAAGTAAACTCCAGAGCTTCTGTACAGCAAAAGAAACAATCATTATAGTGAACAAGCAACCAACAGCATGGGGAAAATTTTTCGCAATCTACCCATCTGACAAAGGGCTAATATCCAGAATCTACAAAGAACCAAAACAGATTTACGAGAAAAAAACAAACCCATTCAAAAGTGGGTGAAGGATATAAACAGACACTTTTCAAAAGAAGACATATATGAGGCCAAGAAACATATGCAAAATGTTCAACATCACTGATCATTAAAGAAATGCAAATCAAAACCACATTGAAATACCATCTCACGCCAGTTAGAATGGCGATCATTAAAAAATCAGGAGACAACAGATGCTTTAGAGGATGTGGAGAAATAGGAACACTTTTACACTGTTGGTGGGATTGTAAACTAGTTCAACCATTGCAGAAGATAGTGTGGCAATTCTTCAAGGACCAAGAAATAGAAATTCCATTTGACCCAGCAATCCCATTACTGGGTATATACCAAAAGGATTATAAATTGCTCTGTTATCTTTATAAAAGACACATGCACATGTATGTTCACTGCAGCACTGTTTACAGTAGCAAAGACCTGGAACCAACCCAAATGCCCATCGATGATAGACTGGACAAGGAAAATGTGGTACACATACACCATGTGGCATATATACACACATATATGTATACAAATATACATATACTATGCAGCCATAAAAAACGATGAGTTCATGTTCTTTGTAGGGACATGGATGAACCTGGAAACCATCATTCTCAGCAAACTGACACAAGAACAGAAAATCAAACACCACATGTTCTCACCCATAGGTGGGTGTGGAACAATGAGAACACATGGACACAGGGAGGGGAACATCATACACTGGTGTCGTTGGGGGGTGCTAAGGGAGGGACAGTGGGGGATGGGGAGGTTGGGGAGGGATAACATGGGGAGAAATGCCAGATATAGGTAACTGGGGGATGGAGGCAGCAAACCACATTGCTATGTATGTACCTATGCAACAATCCTGCATGATCTGCATATGTACCCCAGAACCTAAAGTACAATAAAAAAAATGCTCATAATCATCTCAGCCTTCAGTGAGTTGTAATATTTTTTCTGATAGAGGGTTTTGTCTCAATGTTGATGGCTACTGTCTAATCAGGGTGGTATTTGCTGAAGTTTAGGGTGACTGTGGCAACATTTAAAATAAGACAAAAATGAAGTTTTCCACATCGATTGACTCTACCTTTCATAAAGATTTCTCTGTAGCATATGACGCTGTTGGATAGCATTTCACCAGAGTAGGACTTCTTTCAGAATTGCAGTTAGTCCTCTCAAACCCTACTGCTGCTCCCTCAAGTTATTTTATGTAGTATCCTAAAGCCTTTGTGGTCATTTCAACAATGTTCTCGGCTTCTTCACCAGAAGTAGATTCTGTCTCAAGAAACCACTTTTGTTTTTGCTTATCCATGAGAAACAACTCATCTGTTTAAGTTGTATTATGAGATTGCAGCAATTCAGTCACATTTTCAGGTTTTACTAATTCTAGCTCTCTTGTTACTGTACCACATCTGCAGTTACTTCTCCCACTGAAGTCTTGAACTCCTCAGTCATCCATGTGGGTTGGAGTCAACTTCTTTCAAACTCCTGTTAATGTTGATATTTTGACTTTCTCCTATGAATCCCGAATGTTCTTAATAGCATCTGGAATGGTGGCTCCTTTCCACTACACTTGGCTAAGTTTCTTTTATTTATCTTTTCTGTGGAGACCAGGTCTCACTCTGTTGACCAGGCTGGCTGGTCTCAAATCCAGAAGGTTTTCAATTTGCTTTGCCCAGATTCATTAGAAAAAGTGCTATCCATGGCAGCTATAGCCATATGAAATATATTTCTTAAAGAATAAGATTTGAAAGTCAAAATTACTCCTGAACTCATGGGCGACAGAATAGATGTAGTGCTGGCAGCCATGGAAACAACATTAATTTCTTTGTACATGTCCATGGCAGCTCTTGGGTGACTAGATACGCTGTCAATTAGCAGCAACATTTTGAAAGAAATCCTTTTTTCTGAGTAGTAGGTCTTAACAGTGGGCTAAAATTATTCAGTAAACTCTGCAATAAACAGATGTGATATAATCCAGGATGTGTTGTTCCATTGATAGAGCAAAGACAGAGTATTTAGCATAATTCCTAAGGTCCTTAGCATTTTCAGAAAAATGAGTATTGGCTTCAAGTTAAAGTCGCCAGCTGCAGCACCCCCTAAAGAGAAAGTCGGCCTGTCCTTTGAAGCTTTGAAGCCAGGCACTGACTTCCTCTCTAGTTATGAAAGTCCTAGATGGCACCCTAAAATAGAAGACTGTTGCATCTCCATGGAAAATGTGTCTCTTAGCATAGCCACTTTCATTAATTCTTTTATCTAGATCTTCTGGATAATTTGCTGCAGCTTCTCCATCAGCATTTGCTGTTTCACCTTGCACATTTATGTTACAGCTTCTTTCTCTAAAGAAGCTTCTATCTTCATTTATTAATCAACCTCTGCAAGTTTCAAACTTTTCTTCTGAAGCTTTCTTAACTCTCTCAGCCTTTATGTAATTGAAGAGCAGCAGGGCTTTGCTCTGGATTAGGCTTTGGCTTAAGGAAATGTAGCCGCAGATTTAATCTTGTATTAAGACCACTAAAACTTTCTTCATGTCAGCAATAAGTCTCTTTTGCTTTCTTATCATCTGTGTGTTTGCTGGAGTAGCATGTTCAATTTCCTGCAGGAACTCTTCCTTTGCATTCACCACTTTGCTAACCATTTAACTCAAGAGGCCTAGTTTTCAGCCTGTCTGTACTTTTGACATGCCTTCCTCACTAAATTTAATCACTTCTACCTTTAGATTTAAAATGAGAGATGTGTGACTCTTCCTTTGGCTTGAACACTTAGAAGCCACTGTAGGATTATTAACTGGCCTAATTTGACTATTGTTGTGTCTCAGGGAATAGGGAGGCCTAAGGAAAGTGAGAGAGATGGGGAATGGATTGGTGGAGCAATCGGAGCATGTATAACATTTACCAATTAAGTTTGCCATCTTGAGTGTGGTTCCTGGTACCCTAAAACAATTCCAATAGTAACATCACAGATCACAAATCAACATAATTGGTATAAGAATACTTTTTTGAAAGTTCGAAATATGAAAATTAACAAAATGTTTCACGAAGACAGAAAGGACGTGCTATTTGAAAAAGAAATGGCTCCAACAGACTTGCTGGATGCAGGGTTGCCAGAAACCTTCAATGTGTAAAAATCATCATATCTGCAAAGTGCAATAAAGAGCAATAAAATAAGATATGCCTGTGTTAGGATAATTATTTGACCTCTCTGAGGCCCACTACACTCAGCAAAAAATGAAGGGGTTAGATTGCAACATCTTATAAGTTTTCTTCCAGCTTCAACATTCAATTTCAACCCCAGCAAGTCTTTTACAGCTGTAATGCAGCGATTACCAGCCGTGAAGTCAGGAATATACCATCACAAGTTCACAGAAATAACTTCACACACTTTGGTCTGTGTATGGCTGGGAAAGGCCAGAGTCTGATGGATCACAACTTCAAGAAATACAGTCACATTGTCAAGAAGTCTTCAAATCCGTTTTAAAAGTTGAGTCGGAAATAAGGAAAGCCATTCCAGAGAATAGTGCAAACGCTTACAAAAATACATACACATTGTGCTGAAATGCAGTAATGACTATTGATCCTAAGTTTGATTTTCAAGTCACAATTGCACATGTAAGTCTCAGTCAACAACATGTTTTAAATAGATTGTACAAAGAATTTCCCAGGCATTAACTCTCTTCTTTTGCACAATACTGTGTGTGTGTGTGTGTGTGTGTGTGTGCGCACGTGTCCATTATTACAAACTTTTTTTTTCTTTCTTTCGACCTTTATTTTAGGTTCAGGGACTACACGAGCAGGTTTGTTATATGGGTACATTGTGTGCCACTAGCATTTTTAGAAAATAATTTGAGCAAGTTGTAGTCCTGACATCCCATCACCCTCACTAGACAACTCCCAAAGTTAAGAAATCATCATTGATGCCACACTGCCTTTCAATCCATAAAGGCCCTTCAAATTTCACCAACTCTTCTGGTGAGACCCTTTTTATTCTGTCTGGTTCCAGGATGCCATTCAGGAGTACACATAGAGGCCGGTCACAGTGGCTCATACCTGTAATCTCAAATCTCAGCACTTTGGGAGGCCGAGGTGGGTGGATCGCCTGATGTCAGGAGTTCAAGACCAGGCTGGCTAACATGGCAAAACCACATCTCTACTAAACACACACACACACACACACACACACACACACACACACACACACAAATTAGAATTAGCCAGGCATTGTGGTAAATGCCTATGATCCCAGCTACCGGGGAGACTGAAGCAGGAGAATCACTTGAACCAGGGAGGTGGAGGTTGCGGTGAGCCAAGGTCATGCCACTGCACTTCAGCCTGAGTCAATTACTACAATGATGGTGGGCAAATGGTGTTTTTCTATTTCGACATTTGTTTTTTTCATTTATTGGTAGCATTCCACCATAAAAAAGAGCTTTTCTTTTTCCCCAAGTATTTATTTATTCATTCATTTAGTTATATCAGTATAGGCCTATAGATTTCTATTTTATTCAATAGATTATATTCCATCACTACGATTACCTATTTTGAGATTCCAGTTGTCCCAAATTTAGCCAGTGGGGGCCTTCACAGTGGCTCACATGTCATGACATGTTTCTATCATTTTTTTCAGCATTTTCTTACTTTCTAGCACAATAAGATATTCCACGCTTACTTTGAATTTTCCATGCCCTAGTCAACTAATCAACAATTTCTCCAAAGAGCCCAGGTTCTTTTAGTGTACGATGTGCTATGTGTTTATGGTGCTCATTGCTTCCACAGTGTCAATGCTTCTAGGCCTATTGAGTGGACAGAGCCAGAAAATATGTATATATGGCCATGCACAGACTTACACACACATCCATACATATATCTTTAATAATTCCATACCTAGGCCAGGCGTGGTGGTTCACGTCTGTAATCCCAGCACTTTGGAAGTCTGAGGCAGGCAGATCACCTGAGTCGTGAGTTCGAGACCAGTCTGACCAACATCGAGAAACCCCGCCTCTATTTAAAATACAAAAAATTAGCCGGGCACGGTGGCAAATGCCTATAATCACAGATACTCAGGAGACTGAGGAAGGAGAATCACTTGAACCCAGAAGGTGGAGGTTGTGGTGATCCCAGATCGCCTCATTGCACTCCAGCCTGGGCAACAAGAGTGAAACGCCATCTCAAAAAAAAAAAAAAAAAAAAAAAAAAAAAAAAAAAAAAAACAAAAAAAAAAAAAAAAAAAAAAAAAAAAAAAAAAAACCCAATTTATTGAAAAAAAAAAAAAAAAAAAATTCCACACCTAAATATCTATAGGTATATGTTTTTAACAACGAGTTCATATCAATACTTCCAATTTTAATTCAATACTTCATAATTCTTTTTAGCCTTGTTTATAAATACCTTCTCTAATGGTGTTAAACCTGGTTCTCTTCATCATCTTCACTACATTAACTAACATGATCAAGACCAACAGGTTGCCTTTTGGCTGAAGGCCAGCACACTTCCTACCACAGAGCTCTGCACCCTCAGACACTGGTAGGCAAACTGCTGGGGGGGCCTTTACACCTCCCACATCATCTCTTGCCCTGCACCCCATATCTGTGGGTATGCCACTGGCAAGCCACCACTGCCACCTCTCTCTATCTCGTGGCCCTGCCATGACCCTGCTGCTCTGTGCTGAAAAGAGATGAACCATTATAATTGAAAATGAATAATGTCTGTATAAGAATGGAGAGTGTCTTAGGGAAAATTGAATTGTAAGAGAAGGTAATTTTTGGCACCACTGAATCCTTTCCCTGTCTCTTCTAATGTGCTGGAATCCTGCCTTCCTTTCCCTGGCACCAAGCATTCATCACACTGCCTGCCAGCATCCCAGAGAGCTTCACCAAGGGTCCTGGCCTACCTTGCCCCTCTTCCTCATTACCAAATCCTTTCTTACCTCCTCCTCTCCGCCATTTGCCTGAACTTCTTTAGGTGTTAAGAGGAAAATTAACATGTTTGTCCATGGTGGAATTTTAAATAGCACAGGGAAACTGATATTATGGCATTCAAACAGATATTGTGGGAGATCTTTGGGGGCAAGGCACCCTTACACTACATCAGACATAGGACTCCACTCTGATCCTTTCAGGTAAATACAGATGGCTCAGAGGGATTTTCTTCAGTATTTTTAGATTTCATAGCAAAAAGTAAAAGCCAATAGAGAAGAAATGCAAAATGCATTTATTATCAAAGTTTCTGGATAACTATTGCAGACATTTAATTTTTTTTTTTTTTGACAGTGAGTAAATCAGTCTTTGCAATTACTAGTCCTGGACTAATTTATAAAGAAAATACCACTAAGCTGCCAAAATCAGCATCATACAATAATAATTAAAATATATTTTTAAACTGTAGTAAATATTTTTCTCTAGTGTGACTTTTTACTTATAACAAATACTGTAAGGTAACATTTAGATTTATTATTTTAATTACAACCACAGACTCAAACTGTTACAGTAATGAGAACAGGATCTAATTACACAGAGGTATGATGAGACTGATGCTTTTTTAGTGCTGTTACACAGCATTATTTATTTCATTTAATCTTCACACTGACCCATTTAGCCACTATGTAGACTGCTACTTATTAATATGGTAACATTTTTTAACAATCAAACTATATTTATTATAGATGGCTTATTTTAAGTGATATTTTGCAAATATTTGACATTTGCTTAATATGCATTTTAATTTAATAATGTTACTTAAGTCATGTGTTTTAAGGAAGCAATTTCTCATAATGGGAAATTAGTTTTGTGTGGGATGTTAATTATACAATCATTATATCTATCCTGCAGAGGTTTTAAATTTAACTATTTCAATGTCCAAGCAAAGATCCCCACGTTGGGGGAATTAATGTAAGTGAATATTTTTATACAGGAGGAAACAGGGAAAAACACTTAAGTATCAATTCCAAAATTATAATGCAGTGAGAACAAAACCAGACAAAAAGATGTGCAATTTTCTCCATCCCACCAAAAAAAGAAAAATATTGCCTAGGAGAAGAAAATTATATTTCTCTCATTTTTGATAAAATGTAAGTATTCTCTTAAAATAGGGAAACGAAAACATGAAGAAGGTCAGCTCACTCAGAGGGGTTACTGAAAGGATATTTAGGGGAGAAATAGCTGCTTCTGTCTCAATAGCCAGGAAGGGTAAGGCTTCAGGGAAATTTCTCTACTGCTGCCAGCACCACTTATGTAAAATGCAGTTCAAGGACCAGCAGTATTGGTATCACCTGCCACCTATTAGATCACAGACCCTTGAACCCTGTTACAGACCTACTGAGTCAGATAGTGAATTTTAAGATTCCCCAGTGATTCATATAAATATTACAATATGTGCTAACTCACCCTCATCCAAATTATTCTCCTTGTAGCTACCAGACAGATCAGGAAATCTGGGGTTTATGCGTCCCCTTCTTAAAATTCTTCAATAGAGTCTGCTACACTTACAATAAAAATTGTGTTCTTGCCATGGTCTACAAGGCCCTAAGGGATCTGATACCTGCCTGCCCTCCCACCTCATCCAAAACAACTGTCTCCTCACCTCATCCTATTCCCTTCACTCTGGGCATTTTCAGATTCCTACAGTGTCTTAAGCGCTTCACACCTTCAGATCATCACACGTGTTTCTTATGCAAGGAGTGGTCATTCACGTTAGTTTTCATTTGACTAAATTCTATTCATGCTTCAAGTCTCTGTCCAAACTTGAGGACTTTCCTCAGAGCTCTTTCTAAAACCTCACAACATAATAACCCGTCCACTCAACTCCTTACATATTCTCCATTTGGGTTTTTTATGCTTCATAGCAATTTAGCTTTTAGTTAGTACTATGTGTGCATGGTCGCATGTGCACTTACTTGTATGATTCCTGTCTCCTTCACTAAGCTATAAGTCCCTTAAGGGCAGAAATAATTCTGTTTTGCTCAAAACTGTGTATTTATATCTTATAAAACTACCAGAACATTTATAGTTATTGGGTTAGCAAATGTTGATAAAGAAATAATATTGAAGAAAGAGATAAAGTATTCCATGGTAATTTTATAAATTTTATCTTTTATGATTTCTCTTTCAATCATAACAATTTCAAACACAATAGATGGTATAGAAATTATTAAAATTAATCCTAGCTGTGGATTGATTTTGATCATTCGATCCTTTCAACTTTGCTCAACGTAGTCATAAATTCACAAACATTTATCAACTCTGCAAAACAGAACAGGCTCTGTCTTCTTCATCTCAAATACCTGATCAGCCTTGTCCCTTCTTGTTTCTATCCATATCACATAAAACACAAAATGTCTTCCTTCAGCCAAACTTACCGAAAGGGCATTGTTATAATTTTCCTGAAAACCAAACCAAACCAAACCTAATAACAGTTAAGAGATCTGGAACTCCTTTGATGTCTTATACCACCCAATGTAGTATTCATCTACTGGCTGACTGGCCTTTCTGCCTCTTTGAGAATTCCAATGCAGAAGTTCCTGCAAAGGCCAACTTAGAATACATTCCTCTCTTACAACCATCATACGTCCCGCTTTCCGCATCAATAACTCTATGCAAACAAATTGGAAGCGAAGTAGCCATAGTAAAGGAGAGATAAATCAAGTCTTCTGATTAGCTGTATCTGTATAACAAATTACCTCTAAAACACAGTGGTTGAAAACAACCATTTTATTAACGCTCACAATTTCTGGATGAAATTTGAGAAAGTCTCAGCTGAGCTATGGTTCTGCTCCACTTGAGTTTAATTAATACAATACCCAGCTGATGAGCCGGCTGGTCTGAAGAATCCAGCATAGCTTCAGGCACATCCCTTGGCAGAGATGGCTGGAAAACTGCACTGTGTCTGTGCCTGGAGTATCTACATTTGGCCTCTTCAGCATTACAGTCTCAGGGGAGTTGGACTTCTTAAATGGAAACTCAGGAGGTCCTAGAGAGAGTGTTTAAATAAACAGGAAGCAGAAGCTAACCAATTTTAAATTTGATTCTTGAAACTAGCATACCCTAACTTCCACTATATTCTATTGGTCTGTCAATCAAACACCAACACTACATTCAAGGGAAGGGAATAGGCCCCCATTTCTATGGGATGTGTCAAAGAATGGTGCCGTTTTTCCTTCACCATATTGAGAAGGTGAGTCTATATGCTCTAAAGACTGATCATTGAATCATTATATATTGATGAAGGGATACTCCTTGTAGTTAGTATATTGGCACAGTCATAAGGGAGCTACTTGTGCAGTGACCCTACGTGGGCCAACACAGTGCAGATCAGTATGATATAAAAATAGTTTTCATTTAGTCATTTATTTGCTAAGTCAAGTCAATGCTTGACAGTGTAAGGGGGGGGGGAAATACTAAGGCAAGTAAAAGAGTTTCTGTCTTCATAAACACTCAGCCTAGTCAGAGAAAGAACATATAACAATACTGAAAATTGTGATAGACTGGTCTAATTTCTGACAAAGAAATATTGCATTAAGCCTGGGACTGGGCCATCTTCACAGAGACTATGGTTGTTTGCAGATAGCCATGCTGGAATGGCAGTTCACTAGATGCCCAGCTGGTGCCGTGATCAGACAGCAGTTCACATGGCATCATGGTATGCTGAGAGTATATGGCATGCTGGAGGAAATGTAGGCTTTCGTCTGCCTATAGCATGACAAATGAACCAGCGATGATGGATAACATCTTCTAACATATTAGACTAAGTGCGCAGTTTATCCAAAAAAGCAGTAATTCTTAAGGAAGGAGAAGAGGAACCACCACTATCCAACTTTTTTTTGATCACATACGGTGTTACCAGGTTTTCAAGGGTATGGTGATTTGCTCCCTTAGGGAGACATGGCAGTATTTGAGAATCACAGCAGTAGTGGATGACTGCAACATGAAGAAATGTCTTCACAGATTCCAAGTGTGCCACTGGAAGGGTCAGGGAATGGGGGATGTTCAAGAACATGCGGCTCTACCTCATCAAAGGCTAAGGACATTCACTTTAGGAAAGGCACTTTGGACAAGGAACCAAAGAGGACCTGCAGTTAGAAAAGATGTAATGCTTCCTAAATGGCAGGCTGAGAACCATTTTTCAGGGAGGATGAGGATCCCAATTACAGCGAGGGCAGCAGAAAAGAGGAAAAGATTAATAAGCCAGCGGTATTCTGGAGAGAGAATCAACAATACTTGATTACTGATATACTGTGGAAGATAAAGGAGTAAAATGATTCCAAAGCCACTTCTTGCTTGAGTGAGTAGATTCTGGCATCATTAACAAGAAAAAGAAAATCATTTTAGGTTAATGGTAATGAGATCAGTGCAGTCTATGTTGACATTGAGGTAGTGTGAAATACAAAATGCAGGTTTTCCAATGGGTGGGAAATTTATACACACACAAATATGTATATGTATGTATTTATATATGTACAGTTGACCCTCTAACAACACAGGTTTGAAATGAGTGAGTGCACTTATATATGGATTTTCTTCCATCTCTGCCATTCTTAAGACAAGACGAACTCTTCTTCTTTCTCCTCCTCAGCCTACTCAAGGTGAAGATGATGAGAATCAAGACCTTTATAATGACCCATTTCCACTTAATGACTAAGAAATTTATTTTCTCTTTATGATGTTAACATTTCCTTTTCTCTGGCTTACTTTAAGAATATAGTATAAAATGCATACAACATACACAATATGTGCTAATTGACTATGTCATCAATAAGGCTCCTGGCCAGCAGTAGGCCATTGATACGCAAGCTAGTGCAGGGAGTCAAAAGTTACATGTGGATTTTTGACTAGGCAAGAGGTCGGTGCCCCACCCTCAACATTGTTTAGGGTCAATTGTGTATGTTTGTGTGTGTGTGTACGTGTGTGTGTGTGTGTGTGTGTGTGTAGGTACGTAAAGATATGTATCTAAAAATATATACACATATATACACACATACCATGTAGACATGTCATGTTATATGTGTGTGTGTTATCTTAGCAAGGAAAAGCTGTCTGTCAAAAGTTAGAGAATAGGATTGATTGCTTCATTCACTCACTAAATATTTATTGTGCACCCATTACTATGGAAAAGCTAGTCTGGTAGCCTCTAGGGATACAACAATAAAATAAATAATCAAAAAATCCCTGCCTTGTGGAACTTGCACTGCAGAGGGAGGGAAAATATGAAATAG
Organism: Cebus imitator; assembly: GCF_001604975.1. NCBI lineage: Eukaryota > Metazoa > Chordata > Mammalia > Primates > Cebidae > Cebus > Cebus imitator. Next base: position 18,558,978 of record NW_016107357.1, on the reverse strand, counting down.
ACATAGATGGATATAGATATAGGTATAAATATGGGCACACCCATATCAACAAATATTGAGGGACTCCTTATTTGGGCCTACTGACTCTTCTTTGTGGCAAACATCAGATGAAGCCTGTTACATTTCCACAAATTGTTTCAAATGAAGTGCCATTGAGTTGAGAGGCAGAAGCCTAGAGCAGAAAAAACAAAGGATCATATAGATTTGAGAACTATGTCTACAAAAGAATGCGTGTATGGATGTGGACACAAGGAAATAACCAAATGCACATAGATCAAGAGCCAACTATATTTCAATAAAATTATACTGAAGGCACAAAAAAATCCTTTGATATTGATTCTTCAAACTGTCATTTGGGCCTCCAGACATACATGGATAGGAAGCAGGCCATAAACGATATGGAGCTCCCAGGGATGACAGAGAATCAACCAGCAAGAACTTCCCAGAGGCCTGTAAAACCAGTTATACACAGTCATCTATGTTTTTCCCCCTCTAATGGTACAGACATTTACAGCCAATTTAAAACATGTTGAAGATTTTGGAGCATAAGATGGATGGAAGCTGCATTCCTGAATCACATCATGGGAAAGGGTCATCTAAAAATCAGTCATATTCATTTTGAAGTTTGCAAGCAAAAAATAACACCTTTCAATGTATAAGATTCAAGAGTTTGTATGATAGAGCCGCTATTATTTCCCTAAATATTATACTAGGCTAATGATATTAATCCAAGCTCTTGACCACAGATATTGGCCGAAGAATGGGTATTTGTCAATAGACAGCAGAAAACATTTGCTTGGAATTTGAAGAAAAGAAGATTTTTGTTGTTGTTTTGGTTTGCTTTTCTTTTGCAAGAAGGTACAGTAAGAAAGTCTGCCTCTTCTTTTCTGGATAGAGTTGTATATGTTGAGCTACTTAAGTTAATAAGGTAATAAGGAAAACAAGACATAAGGTAACAAGGGGTAATAAGGGGGCCAGGCTGAGGAAAAGATGCCTGAGGTGGGAGAAAAAAGCAAGAGACAGAAAACACAAATGCGACTTTTGACTAGCTAAGCAAAAAACGTCACCTATATCCTCTAAGCCAGTTTACTTGGATTTCTGAAATAAAATTTAAATATCTTTATGGATACAGTCATTCACTGAAACTTGGTTTATGTGTTTCAGAAAGCAGAAGCAATCAAACTGTTCATCAATTAAGTAAGTGTTCATTTCAACATCACATATAATTATATGTAAGACTATCGAAAATAAGATAATAATGATGGAAAAGGTATAGCAATACGTTTAAGAATAGATTCATTTTAACAAAGTATCCCACCTTATGTTGAGAAAAACAAACTAGTAAGTTGTGAAAGGCTGTAGACGTGCTGAAGTATTGATATTCTGTTGTACAAATATAATTTCTTTGTGTTTCATGATAGGAAAAAATTGGAAATAACCAATTTATATTATAGTATTAATAGGAAATAACTTCCAAAATGTACTATATGTATGGTTACATTTATAAAACATAAGTATGCCAGGAGATAAACACTGTAAGTAGTTATATAAAAACAAAACCATCAACATGTTATACTGATTGCATTTGTATTGATTTTATTCATAGTTCTCAAATATTTTGTAGTTTTGGCATTTTATATTAACAGTGAAAAATGAAAATGAAAATACAATATTATATGAAGTTCAGGAAACAAAACCTTAAATCAAAATAATGATCAAAGAGCTTATTCTCATTGAAATTTAATTTGCTCATTGATGAATTAAATAACACATGGTACAATTTGAATTCTCCTTAAATGTTTAGCTTTTGAAATCCTAGCCCTTGAGTTATCAGTATGAAAGTTCTCCAAAGCATACAAGACAGTTTACCATAGGGTTACAATCAGAGACTCTTGATCATTTACAGGTTTCTAATTCATTCAGAAATTGCTATTTGTTTGACGTTGGGCAAGTTACTTTAACTGGCTGTGTCTTAGTTTTCTAGTCTATAAAAGTGGTTTGATAATTACAATACTCACCCCATGAATTGTTGAGAGAGTTAAATTACTTAATATGTATCAAGTGCTTGGTTAAGGCCCTGGCATGTAGTTCTAAGCAAGTGCTATAAAAGTATCTCCTATTACTACTATTCTTTTAATGCGGAAATAGACATAAAAGTGTCTATGAAGCTAATTGTATACTAATTCAATTACAAAAAAATGGAAATGAGATACTGTGTATTAGTAATGATGGGGGAGTTTTAGAATTATTACAGACATATTTAACTCTATTTCCTCCTGATAAAAGTTATCATCCACAACCAGATCTGCTATTTGACAGCTCAGATTTGAAAACAGCCCTTTTGACAGCAAGGTCAAGGGAATTTCTCTCGTGAAAGAGAGAACTGCTTAAATGGAAACAATAGGTAGACCGTTATTTACAATATATATATGAAGACTACATTCTGTAATACCCTCTGGTAACATTAATTCTCCATGGACAAATGCAAAACAAAATAAAAATACTGTGAGTAAAAGTTATTGGTAAGTCAGAATGAAGGTGTAGTACTTATACCTACTTCCCTTACTAGCTAAGAACTATTTGCTGGGTTGCTGACATTCAGTACAGTGAGGGAGGGTATACTTTGCAAAGAGGTGCTTCCACAATACTCATAAAAATAGCCTTCTCCACATCCTCTCCAGCATCTGTTGCCTCCTGACTTTTTAATGTCCGCCATTCTAACTGGCATGTGAAAATTAGTTCAACCATTGTGGAAGACAGTGTGGTGATTCCTCAAGGATTTAGAACTAGAAATACCATTTCACCCAGCAATCCCATTATTCTGTATATACTCAGAGGAGTATAAATTATTCTATTATAAAGACACGTGCATACTTATATTTATTGCAGCACTGTTCACAAAAGCAAAGACTTGGAACCAACCCAAATGCCCATCAATGATAGACTAGATAAAGAAAATGTGGCACATACACACCATGGAATACTATGCAGCCATAAAAAAGGATGAGCTCATGTCCTTTGCAGGGACATAGATGAAGCTGGAAACCATCATTCTCAGCAAACTAACAAAAGAACAGAAAACCAAACACCGCATGTTCTCACTCATAAGTAGGAGTTGAACAATGAGAACACATGGACACAGGGAGGGGGACATTACATACCGGGCATGTCAAGCAGTCGGGGGCTAGGGGAAGGATAGCATTAGGAGAAATACCTAATGCTGATGACAGGGTGATGGATGCAGCAAACCACCATGGCACGTGTATACCTATGTAACAAACCTGCACATTCTGCACACATACCGCAGGACTTAAAATATAATAATTTAAAAAATAGCCTTCTTAGGCCACCCCAGAGTGGCTGAATGATGCCATAGGAGAGGAGGCGGATTTGCCCGCTGCATGGATGCTAGCTTTGCTCTCTGCTCTGCACTGGCTTCTCCTCTTGGCTGCCCAGCAAAGATGGCCTTTGTAACTTCATGATACTCATATCCAGGAGTGGGTGAATTACAACATCCATCTCTGCCCCTACAGTCAACAAAAATACACACTCAACATCTGCTATCAAGCAGCAAGTGCTGTCTTCCTTTTCAATGTATAATGTTTTCATTATGGAAACAGAAAAAAAAATTGTTCAAAAATTTCTGTATGGAAAAAGATATATGGCTCTATATAGCTTCAAAATTTATAGCAATGGAACCCATAGATATTACTTATGAATGAAGAGGAGAGAAGAGATGGAAAGAGAAAGATACATAGAACTTTACAGTTCCCAATGGTCTTCCCCATTCATTATTTTATTTGAGCTGATTCACACAACAGTTTTACAAGAGCAAACAAGCAAAGCTAAATGTTAGCCACCATCCCCAAGTTACTGGATCCCCATGTCATCTTAAGCAATCTAACCAACATTTCTCAGGATCCTTGCTGCAAAAGTTGTAATGCCTGTCAATTAAATAGTACAGTTGTGAAGATGAAAAACATATGAAACTGTCTCATGTTGTAAAAACTCTTGAATGTCAGAGGTAAACTCATCACATAGTTCCTAAATACAGAAACTAACTATGTGTTTCTTTTTAAGCACCAAGTATCAATTGAGAAGATTTTGCATATGACTAAGACAGTTTGGAGATACTAGCTGAGTACAAAATGTCAATTGCTTTCAAGAAAAATGATTTGATTATTTTTCTGTACTTATTATTCCAATGTTGGAGAAATTGAGATAAGAATTACGTTAGTTGAAAATATTTTCTGTGAAAATTATGATTCACTTTTTATCTTTAATCTAAAGACTAAATTTATTTATTTATTTTGGGATTTAGAATTATTCTTAGACTATAAATATGAATTGTTATAGGTATTAACCAAATTGGCGTCATTTCCTCACCCAAAAGACATAAAAAATTTTAAAAAAGACAAAATCATAAATGAGAAGACAAACAGTAATATTCTTACATTACATGGGTCGCACTGCAAAAGTACTATCCCATACTTATTATTTATTATATGATATGACATATAATGACAGGTTTATTATATGATAAGACCGCCTACCCTGTTATTTCCCTATAAAACCTCTTATGCAATGAATAAGACGTCTTAAGTTCTGTGAGCCATTTTGAAAGAGGACTTGACCATTATAATTAGAATCTCTGAAGTAACAGACCCAGAGAAAAATCTCAAAATAATGTTTTTTCGGTTTTTAAGAGCAAAGCATAAAAATTATATCTAATTCAGGAAAGTCTTATTTTAACTCAATGCTGCTATATCCTGCATGCTAAGTTCAGGAAACTTAAGCACAGTCAATGGCTCAATGAGTAGATTAAAGTGTGCAATGAGACTGAATAATTATAGTAATTCCCAACTGGGGAGAGAAGAGCCTTGAATGTTTATTTGGATGTCCTAAATTTTAATTTTTGGTCTAGAATATGACAACATTTAAAACGAGATATTTATCAACTGTCCATATATGGTGCTACACATCACTGTCCTCCACTGATACCTCTCAACTTACTGAAGAAGAAGCTACTCTATAAAGTGACTGAAACACATCATCTAAGAACTTCTGGATGAAAATATCTGCACTCAATCTAAAGATAGATTCAGATCAAAGCAACTGCATCAACATACACACAGGCAGTAATTATATACACATCATTGATTTGCTATTTTAATGTTGTGACATATTTATGTTGATGACCTTAATTCCACTCTTCCACTTATTTTACCTTCCATTTATTTTTCTTTTTCCTACCTTCTCATCTCCTCTACTCTAAAATCACATTAGTACAGATTTAACACTCACGGTAAGAGTTAAAAATAGGCAATTTCCTTTTTCTGTTATAATTTCTGTCCAAGGACTTACCATAGTATCTCACATACATCAAGATACAGACTCAGAAGCACTGACTTCAAGTAAAACATGTATCACCACTGAAAATAGTTTTCACATAAATCTGAAAGCAAATCAGCAGTACTCATCCACACTTGTTTGTTAATGTTTTTCTTGTCCCAGAAAGAGGTATTTGAAGTTATCTGCTCTCAAGACCTCAGGAATCATCACAAATAACTCCTTGGGTTTCTAGTACACAATTAAGATGTCAATAGCAGCAACCATGTGAGGATTTTTTACAACCATACATTGAAATTAACATAATACAGACATATTGCTCTGATGTTTTAAAAATACAGTTTAAAATATGAACAAATAAGGAGTGTTTATATTCACAGACCTATTCAGAATTGCAGGTGGATTGAAGCTTATCATTTTTCAGAGCCACTTCAAGATTTCCCCAATAGGCTCAGCTCTCCATGACAAAGGAGCTGTCAGAGAATCTGCCAAGTGAAGCCTGATGCTTAACTTAAAAAATGTGTGTGATGAGAGGACAGAAAGGAGGATAAAGGGACATTCCATCTATATACACAATACGAAGTTTTTCATCCTCATCCAAAATTTAAAAATTGCTATGACTCACTTGCATTAAATACCTATCTAGATAGCTTTGGAAATAAAACCCCAGAAAGCAAAGGAGTCAAAGTGTTTATTTAAGGGGAAGTATTGGAGACAAAGAGAAAAAGAAAGTTCATTGTGAAGAATGGAGTATACATTTTTTAAAAAAGTATAGTGAAGTATTTAAAGTGATATCCACAACTAGCCCCTACATCAGTAAAATTATAACATGAAAAGAAGAAATAAATGTTTTGTAAGCAGTTAAGATTCAATTAAAAAGTAGTACTAACTACATACAATACATAAATTCTTAGTTTTGAACTTGTTTTACCTACTTTAAAGAGTATGAAGAGAATGTCAGTAAGATGGTGAAATAGGAGGTCTCAGACTTCACTGCCCTCATAGAAAGTTCAACAAGCAACTATTCAATTAAGAACATGTTGGTTGAAATCCCAAAAGTTGGTAATAAGCCCAAATCACCTATGTCACCCACAGAACTGAATAAAAACCTTACTTAAGGGCCAGGCACGGTGGCTCACGCCTGTAATCCCAGCACTTTGGGAGGCCAAGGCAGGAGGATCACAAGGTCAGGTGACTGAGACCATCCTGGCCAACATGGTGAAACCCATCTCTACTAAAAATACAAAAATTAGCTGAATGTGGTGGCGTGTGCCTGTAGTCCCAGCTATTCAGGAGACTGAGGCAGGAGAATCGCTTGAACCCAGGAGGTGGATGTTGTAGTGAGCTGAGATCGCGCCACTGCACTCCAGCCTGGTGACAGAGTGAGATTCTGTCAAAAACAAATAAACAAACAAACTTTATTTAAAGGGTAAGGGAAATGGTCACATTTTGATGAGATCCAAGTCCCTCTCCCCAAAGTCAGCATAGTGACACACAATGATAATATCCCAAGGTCCAGTTTCTACAATGGGAAAGAGAACCAGAGGCAGACATCCAGCTTCCCTAGCATTACAAAATGCTTTTTCCAGGAAGCCCATTCTGGTCTCAGCTCACAAAGAACACAGGAGGAAATGGCAAAGCTAGACCACCCAGGATCAGGTAGAAACAAAGCAAGGAGACAGAGCCCATAGTGACTACCTCACAGATCTTGATGGTAGCTTTGTGTCGCTGCCAGCAGGTAAGAGCATAACAGCATAATTCATCCATAAAACCAAGGTAACAAAATAATCCATCCATAAAACCAAGCTGAGGCTCCCAGAAGTGGTAGGAAGTTTGACCTGGCTCAAATCCCTAGACAGTGAGCTTTCAGACCCAGCCCAGTGAGAGAGACTATCACCACCGTGAATTTCAGGAAAAAGCAAGGGCTAATTCTGCCACATCCAGTAGTTTCAACAGTGCTCAGACAAGCTTCAAAGCACACCCTGAGGCCTGACCTAAGCAGAGACAAACTTCAACTGTGAATTTCTACTGACCATAGTAGACGGTCACATCCATCCAGATCAGCAACTCCACCTGAACTTCGTGCCCCTCCTGCAACCTTGTTCAACTGCTGAACTCAAATAACATCTGGCAAGGAAATACACCCTGTGGTCCAGCCAGATCAGAGGTGATTGCAGTGTCCATACAGCAGTGCAGCCTGATTAACAGAGCTTAGTCAGTGGTCTTGCCAGAAAGCAGAGCTTGGCTGCTTCTTAACCTGAACTCAGAGAAGAGACAGCAGTCCATCTATCTAGAGAACCACGGAGCAAGCTACACCTGCTCAGGGTCATTACCAGCTAGCCTATATAGAATTATATTCCAGATTAAATAGTATAGGTCTATCCCTGCTGAAGACTTGTAAAAGCCAAAAGAGGTGATCGTCTCCTTAAATGCACAAGCATACAAGAATACAAAGATTGCAAAGACTCAGGAAATTATAACACATCCAAAAGAAACTAATGAAGCTCCAACAGTGGACCCTAAAGAAAGAGAGATCTATGAAATGATAGACAAAGAATTCAGAATAGTCCTCAACAAGGTCAGTGAACTATAAGAATATATAATTTTTTAAAAATTACATAAAATTTGAAAAAGAATACACAAATCAACTGAGAAATTTAACTAAGGAATGGGTTTTAAAAAATTTTAAAATATAGAAATCTCAGAGGTAACGAGTACAATCATGAGCCAAGAAATGCAATAGAAAGCTTTGAGGGCAGGCTTAATCAAGTTAAAGAATCTGTGAGCTCAAAGACAGAATATTTGAGATTACTGAATCAGAGAAATAAAAAGAAAAAAAATGACAAAGAATGAAGAAAGCCTACAGGAATTATAAGACACTATCAAGAGACCTAACATTCACATAATATGAATTTCAGGGAAAAAAAAGAAAGAGAAAATAACAGAAAGCACATTTTAACATACAATCGCGGGAAACTTTTGTAAACTGGGCAAAAATCCCAACATCTACATACTGGAAGTATAGAAATCTCAATAAAATTCAAACCAAAGTTCAGCAAGAGACCTAATAATCAAACTATTAAAAATCAAAGACAAAAAAAAATTCTCAGAGCAGTAAGTGATAAGAAAAACAGCATTTATAAAGGAGTCTCAATATGACTATCAGCAGATGTTTCAGCAAAAGCCCTGCAGGTCAAAAGAGAGTAGAATGATGTAATCAAAGTGCTGAAGAAAAAAAAAAAGAAAACTCCCAACAACGACAAAATGCTTTACCCAGCAAAACAGTCCTGAAGAAATGAGAGAGAAATAAAAACATTATTAGACAAACAAAAGTTAAAAAAAGGTCATCATCACTAGGCCTATTTTACAGGAACTGCTAAAGGGAGTTCTGTAAGCTGAAACAAAAGGCTACTAATTAATAAAATAAAACTTACAAAATCACAAATTCTATAAGTAATAAAGATCCAAATTCAGAACACACTAGGACAGTAATGTCGGTGTTTAAAGAATTTTATCCCTAGCATGGAAGTTAAAAGAGAAAACTATTAATTATAACTAAAATGAATGATCAGAGATACATATTACAAAATGATATCAAAACCATAAAATACGATAGGGTTAGGAGTAAAACTATAGAGTTGTTTCATGAAATCAAAGTTAGGCTGTTATCAGCTTAGAAGCAGACCATTGTAAGATGGTTTATGTATGCCTCATGGTCACCACAAACAAAAATTTTATAGATGCACCAAATTTTGTAGATGCACCAAAAAGAAAAAATGAAAAAGAAAGAATACAAAACCTACCAATACAGGAAACTATCAAACCACAAAGGAAAACAGCAAGAGAGAGAAGGGGGGAAAAAAACGCATCTACAAAACAACCATAAAACAATTTTTAAAATGACAGTGATAAATTCTTATCTATCAATAATTACTTTTAATATAAATGGATTAAATTACCTAATAAAAAGACATGAAGTGACTGAATGAATGCAAAAGTGGCCCAACATATGCTATGTTCTGTCTTCAGTGATTCTTATCACTTCACTGTTGTGTTTAAGAACAAGCATAATCTGAGAGTGAAGAAATGGAAAAAAATATATACTTCATGCGAATGGAAATCCAAACAAGAGCAAGTTTAGCCGTACTTATATCAGAAAAAAAAAAAAAACCCAGACTTTAAGTCAAAATCTGTAAAAAGAGAGAAAGAAGGATATTATATAATGATAAAAGGGCCAATTCTTCAAGAGTACGTAACATTTGTAAATATGTATGCACATTGGAGCACCTAAATATATAAATCAAATATTAAAGAATCTGAAGTGACAGACAGATTGCAATACAATAAGAGTGTGAGACTTCAATAGCTCACTGTCAATATCTGGATTCGTAATCTACCACCTGTTCTGAATTCTAACGTGGGCAGTTTTTCCTATAACTCTACACTCCCTAATTGCCTACAATGTGCCCAACAGCTATACTACCCACAGGGGAAAGGAAGGGAAGGGGTGTCTGGGACCCTGGCTGGTGCAGCAATGGAAGAAAACAAGACAGGGACATGAAAACCCCATCATAAATTTTGGTTAGAATGTGAGATGTAATAAACTGCAATTGTCACAACAGTGTGGGAAGAATTCTGAAGAGAATCCTGAAGTAATTATTGGTGTTAGTCCAAGAAGAGCTATAATCATCACCCAATAATCATTTTCTGAATTTGATATTAGCCACAATCAGACTTAACTAATAAGCTGGGAAGAAATGTGTCTATGAGTATTCCCTAAAAAATACATAGATACAAATCTATTCAAATAGAATGGATAGCCTTTTAGAGTATTTGAGAAAACTACTCTAATGAGTATTTTTAACAAAAATGAAGTTTACAATTCAGAGGATCTCATTTGCACAGTCCCTTGAAAAAATTGTGAGAGAAATCTATATATTCACATGGCTATATTTTTCCAAAAGTTACAAAAGTAATAAGTTTCAACTATAATTAGTGAAGACCACTCTCTCCACTCTGATCATCTTGCCTTCTGCATATTTCCTCCTATGACTAATGATGTTGGAATGGCTTAGAATAGTCTGGAGTCCAGCGAAGGGGAAGTTGAGTTGAGGATACATTTAATTTGGGTTTTGTGGATATATATTTGTGGCTTAAAGTCATTTCTGTGCAATCTTATGTTATTGAAACTTGATCCAGTATAAGACTACTTCTGCTTCCTAATTCTAGATAATACTTGTCACCTCTAGTATGTGCTGATGGAGGAGAAACAAGATTTGAAATGCACAAGGCCTGTAAAAAATTACTAAAACAAGAATAAACTGAGGTTATAACATATAGGACCATAAGTGTATCATATATATTTTTTAGACTAGAACAGTAAAAAATAGACTTGAACAAAATTTCTGTCCTTACAGACACAAACCACTTCACAATATTACAATCAGAAATTATATCTATGGAGGAAGTTACATCATTTATGCACAGCAAATTAAATGCCATCTTAGAGTATCTGACACATCTTGATCTGAAAAAGTCTGAGGGTTCAGATGAAATGGCACACAATATTAAATCAATGCAGCAAAACAACCTGAAAAATGTCTCTACACCTGTTGTCTGCTATCCTCCCATCTATCTATGTATCCCCTCTGTCTACCAGTCATACACACTAAAAGGTCAATGTACATAGCATAAGAACAATTTGTACAACTACCTAGCTTAATACAAAATAACAGTAATTTTGAAAAATATATTATTCTTTGATATATTTCCCGACTATTTTTATATATTTCCAGATTTATTAATCAATTCAAATAGTCAAACATGATAGGAAAGAAGTATTGTAGTAGAAACCAAAATGTAAAATAAAGAAGCTTATCCAAATCTTCAAAATTCTTATAGCACAGTAGAGACTAAATACCATGACAGTCAAAATCATGGAAATTAAAAGAAGAATCATGTGAGATAATTTTTAAAAAACAGATACTTAACAACAGAAGAAATAGACAATTTTGAGAAACAGAACACTCTTAAGCCTGGCTGATTTTTATTTTTTGTAGAGATGGGATCTTGTTATGCTGCCCAGGGTAGGTATTGAACTCCTGGTCTCAGGCAATCCTCTGGGCTTAGCCTCCCAAAGCGCTGGGATTCCAAGCATGACCCGCCATGCCCAGCCAGAAATAGACTTTCAAAGACAAAAACAGAGAATTCAATGCCAGCAGACCTACTCTTATGAAAAGTTAAAAGAAATTCTTTAAATAGCTGGAAGATGATCTAGGTCAGAAACTTGAATCTACACAAAGAAATGAAGAATGTCACCAAATGAGTGAACAAAGGTATAATAATGTCTTTTTAAAATTGCAATTATTCTAAAAGATAATTTACTGTTTAAATCAAGACAATCAGAAAAAAAATTAAGTGCTAACTGCATATGTAAAAATGAAGTGTGTGACAATGGGGCAAAGATTGGGAGGAAATAATTTTGAAATTCTATAATCTTACAGTTTAAGGTTATGCTGTACAAAAACAAATAGAAAACATTTTTAGCAAATTTTAAAACAATTCTAAAAATTTACAATGATTGCCAATAATGAGGTGTGAAGCTGAATAAAATGTTACTCAAATTATCAATAATTTTTAAAAGATAATCTGTCATCCTAAAAGAATCACTCTATTCTCTCTTTTAAAATATATTCTCTTTATTTCAACTAATATTATAAAATTGTTACCATATAAATAAGCAGTCAAATGTGTGCAGCGTAAGCATGAAAAAAAATAGGAAAATGGTGCTTTAGCACTTAAATTATGTTTTATTTTAGATTTGTTGATGTTTTGATAATTGCCATCTATTTAGTACTGCTGATAGACTGTTATTTCTTTTTTCATTTTAAATAAATTTTTAACTTTATTCATAATTTGGTGTTTGTCATTTTGTATTATCAAATTTTGTACACTTCAGTTTTCACAAAATCTGAATCCATTCCCTGGTTTTAAATAATACTGTATAATTGTTGGGTACTTTACAGTTGATTGTCATAAAGTGGAAACTATGAAACAACAGTACCTGAGTTCTCAGAATCCTCTTCATAATACAAATAAAATAAGGAAAAGGAATCGGCACCTAAATTACATTTTTATGGATCAATACTTTGGATATACAATAAGAACACACATTACATTAGGGTAAGTTCTTTCTTTTTCCTCTGCTGTTTGAAAATATCCAAGAGATTATCCAGTGCAGACACTCCCAGTGTTGAGGTCACTCATGCCCAGATCAAGTGACTTTTCTAGAACTAATGGCAGTTGGTGGCAGATGTGAGATGATAATTCTGTTCTCCCAAATTTACACCACCACTGAAATGAGGCAGGGAAAAACAACAGAATGGAATAGGACTTCCAATGAGGGCCCAACATAACCAAGAGGAAGTGGAGATTTCCAGATGCAGAGGGCGTAGCCCTGTAAGAGCCCCCAAGGATGCTAATCCAGCAGGCACAAATTGTCAAGTTCTCTATGATGTCTTAAGGGAACCTAGTGCTCAATATTGAAAGTTTTAACTTGTAATCGTTCAGAGTTGCCCATTAAATGAGTTCAGCTTGCCCATAAACATGCCCTCTAGGAACATTTGAAAACTGCTACATAAGAAAGCTTCAGCAATGACACAAATCTAAGTCATCTCTCTTGGTCCACTGCAATGCCCTTACTCCTGGCCCTGGCTGCTCACCCACATTTGCCACCTTATTTCTACTGAATTCACACTATTTATTTTCCTGCTGCAACAACAGCTCAGTTTAGACTCAACGTCTTGTGTAACTACAGAGCTTCCCTTAGCAAGAGACATGCTTTCATTTCAACCTTGAGGAAACAATTTGCTATATCCATTTTTTTTCCTGGTTCCCCTACTACAAAGCAGTGACTTAAACAAGAACAAATAAAACGTGGCCCCAAGATCATGTCTATTGTGAATAGCAGAAGATCTATAATTTTACTAAAACCGGATGCTTTTGACCAATCTATGAATTTTTTCCATTTCTCTGATTCTGGAATCTAATCTATTATGTCAGTTTCCTGAAGCATTTGACCAATCTATGAATTTTTTCCATTTCTCTGAGTCTGGAATCTAATCCATTATGTCAGTTTCCCATAGTTCTTCAGACTCTGTCCATACCCAGAAAAGAACTTTGCCTGAATATCAATATGTTCCAACCCAAATGTAGAAATCAGCACAATCAGAACTTTAGCAAGTTCTTGAAATCACCTGATACCCTACAAACTGTTATAACTAAATATCAGTGCCAATACAAGATTCTCGCAAAAGTTTATGAAAGCACCCAGTACTTTTTAACACATTTACTATAACATCCTGTACCCTATGGGTTAAAAACCAACCCCCACCTAAGTAGAAACAAACTGTAACACTTTACATTTCATTTTCAAACTCTTAAAAATAAGGCCTCAGAAAAATTTTCTTCCACTGCTTTCCATAGAGTTAGAAGTTTATTGACACAGAGGTCAAAAATATTTTTTTGATTTTCATTTGCAATTGACAAATCATATTTGTATATCTTTATGGGGTATGTGATGTTTTGATTGTTGAAATACAAAAAGCTTCCTTCTAAAGTGATATTAAATAATGACTAAGTGAGTTTTTCTAAACTTGTGCCAGCTTTTTCTAATCAGACAAATACATACAAGTTATTTATACCATTTTAACAAAAATAATTCAAGAGTTGTACTTTTCTCTCCCTTTATGTCATTACTAATACACTAGAAATAATAATAAACAATCGTACATGGCTAGGACTATTTAAATAACAATACTCTTTAACTTACATTGTTGTTACCTATTATATGCTGGGCCCAATAGATGTATCATACATATTACTCTCATAATGTCTAGCTGGTATTATAATCTCATATTTATGTTAAAATTGTGGCTCATAAAGGTGAAGTGATTTTTTGAAATCATGAGAATAAACCTTTATTTTTGCCTAAAATAATGTTTGCACACATTGGGATGACTGTAAATATTAGTTTAATGAATAAATTAACATGAATAAGCCCAGATTGTCTGTTGCTAAAGCATATACTTTTTCCCTATATTGTGTTCAGCTTTTTCCTCTTTTGTTTAAAAATCATTTAAACAGTCAAGTGGTAAAATTGGGGCATAATTCTAAATAAAACAAGGAAAGTGTAGGGATTGGTGACTCATTCCAATTCCAAAAAATTTCCAGTATTATAATCAAAATACGTTCTGTTCATACCCACATTCATCAAGGTGATTGCAAACTATAATTTGATGCATCAGCAAACCGTGAGCAGCAGGCCACACACCAACAGAAAGCAGAGTGTGGAATGTCCCTGAGCCTCGTCTTCCAGCACAGGGACCCCACTGTTGAGCCACTATTACTCAGTACTGCCATCACCAAGAGCCACAAAGCAGTCGTTTACAGCTCTCACAGAGAAGAGGGGGCATAATTCAGGAGGCTACACCTTCTTGAGTCAGGGGTCTTTGCTCCTCTTGTGGCCACAGCTATTAGTGAAGGAACTTGGCAATAGCGAAGAGAGTTACCAGGTCTTCTACCTGTGTGTTACTCAGCTAGATCAAGAAAATAATGGCTTACAGCTGGGAGCGGTGGCTCACCCCTGTATTCCCAGCACTTTGGGAGGCTGAAGCAGGTGGGTCACCTGAGGTCAGAAGTTCAAGACCAGCCTGCCCAACATGGTGAAACCCTGTCTCTACTAAAAATACAAAAATTAGCCAGTCGTGGTGGCGGGCGCCTGTAATCCTAGCTACTCAAGGGGCTGAGGCAGGAGAATTGCTTGAACCCAGGAGGCGGAGGCTGCAATAAGCTGAGATCCTGCCATAGCACTCCAGCCTGGGTGACAGAGGGAGACTCTGTCTCCAAAAATGAAAAAGAAAATACCATACAATGATTAGCACCAATAAAAATGGTTTTCTGCATTGACAATGCTTCTAGGTTGAATTGAAATATACCCGTTGAAACTGACCCACCCTAATTCAAAGGATTCTGTTATGGACAGTGTTGGTGTTCTCTCTCAGGATGGATGGTTGGGAAGTTGGGAGACCTCGTTATTCTCAGTTCCCTTCATGGACATAGAGCACCCTCAGAGGACCCAGTAACTGACTGGTCTCCTGGGCGGCCCACAGTTCTACTGACATGAGAGAATTAATTGACAAGTTTCACAGGTAAACAAACATCCTCAGCTCTCTTACATTTTGAAATCACAATTTTTTACTCTAAGAAGAAAACATTAGGCAGTTTTGTTCTCAGACAGCTATAAATAGTGCTATTGAGGCTATGAATATGACAAGATGATCACGCATTGATGGGATGGTAATTTTCTCTAATTTTCTGAGTTTTCATCATATAGAAAATTTATCTCTTCCAATTCATTCTAGAATATGATTTTTAAAGGGAGAGAGAAGTATAGGCTTTATGTTGTTTAGTAAGAGTCACAATTATTTTACTTAAAATGGCCACATCATCTTTTAAATCCAGCTAAGTAAAGTTGAAAATACACCACATAAACTACAATTTAGAAAGACATTTAGGGTATTTCATTTTTTTTAATGTAAGAAATTAAAGACTCCCATTTAAAGTATCTTCTTTTGTCATCTTTACATTTATTTATTAAAGAAGAAAGACAATATTTTGATAAAATGTAATGTAAAATTAAGGTAACATTAGTTTTACATTAATGTTATAAAATTAAATAATTTGATACCAAAAAGCAATTTACAACAAAAAGAATTTCAGGCTATGCCAAAAACAATAATTTGTTAAAAAGAAGAGATAAATTGTACCAAAGTAATAAAGATTTTTTGGCTTATTTCACAAGTCCAATTAATGGAGAGAAATGAATCATATGATCACAGTGAAAATTTTAATTTTCAATACCAACTGAAGAAAATATAAAATTTATCATATATCATACAGAGATAATGAGGATATGAATGATAAACTTGAAAGGTAGATAATTAAAATGAGTATTTGAGAGTGTTCTCTGTACAAAAACTTGAAATTCCTTGAAACCTCTGACTAGTCATATATAAAAGAAACTTGATACATGTTTTCCCAAATTTGACAACAATCCCAAAAATTAACATGATACCACTAATATTGAGTTGTTAAAGTGAAGCTTTTCTAAATTATCACTAGTAAAAAAAAAATTGATAAAACATGTTAAAGACTAATTTTATTCTGTCTACTTTTTTTTGGTTTTGTTTTTGAGATGGAGTCTCACTCTGTCACCCAGGCTATAGTGCAGTGGCATGGTCTCAGCTCACTGCAACCTCCTCCTCCTGGGTTCAAGTAATTATCCTGCCTCAGGCTCCCAAGTAACTGTGATTACAGGCATCCACCTCCATGGCCCTGCTAATATTTGTATTTTTAGTAGAGACAGGATTTCTCCATGTTGGCCAGGCTGGTCACAAGCTCCCGATCCCAGGTGATCCACATGCCTTGGCCTCCCAAAGTGTTGTGATTACTGGTGTGAGCCACTGCACCCAGCATATTCTCTCTACTAAAAATAGTACCGAGTCATCATTGTCACATGAAGTGGCCAATAAAATTCTTGCACTCCAGAAATGTAGAAAAAAGTATATGGAGATAAGTTGGGCATTTTATCAAATTATGTTATTTTTCTGAATTTTTTGTTTGTGGAATTAGGCAGCTTTTCAAAATTTGCAATTTCATATCAATTTTATTTTATATAAATAAATATTCGCTTCTATGTTTAATTTCGTACTGTTAAAAATATTTATATAGGTTCTGTCTTTCATGTCTTCCCCTGGTTTTCTTTTCTTTTCTTCCCTTTTTTTTTTTTTAAGACAGAGTCTCGCTCTTTCATCCAGACTGGAGTGCAGTGGCGTCATCCCAGCTCACGGCAACCACCACCTCCGGCGTCCAAGGGATTATCCTGCCTTAGCCTCCCAAGTAGCTGGGATTACGGGAATACACCACCACACCCGCTATTTTTTAAATATTTTTGGTAGACATGGGGTTTTAACCATGTTGGCCAGACTCATCTCAAACTCCTGACCTTGTGATCCGCCCACCTTAGCCTCCCAAAAGTGCTGGGATTATAGGCTTGAGCCACTGCGCCTGGCCTCCCCTGGCTTTCTTAATAAATACAACTAATTGAACATTGTTTGTGTGATATGTACTTGTGAGTGTCAGTGTGGGTATATGAATGTGAGAAAGAGAGAGAACCAGAAAAAAAGAAAAAGCTGAAAAAAGTCTTTGGTCCAGGAAATAAAGTCTAGAATATCTGCAATTCTCAGCGACATATTTGTTTTCTCTAGCAGATTATCCAAAGGAAACAGGAAAGAAAGTAAAATGATGGCCGAGCACAGAGAGAATAAGGGAGAATGAGGGAAAGAAAAGGAGGGGAAAGTGGGAGAAGGGAAGAAGGAGAGAGATATTGAGAGTCCATGAGATTTATTCTGGCTTAGCAGTTCAGGAGTGTCAAGAATGATCTGTTTAGATGAAGATAAAACTTACAGTGTTGGAAAAGACTGAGGTAAATGCATTCAATGGAAATCTGGAAAAATTGGTGAGATGGAAGATATAAATAAGGAAGTGTGGTCCAGTTTTCCTAAGCTGACTCAGAAAAGAATTTGGCATCAGAATCTATGGGTGAGATGAATAGATTTTGAAGGCTAATGTTACTCAGGGAAACCCAGGCCAATATTCAAACATATTATTCATATTTTATATAGCATAATGCCTTCGTACATATTTATTTAAAGAATTATGGATCTGTATCTTAATATTGCTGGTATTTTGGGGAAGAGGATTTTATCAGTACAAGAATATTACATGATTCAAATTACTGGAGAAACTTATGTAATCATGCATGACAAACCCACATCCACAAATACATACTTTTTGTATATATACATATTTATTGTGTCTTAGTCTATTCTTGCTGCTATAAAAAAAAACCCACCAGTGACTAGTTAATATTTAAATAATGGAAATTTATATCTCACAGTTCTGGAGGCTGGAGAGCTCAAGATTAACCTACCTGCAGATTCTGGTAAGGTCTTATCTGCTTCCAAGATGGTGTCTTTTGCTGGGTCCTCACATGGCAGATGGGGCAAGCTCTGTGTCCTCACGTGGTGAAACAGGGGAAGCAAAGGACAAAAGGCACTTGGGTACTCTGTTCAGCTTCTTTTAAAAGGCTCCATCCCTTAATACTATGGCTTTGGGTTTTAGGTTCCAACCTGTGAATTTGAGATAGACACATACATTCAAACCACAGCATTCTGCCTCTGGCATCCCAAAATTCACGTCCTTCTCACAAGCAAAATGCATTGATTCCATCCCAACGGCCCTCAAAGTCTTAACTCATTTCAGCACCAACTCAAATGTCAAAAGTCCAGAGTGTCATCTAAATATCATCCAAATCAGATATGAGTGAGATTCAAGGTATGATTCATCCTGAGACACATGCTGTAGCACTGTGAACCTGTGATACTCAACAAGCTATGTGCTTTCAAAGTATAATGGTGGACAGGCATCAAATAGACATTCCCATTTCAGAAAGAAAAAATAGGAAAGAAGAAAGGGGAAACAGGTCCCAAATAAGTCTAAAGCCCAACACAGCAAACAATATTAAGTCTGGAGGCTTGAGAATAATCGTTAACTGCATGTGGTACTTTTTAGATTCACTGGGGTGGCGGCTGGGTCCCCAGGGTTCTAGCAGCCTCATCTCTATGGCTTTGCTGGGTGCAGCCCCCACAGACCTCCCGGGTTGAAATTGCACATCAGTGACTCTTCAGTTCTCGGGGATCAGGGGAAGCCCCGCTCCCATGGCTTCACTAAATATTGCCCCCAGCTCCCACGACTCCTCTGGGCTGTGTCCTAGTGGGGACCATCTGTGGCAGCTCCGTGCCTATGGCAATTATCTGCCTGGGCCCCCGAGGCTCTCAGAGACACTCTTTGAAATCTAGGTAGAGATAGCCATGCCTCCACAGCTGGTGCACTCTGAGTGCCTGTGTGGAAGGAAAAGAAAATAAAATAGAACAAAATATAGTTTAAATAATAAGCATCACATAGGTAACAGGCAACTAAAAGTAAAAGCCATTTAAGAGTTGTACAAAAGCTAAGGAATTTAAGTAATCTCTCCCTAGTGAAGCCGCAAGCTCATCTTGCATTCCAGGGTAGGTTGTAAGCTGCATTTAGAAAAAGCAGAGGCAACACAAGCTGGGAACCACCGTCTCTCTGCATAGGTAAGAGGAGGAGAGCACATCTTCAGGTCTGCAGCCCACATGTCCGCATTGCCTGTTCTGATCTCCCTGAGTGTCCCCCCACCTTTCAACCCCCTACCTCGCTGCAAGGTTATAGAGTTAAATTACCACGAAGCCCAAGATCCTAAAACTTGCCCAAGATTGTAAAACTTGATTGACTGCCTTTGTCTGAAACCCGCTCCCTGGCTTGTTTGTTGGGGTCTGCAGCCATTTCAGGCACAAGCCTGCTGCCAGCCTGGGCGTCTCTTCGGTCTCCATAGGCCTCTTTGTCTTCTTAAGCTGCAGTTTTGCTACAACACCTGAAAGTTAGCAACATGTGGACATCACCACCAAGGTTTACCACCCGTGCCTTCTGGAGTGGTTGCACAAGCTGCACCTGGGCACACTTAAGCCAAAACTGGGGCTGTTAAGGAGTGCTGTGCCGGAATGCAGGGCGCAGGGCCCAGAAGCCGCTAGAGGAAGCAAGGTCCAGGGTCCCACAGGCTTCCTGGGCCACTCCTTTGCATTTTTTCTGCTCTCAAGGCCCTGGAACTCTGGGCCTGAGACGGGAGTGGTAATCCCGAAGATCTCTGTAATACCTTCAGAGTTATTCTTGCCTTTGTCTTGATGAATAACATGCAGCTTCCTATGTGCATACTAATCTTCTTATCAAATGGTAGTTTGCTGATGATTGAAAATAACAAATGCAGAAAATATACAACATGATTAACACAAACATTCCTTGTGTTATTTGTAGTACTACATCATATTCATCACTGAACTGTACCAGTTACAGGCAATTTAGGGCCTATTATTAAGATGACCGAATGTACAATTTCATCTCAATATTATCTAATTTATTGCCTCTTCTACCCACAGATGAGAAAAACAAACAGCCAATTCTCTTGGCATTTTAGTTGATTAATTTGGCAAGGCCTATCACTGTCTGCTTCGGTTTTAGCTTTTAGCGTGTAAATTATAATTCCACAAAATTCAGCTGAATATAGTACACCTTAGCCGAAGTCACAGCAAAAGGAATCCCCCAGAAGAGAACTGATCAAAGATCCCCAGCAGCCTTTTTTTTTCAGCTGAATTTTTGGTACTTGTGATGGTCAATTTTATTTATGTGTCAACTTAACTGAGCCACTGGGTGTCCAGATACTCAAACGTTATTCTGGGTGTTTCTTTGAGAATGTTGTTGGAAGAGATTGACAATCTAATCAGTGGACTGAGCAGAGCAGACTGTCCTGTCTAAGGTGGGTGGACCTTATCCAATCGGTGGAAGGCATGAACAGAACAAAAGGACTGACCCTCCCCAAAGTGAGAGAGGAAATTTTTCTAATGTCCTTTGACCTAGGACATTGGCTTTTCTCCTGCCTTAGGACTTGAACGGAAACATTGTCTCTCTTGGATCTTCAGCTGGCTGACTCTCCCTGCAGACCTTGGGCCTTGCCAACCTCCATAATGGAATCTTATTATGAACTGATTTCTTATTTTATATATATAAATAAAGGACTTATGTATATATAATATGTTTTATGTGTGTATTTCTATATATAATACATATTATATATAAATAAAATGTCATATGCATTATATAAAATATATAATTACATAATATATATGTCTCATATACATGACACATATTGATTCTATTTCTAGATAGAACCATGGTTAATACAGTCATACTAAGATTTATCCCTAATGAAACTAGCTTTGTCATTTGTGGACTCAAATTTCTATTAATATATTCATGCCAAAATATTATGGTGGTAATCAGATTATTTATATAGTATAAGCAAAAATATGGTACTTTTGGTCTCAATGGGTGAATAAATGTCACTTTCCTGCAGAACTCTCATGGCTGAATACGTATACGGGAGTATCAATCACACCAATGAAAGACACACTGGAAGCTGCCCAAGAGATAATGGTCATGGCTAGAAAGACAGTAAAAGACAAGCAGAATGGGACTGAGAAGCAAGTGCCATTGTATAGAAGACAAGAAACATTTTAGGTGTTAGAATGAAAATTATAACCCTGAAAGACAGATATGAGAGCTCATATAAATAAAATTGAAGGTACAAAAAAAAGAAACAGGATATAAAAAAGGCAAAGTGATTTAATGAGGTATTTTACCGACACCTTACTCAACAAAGACTTTGTCCAAAGTCTTATCTTTAGATGGGACTTATGAGTCCCACCTAAATTATAAACTCCTCAGTTGCCAACCCCAGCCTTGTGTGGAACACCATATCTGTCCCAAGGTCACATCATGATAGGTGCCATATGAACGTGCTAGATTCATACAATGGGATGCTGCTTGGATTTTATTTATTCAAGTCAGATGTTGATATTAAGCACACGATAATTTTCCAAATTAATATGTTAACAGGAGAGCTGTGCTGCCATGCAGCATGACATGAATTTTATCATCTGAAATCTACTGAGATGTGGGAGCATAATGTTATTTTATTGCAGACATTTGCAACTACCACAGCATGCATACCTCCCAGTTTAATAATGGAAAGCAGGCTAATGCTCCATCTGTCATGCAGCATTTTGCCTCTACATGTGACCTGGGTGAATTCTGAGAGACTCAGTCACTGGAATGGAAGCAAGTATCTTTTTGACGTGAAAAATGCTGCTTGTGTATATTCATTTGTAGATTTTTGCACATATTCCAATTCCATCTGTATAATCACCCCGTACTAAAACTCCTCAATGAAGCCTCAAGTGACTTGGGTAAGACTCACACTAATTATAGTTTGGGTGGCAAAATTTAATAAATAATAATACTATATAGGACACACAGTTAAATTTAAATTTCAGTTAATTAGTATATTTAGTGTAAGTATGAGCTGTATAATATTTATCATAGTAAAAGCCATTTTTTTGTTCTTTATCTGCAATTCAAATTTATCTGAGTACTCTGTATTTTGTCTAACAAGTCTCTTTATAGAACAAAGCCTCTTCCTTATGTGTGTTATGATATAACTTACTGCTTCAAAAATCAAAATAATGTCAAGGACAAATATGAAAAGGTTACTTGCAGTGGTAAAGTGCAGAAGGGAGGGAAAGAGCTGTGTAAGAGCTGCCAATGAGGGCCCTGCTATGCCATTGGAGGACATCTGTCTAGATGGCCAGGAAAGGATGGTCAAGAATACAAGGCCATGAAAATGGAAGGCAGGAAAGGCAAATTGGAATAAAATCATCCAGCCGCATTAGAGGCATCCACATGGCAGGCAGAGGGTGACCCTGAGGACAGGCATCTCAGGCTGTTTCTGACTCATTTGACTTCGCCCGGAATGAAAAGCAGCACTTTAGGTAGTGGGGGAGAAAAATAGACTCCAGAATGTTCAGAACTCCTAGATTCGTGCTTTAGCTCTGCCATTGATTCACCCGTGTCATTTTGAGCTGGTCTTTGACCATCTTGCCTCTCAATGACTTGGAATCTAATGGAAGAATATCTGCTACCAATGGCTGGGAGGACCAAATGAGATTAAAAACTAATCCATTGTATAAATACAATTTTGTATGCTTATTCTAACATTGATTAGAATGAGTAAAGTATTACAATATTATTGAAACTAAATTTTAAAGATGCAAGACAGAGTAAAGGTAAAGGGATTTATGCCACGACACTTTTTCATTAGTAAATGCAATTATATAGTGAAGCCCTAACTAGTTTGTATGACTCATGCTAGAATTAATAGGGAAAACTCTTTCCTTAATTCTCTTAGTTTATTATGTGGGGGATATTTTTATTTCATAGTCTTATTAAGTTCAGGCAGGATAACTACAACGCTATATCACTGGCTCATATACTGCCCAATTTAAAATTATGACTTCTATCAAATGTATATTCCTACATACAGGGAATTTAGCTTTCTTCTCCCATTACAAGAAAGAAGAGATATTTCAAAATAACAGTTTTTTTCTACTATCCAAAAATCTCAAAATATATTTTAAAACAAGGATAGATAGAAACTATCTGCTTCCCCTGGCATTCATTTTTTTTTGGATTTGAACATTACTCATGAAGCTCATTTGCATTCAATAGTGACACATTCTCTTAAAAGGAACTGCCGTAATACAAACAGCTACAATAAGCTGATTCCATGTAGAAAACCAAAGTCCCATTTTTCCTCAATACTCATCTACTGAACAAGGTCAGGAAAATGTTGAAAGCAATTTCACATTTATTTGTTCCAGATAAATGGTGAAATAAAATGTGACAGGATGGAGAAAGAACAGAAAAATCACATGGAGTGAGACTGTCAAATCTTGGCTATACTTTCTATGTTCCGAGTATAAAGTGATTGTGTTTTTTTCCTTGACATTTCACTCTGTAATTAAACAGGTGTCTAATATTCAAATACAAACTTCCAATTTCCGAGCCGATTTCTTTTCATATGTTGTTAACACTTTAGGCGAGATGTATCATACATTTCATTCTTGCATATGATTTCCCCCCTGGGAGGAACTTGCATTATTCAGAGACTCATAGTTAATAAATGTCAGTGAAGGCTGTTTCATTTGGTTACAACAAAATACAAAAAGCAGCACATTCAAGGGTCCCAGCCCTATGCATCAGGTTGGTTTTCCTCTGCTGCACAATGATATCCTATACAACTGAGTCTTGGTCCACTACTTACATAGCCATGGCCACACAAGGCACACCATAGTAGAGTGTGAACAGATAATTCAACAGGCTCACTTAACAAATATTAATGAGTGTCTCCTATGAGGTAAGCACTGTGCTGAGTACTACTAGAAATGTGCCCCATGGATAAGACAGATGGAACTTACATTCTAGGAAAAAATGGAGAGAGGGAGGGAGGGAAGGAAGGAGGGAGGGAGGGAAGGAAGGAAGGAAGGAAGGAAGGAAGGAAGGAAGGAAGGAAGGAAGGAAGGAAGGAAGGGCCTACTTTGTGATCTAGAGAACAAAGGACTGATGAGTGGCATGAGCATATAAATAAAGAACTGAAGTGAATAATAAAAGGAGATTTCTCCTAGATAGAATGGTTAGCAAATATCTCTCTGAAAAAGGAACATTTAAGCTGCAAACTGAAGTTTGGATATTAGTTATTTGCATGATGGTTTACATTTTATACTCTATTAGTTCTTTGGATATTGTATCTAGCGTCTCAAATAAAGCCAGGTCTTGTTCACTGAGAAAACACAAATTTGGAATGTGAGCACAGACTAGATGCATAATAAAGTTTAATTTGATTCATAAAAGGCAGTGTGCCTAGAAAATGAACACGATAAACAAGATAGAAGACTGTATTAATGCCTTTGGAAAACATTTGAAATGCTGATAAGAAGTAAACAAGCAAATTGGAGGTTAACTACAAATATTTACTATGCAAATTTTGGTTAGTTTGCTTGAGTTGCCACAAAGATTAAATACCTTTAATATCCAGAAGCGCGCTGTATCTTCTGTAAGGCCCGTTGGTCACCTTTCCCCATCCATTCCCCCTACCACCACCAAGAACCCTAGATTGCTACAGAGGATTTCATAATGTAGAGGAGAAATACATATTTTCTGATGTGAAGCCCATGATCTAGGTGAGGCCAGTTAGAGCACTCCACTACCCCTTGACAAAACGTAAGTTTAGGATTAGCTTCATCATCTAAACAGATGCAATGGGTGAACATTGAGGACTTTTCTGTGTGTTTGGGAGCCCAGATGCTCACCCTCTTTATGACTGCTATGATATGTAGCAGTGACACAGAAACCACTGTAACTATTTTATAATACACGTGGAAAGAACACAAGAACAAGGGAAGGGCCCAGTGAATTGGAGACACGGGCTGGAGCCTTCATCAACTACACTGAAGCTTGCACTACTTCTACACGTTTCAGTTATTGGTCTCTGAGCCGAACCAATGATTTCCACATATTATTTAACACAACTGATTTATGTTTGCTATTTAAAATGTCTTCTCTCTATTCACAACCCAGCCTCTTGCTAGGAGCCTTCTCCAGATTTACTTTTTAAATTTATATACAAATATTTTATTTTACTTTAAGTTCTGGGGTATATGTGCAGCTCTTGCAGGATTGTTACATAGGTACACACATGCCATGGTGGTTTGCTTCTTCCATCCCCCCCGTCACCCACATTAAGTGTTTCTCTTGGGAGAAATACCTTCTCCATATTTAAACTAACTGTCCCTTTTGATAATTCTGGTTCCCCTGTGCAGCCAACTGGATTTTTTTTTTTTACCAGCTTTACCCTTTATTTCCATCTCTGTGGTCTCTAAAATTTATTAGACCCTCCTACCATAAGGAATTGCTCAGAGAGGCAGCATCAGACCCTAAATGAATAAACAAACCAGGCCAATGTTCATGGAATCACCTGGGCCTCAGCCTGCATATCCTCTGATCCTACAAGTTTTGCAGCAAGTATTACAGTTTAAATGACTTTAAAAGCCTCTTCAAGGATATAACAGGATTGAAATCTGAATAAGATGACCCTGGCCTATTGCCGTACATTCTGAGTTTGATATGATTTTTTCTAGAAATGGGTTGTATTTTCGAAAATAAGTTCCCTCAAATCTAAAGATGTCAGGGCTTAAAATTCAATGACTGCTTGTGTCCTGTATGAAGACGAATGTTCAACTAGCCTGAGTTGTGTGTCTCTGGGGAGATGAGCCTTTCTTCTAGCAGCTGGCAGGGGGACCACTTCTGGACAGGTTCAATAATACATGGAATCATTCATGGAACCATTTATTTGCCTTCCACTTTGTATCAAACACTATTCTAGATCCTTATCCATATCAAGAGTAATAAAAACCTGCCTCTACTCTCAAGGAATCTGTGTTACGGGAAGCACAACCAAGGAAATGTAATGATAACACGGTGTGGTAAAAGTGTTGCCTCATAGCTGCATCTGTCTTATAAATGCACCAAGTACGGCACGTCCATATTGGACACTAGATTGCTTACTTCTTCAAAGCAGCCTTAGATCCATTTATTTGCTCAAAAGCCCACCAGTACCAAACTCAAATTTTTACCCATCCAATTGTTTTGAACATCATCCAATTAAGCAGATTTTTAGCCATTTAGAATCTGCCTGCTTCTTATATTCTGCAAAACTACACCCAATATCTGCTAGCCCTATCCATGGGCATGACAAAACCATGGGGCTGTAACGAATTCCAAGCCACTGCCCCATTTTGGAGCTTTGTGACTCAGAATTGCCCTGCCAGGCTACTGAGCAACATTGCCTAAACGCATAAACATCCTCTTGATCCTCCCTTCCCCCACTCCTCTTCTAGAGGGTGGCTCCCACCCTTACCCTCTGAAGGTGTCATGCTGCCAGGTGCTTTCCCGACCTTCCTATCTACTAAAGTCAAGTTCATGCTTGCTGCTGCCACCTCCTGGCCATATCTTTGTTCTTAATCCGCCCCGAAATGCTCTAAGTGACTTCCTCTAGCACTTAATCAGATTCAGTAAGATGAGAGAACATAAGAAAGTTGAGGGAGCCGGTGAAATTATGGTGGGTTTCCTGGAACTGAAGACTGAACGCTGAGTAGGTGTTCTCCTGTCAAAGAAGGGGATAAGGACAATCACAGCCACGGGAACAGAATGTGCAAAGTTCTGAAAATATGGTACATTCTCCATACAACCCTAGAGGACTTCAGTGAGGCCACAGCATCACAGGCAGGGTGATGAGAAATGAGACCAGACAGGTTCACAGTTAAGTAGGGCATATACATCACACCCAGGGGTTTATATTATTCTGGCAGCAATGGAGGCATTTTAAGCAAAGGAGTGAGTGATCAGAATTGCATTTTACAAAGATCAACCTGGCAGCAGTGTGGGAATGGTTTTGAGGAAAATAGTACTGGTAAAAGGTTGTCCAAAAAGAAGTCATTATAGTAGTATCAGTAAGAAATTATGATGCCTTGGGCCAAGGTGTGATATAAGCTATGAAAACTATACACACACAGATGCATATACATATGGTTTATTTATTTAGTTTATATTATATATTGTTTATATGTATATTATATATAGTTTGTTATGCATTATAATAAGTTTATAAGTATATAATAGTTTATTATGCATTATAATCAACTACATATAAATATTAATAAGCTATATATTACATATAATAAAATATATACATATATATTTAAGAAAAGAACTTAAAGGATTTTTTTCTAAAGATGATAAAAGGATAACCTCCAAGGATTCGGCTTGAGAAAATGAATTGCACTGTGGTACATACATTAAAACTGAAACAGAGAATTCAGAAGGAGGCAGAAATTTTTTTGTTATTCGGGCAACATTAATTATAACTTCGGACGTGTTGGCTTTGAGGTCTTTGGAGGCATTCAAATTGAACTTCCCGTAAGAGAGCTAGCTAAAGCGGGGGATCCAACATTCAGAAAAGAGGTCTGGTTATGAGATAGAAATTTGGGTCCTGTGTCTGAGCAATAGTTGAAGACAGATGTAATAGGAATGTCCAAAAATAGTGATAAAATATATGAACCAAGGATGAATTTTTAGGGAACAACAACATGGGATTAGTGACTGCAGGCAGAGGAACATGCAAAAGAGAGGTAGTCGGGCAGAATGCTGTGTGGAAGTGAAGAGAGAAGAAAGACACGGGAAGAGGGGGGAAGGGACAGTTTCCACAATCTGTTTATAAAGTCTAACAATTATAAATTTAAATAATGGATTTTTGTTCTTTACTTGGAAGCATCAAAATTATTGGGATCCCATTATTGTCTTTGAGCTGTACTCTCCACAAGGTGGAATGTGGTCCACATGCCTCACGATTACCTAGGGTTGTGGGCTGAAATGCAGATTCTATATCTAGAACTGTGAGTCAGTGGTCTAAGTTGGGGATCTAGGAATACGGGTTTCTTGACTCTCCAGGCTTAGCTATGCATGTTAGTCCTACTTCCTTACAAGGAGCTTGAATTAAGAGCTCTCTTAAAATGAGGAAAGCAACAGAAAACCAGGATTTAAGATACCAAAGCTCTTTAATTCTACTTTCTGCAAGGTACTTAGACTAAGTTCATAGACAATAGTTAACTATAAAAGAAAGACCAACCAAGCCATCAGTTTCTGGGTCCTATTGCAAAGGTAAATCTATAGAAAAAGGTAAACCTATTGAAAAAAATAATCTATTTTTGGAAAACAGGTTTCATTTTTGAAACCATTTTCTCTATTTTTAATGGTCAAAAAAGACTCATAAAGTGATAATCTCTGTTGTCAATAAATAACAAAAGGAAATGAGAGAGCTTCAGCTATTCCAGTCAAGCCAGTAAAACTGAAAAGGCATACTAATTTTTAAATGGAAAGAAATTCTGAAACTATATCTTAAACTGTTCTTTCTTAACACGATAGTTAAAGAAGAAATAAGCCATTGAATGACCAACTGCTATGATAGAAATAACACAAGAAGCTTCATTAGGATAGGGACCACAGCTGCCTGGGTTGTCACAGCATGCCAGTCTTACAAGAATGCCTGATAAATAAGGCACCCATAAATATAGTTTTAATAAATAGGTGTGATTATTAGTGTTCAAATACACATCTACTGTATAGCAACCCCTTGGCACTGACAAATGTATTTTACTTCTCTCAGCTAATTTC
Source organism: Cebus imitator (assembly GCF_001604975.1). Classification (NCBI taxonomy): domain Eukaryota; kingdom Metazoa; phylum Chordata; class Mammalia; order Primates; family Cebidae; genus Cebus; species Cebus imitator. The sequence continues at coordinate 18,529,752 of NW_016107357.1, read as the reverse complement.
CCTGGAAGCTTGTTCTAACATTTCATAAGACAGTGCCTGAAAAGTGGCTTACACAGCATAAGCAGTCCATAGACACAGAGGAAAACTGACCTTGCAGCTAAGGAGGCTTAAGTCAGAGCCTCTTGCTTGCACCTACCCCTTCCAGGGCCCTGCATGAGGCCCCATCAATGAGTTAACATGGTCCTGTGACTTGGTAATGTCTGCAAAAATAATAGCTTTATATTACTTTTATTTAGAAATGTCTCTTAAATGAGCTTTAGAGCCCACAAAACTTATTTTTATCCATGAATATATGGTAGATATTATTACCAGCATGTGAGAAATAAATTACATATAATCTAGAGAAAATTCCTCATACGTTATTGGCATGCGATAAATGTATTACTTTTGTGTATTTTGAGTTCTTTATTTATAACATAACATGTTCTAGTATGGTTATATGGTGGTTTATAAATACATCTAAAGTAAGTTACAATAAAAATAAGTGGGAAAAGATATCAAAATAGAAGTTTTCTAACAGTACGGAGGAATATAAATCCATACACTTTCTAGCAGTCAAGGCAGAGAAGGAACTAAAATCCAGTGCTCATTCAGCAGTGTCTGTAACACCACAGCAGAATAACTGCTAAATAGAAACAGCTATTTCCAGTGTGAAGTAAAATATTTATTCCAGGTATTTTTCTTTAAACGAATACTATAAGTCAGTGAACAATATCTTCACGGTATGATTCGAGTATAATTAGGAACTGATAATATTAAAGCCCCTATAAAAAAAGTGTGATCCTCTGTATATCCCTATCTTTTATGTGTTATAAGTTATTTGTAGGCCAGGCGCGGTGACTCACGCCTATAATTCCAGTACTCTGGGAGGCCCAGGAGGGCAGATCACTTGAAGTCAAGAGTTCAAGAGCAGCCTGGCCAATATGGTAAAACTCTTGTCTCTACTAAAAAATACAAAAATTAGCCAGGAGTGCATGACTACTGTGCATGCCTGTAGTCCCAGCTACTCAGGAGCCTGAGAAAGGTGAATCGCTTGAACTAGGGAGGCAGAGGTTGCAGTGAGCCGAAATCACACTACTGCACTGCAGCCTGGGCAACAGAATGAGACTCCATCTCCAAAAAAAAAAAAAAAAAAAAAATTATGTATAAATGGTTGTAAAAAAATAAAAACATTTATGTGCGTAGTGGCACATACCTGTAGTCCCAGCTACTCAGGAGACTGAGATAAAAAGATTGCTTGAATCCAGGAGGCAGAGGTTGCAGTGAGACAAGATCGTGCCACCGCACTCCAGCCTGGGCAACAGAGTCAGACCCTGTTAAAAAAAAATAACAATAAGAAAGAAAATAGGAAAGGCCAGTTGATGACAGATAACATGCATTGTGAAAGGGAAGTACATTCGGATGGTAATAATTATAGCTACAAGAGGAAAACTTTATTGTGTAATGATGTGAGTAAGAAAGTTGTTAAAAACAGATATAAACATTTGGGTTGGAGAAATTGATTCAGGAAGTGTCTATATAAAATTATAGGAACAAACTCACCATTGTAATTTTCAAGTCTGAAACATAAAGTAGCCCAGAGGCCCTAATATTGAAACATAGCAACTTAAGGAATAAAAGGGCATTCCACAGGTAAATAATGGGATACCTTTAATCCTTTAAATGACACATTTTTTTGTAATAAGAAAGCTTGATTAAAAATTTAATATTTTTTACGCACAGCATCTGAAATTTGAATCCCCTCCATCAGTAATAGGCAAACTTTCTCTGTAAAAGGCAAGAGAGTAATATCTTGAACTAAGATTGCTGCTGAACTGTTACACAAACTATTTGCATGTAAATTAAAGGAGTGAAAAAGCAAATATTGAATGGGTTTTGCGGGCCTTCGGGTCTCTGTTGAAGCTACTGCACAGTGGTGGAAAGTAGCCAGAAACAAAAAATGAAATAGCCATGCCTGTGTGCCAATAGTTTATTTATAAACACTAAAATTTAAATTTTCTATAACCTTCTTGTGTTACAAAATGTTATTTATGCTCCAGATTTTTTTCAACCACTTAGAAACACAAAAATCATTTTTTAAATAGTGAACTGTTCAAAAAGAAGTAAGGTTGAATTTTGCCATTAAGACAGTTTGCGGGCCAAGCGAGGTGGCTCACAACTGCAACGCCAGAGCTTTGGGAGGCCAAGGCAGGTGGATTATCTGAAGTCAGGCGTTCAAGCCAAGCCTGGTGAAACCCCGTCTCTACTAAAAATACAAAAATTAGCCAGGTGTGGTGGCAGATGCCTGTAATCCCAGCTACTTGGGAGGCTGAGTCAGGAGAATCGCATGAGCCCAGGAGGTGGAGGTTGCAGTGAGCCGAAACCACACCACTGCACACCAGCCTGGGCGACAGAACAAGACTGTGTCTCCACAAAAAATAAAAATTAAAAAATTTAAAAAGACATAGTTTGCTAACTACATCTGGACTAGATATGATGATTTAATGAGACTCCTTTTTCCCACCAACACAGTAATAATCTTAATGAGTTATCAATTTTAATGAACATAAAAACAGACGGCTAGGAATAAAGTCCTCCTAATTTAATTCAAAATGTTATTTTTTTATTTTAAACAAAACATAAGACATATCAAAGAATAATTTATCATATCTTGAGAAAATACTTTTAATAATATGATGTAAACTTATTATATTCCTTGTTGGAATTTTGGGAATAAGCACCAAGATATATGTAAATAGTCTTTGCTTTAAAATAATTTCGAAAAAAAAATTGTCTCCTTTTTTTTCATCTGCATATCTATTTAAATGCCTGATTGACCCTGACAGAATTGTTTGAAGGCAATTTAACCTTTTATAAATTCTTAACTGTATAGATAGCTTGATATAATTAATACATAAATATATGACAAAATTTGAAAGTAAAGCTCATATTGCCTGAAGCTTTGCCACTCACCTTTTAAATATAAAATAAACATTCAATATTTACTTTTTTACTCCTTTAGTTTACATGCAAATAGTTTGTGTAACAGTTCAGCAACAATCTTAGTTCAAATAATCATTTTTGCAATTAACTATTTTAAATGATTTCCACCTAAAACTTTTAAACTTTAAAATAAAATTTACATACGCATATTTCAATTTTAAACCTTTTTTGTTTTTTCCCCCTCAGGAATATTTTTGTATGTATGTAGACTGATGTGCCATTTCTTTAGTAGTGAGGCCCAGGCCAGCACAAACAAATTGAATGCACATAAATTATCTAATTTACCTCCATGATATGAGAACACAAATTGTCAGATAGTGGAGATCCTAAATTTCCCGTCTCCAGTATTCAATACTTCAGAATCTTTCATATAACAAACAGGCAAACTTACCTTCTCTTAGAATGTCATACTTTCCTTCTGTTTCAATAAAATAGAGCTGCCTCCTCCCATCAGAGGCTAATTCTTTCACATACAATATGGATCTAAATCTCTCTTGATTTTTTTTCTTAAGAGAAATTCAATAGAAATCTCTTTTCTCCATATGTGAACTTTTATTCTCAATGAATTCTTTCTGATTAGAGGTTGTTGGTTTTGTTATTACTGTTGATGTTTTAGACCTCAGTTAGGACCAAATTCAATTAGTTATGATCCTGTTTCATTATATACTCTCATCATGAGTCCATTCATGAGCCTATTTTACTTAATTAGCTACTTAATATGTTATTTTAAATAATGTTATAAGCATACCTAACACCTCCAAACAAAACAAATGGCAGGATCTTGACCTACATCTAAATATTTAATCTCCCTGTCTGATGTAGCATCAGTCTGAATTTTCTGTTTATCATTTTGTGCTTTTTAAAATATACATTATCACTATATATATTACTAAAAGTATATTTTCTTATTTTAATGTTATTTTGAAAGTATCATTTTCTATTCTCTATCTGGTATGAGATAAAGATCTAATTTCATTTTTCTGCATGTGAATACCCATTTCTCCCAGCACCATTTATTAAAGAGACTATCCTTCCCCATGTTTGTTCTTGGCATCTTTGTTGAAGGTCAATTGACTGTAAATGTGTGGGTTTATTTCTGGGCTCTCTATCCTGTTCTATTGGCCTAGTCATGTGTTTTGTTTTTTTTTTTATGCCAGTATCATGCTGTTTTGATTATTACAGCTTTGTAGTAGATTTTGAGATCAGGTAGTGTGATGCTTGCAGCTTTGCTCTTTTTGCTTGAGATTGCTTTGACTATTCAGGGTCTTTTGTGGTTCTATACAAACTATAGAATTTCTATTTTCATGAAAATATTTTTGGAATATTGATAGATATTGCAATTAATCTATAGATCCCTTGGGGTAGTATAGACATTTTAATAATATTAATTCTACTAGTCCATGAACATGATATATTCTTCCACTTACTGGCATCTTTTTTAATTTCTTTCATCAATGTGTTATTTTTTGGTACGCATATCTTTCACCTCTTCGGTTAAATTTATTTCTAAGTATTTTTAGCTATTATAAGTAGCTATTGATTTCTTTTTCAGACAATTAGTGCATAGAAATGCTGCAACCTTTTGTATGTTGTTGTAACTTGCAACATTCATTTACTAGTTCTAGCAGTTTTTTGGAGGTGTCTTTAGCATTTTCTATATACAAGATTATGTCATCTGCAAACTATTTTTTTTTCCTTTCTGATTTGGATGCCTTTTGTTTGTTTGCGTTGTTGTTGTTTTTGCCTAGTTGTTCTGAGTAGGACATCCGGTACTACATTGAATAGAAGTGGTGAGAGTGGGCATCCTTGCCTTAATTCTCATCTTAGAGGAAAAGCTTTCAACTTTTCATCATTAGGTATGGTGTAACCTGTGGGCTTGTTATATATGGTGTTAAGTTACATTCCTACTGTACATAATTTGTTGAGGGTTTCTATCATGAAAGGATGTTGAATTTTCTCCAATTTTTTTTCTGCATCTGCTAAGATGATCGTATAGTTTTGCCCTTTATTCTGTGTATATGGCATTACATTTATCGACTTGTGTATGTTTAACTCTCCTTACCTCCCAGGAATAAATCCTATTTGATTTTGGTGACTGATCCTTTTAATGTGCTAGCAAATTCTATTTACTATTGTTGCTGAGGATTTTTTGGATCTATGTTCATCAGGGATATGAGGTTGTAATTTTCTTTTCTCATAGTGCCCTGGTCTGACTTTGTTATCAGGGTAATACTGACCTTATAAAAACAGTTTGGAAGTATTTCCCCCTCTTAAATTTTCTGGAAGACTTTGAGAAGGATTGGCATTAGTTCGTAAAAGTTTGTTTGGTAGAAATCAGCAACAAAGCTGGTCCAGGGCTTTTCCTTGATGTTGGTTTTTATTACTGACTAATATTACCCATTTTGGTCAGTTCAAATTTGTTCAGGATTCAGTTTGGTAAGTTGCATATTTTTAGGAATTTATTCATTTATTCTAAGTTAACTAATTTGATGACATATAATTGTTCATAGTAGTCTGTTAGGATTCTTTGTATTCCTGTGGTATCATTTGCAATGTTTCCTCATACATTTCTGGTTTTATTTGTGTCTTTTCTCTTTTCGTTTCCTAGACTAAAATTTTATCAATTTTGTTTAGGTTTGAAAATGTATTTTTAATTTCATTGAGCTTTTCTGCTGTTTCTTTTTTGTTTCTATTTTATGTATTTCTGCTCTTATCCTTGTTGTTTCCATCCTTCTACTAACTTGGATTTAGTTTGTTCTTTTTCTAGTTCCTTGTATTATAGCGTTATATTGTTTTAGAGCTTTCTTTTTCTTTTTATTTAATCCTTATGTAGGTGTTTACTGCTATAAGCTTCCCTCTTCAAGCTGTTTTTTTCTGCATCCCATAAATTGTCTTGTTGTGCTTGCATTTCTGTTAGTCCCAAGATATTTTAAAATTCCTTTTAAATTTCTTCTTTGATCCATTTGCTGTTTAGGAGCATGTTTTTAATTCCCGTGTATGTGTGAATTTTCCTAATTTATTTTTATTGTTGATTTCTAGTTTCATGTCATTGCAATTAGAAAATATACTTGATATGACTTCAGTCTTCTTAAATTTGTTAAGGCTTGTTTTGTGACCCAATATATGATCAGTCTTAGTGACTGTTTCAGGTGCACTTGAGAAGAATGTGTATACTGCTGCTGTTAGAGAGAATGTCCTATATTTGTCTCTTAGTCCATTTAGTCTAAAATGTATTTCAAGCCCAATGTTTCTTCCACTTAAATTACGGAGCTAGTATTTTATTGTGTTTCATTGCAGCTTACACATATTGATTACCTATATAGTATTCCATTGTTAAGAGTGTATCACATTTTTATTCTTCCATTTAGAAGAATTAAGTTACTTATAGGATTTTGCCATCATAAAAATCATTTCTATCAATGTTCCTATATGTTTCCTATCAGTATATGCAAGAATTTCTCTTGAATATGTACCTAGATATGGAGTGGTTAAACCACAGCATATATGAATCCTGACTTTAGGCTACATCTATCCACTTTCCCAACAGCAGATCCTGTAGATCCACAACTTTTCCTATGCTTGGTATAGACAGGATTTCTTATTTTTTCCTATAGGATGGTCATAAAATCATATTTAATTGTGGTTTTGAATTGCATTCCCTCATGACCAATAATATTAACTTTTCTCCATATATTTCTTAACATATATTTTTGGTGAACTGCCTATTTATATCTTTTGCCAATGTTGCTATTGTATTATTTGTGCTTATATTTTGTTAATACTAATTTAATTGGGTGTTGTGACTATTTTTTGAGTTTGCAACTTAGATTTGAAATTCATTTAATTTCAAAATTAACCTTGGATATACAAAAGGGATTAATTTTAATATTTTAAGTTTAGTAATCTTCTATTTTACAGAAAATTATTTTTAAGCCTTAAGACATTGCTTATATACTGAAGTCTAAAAATAGTCACTCACTTTTTTCAGTGCTTGAATGATATATTTTTTTACATTTATTCCTAAATCTGTATAGAGGAGATTGTTCTAAATGGTGTGAGGTAGAAATCCAGTTTCAACATTTTTTCATAAAAAATATTTCTTCCTACTCAATACAACTGAACACATACATGCATCGGTCAGTTTCCAGAATCCATTATGGTGGTAAGTTTGCTTATTGTGAGCCACAACCACACTGTAATACTTGCCACCACTTCATAAAAGTCATAGTAACTGTTCTAATTCTTCCGCACACACTCTCTCCCTCTTTTACTTCTCGGATATTCTACAATTGTCTTCTTAAGTTCCCTGACAAATCCTGTTTGAACTTACATTGAGTCCAGAGATCATTTTAAAAAGAAACAGTATCTCTATAATTTAATAAGTCTTTCTATATATACACATGGTTTACAGCTCAATTTATTTAGTCTTTTTCTCAACAATGCTTTTGTATCTCTCAATAATGCTTTTATAATTTCCGCAGGAAAGGTCTTCAACATATTTCATTAAATTAATTGCTGGGTATTTCATATAAGTCATAGTCTCGTAATGGTGCATCCTTTTTAATTATACTTTCTAGTAGCTTATTGCTTATGTATATACATACATTTATTATTGTTTCTCTATTCATCATATATCCTACCAATACTGCAAACTCTCATTATTTCAAATAACATCTCTGTGTATTCTTTATGATTTTCCATGTAAACTTAAATATAGACACACTAACTTTGAAGCTGTCTTCTTCACTTTACAAAGTATTCAGAGCTATAACTTTCTGTCTTCTTGCTACTTTATAGCCCTTCCCAATTTTGATGCATACGGCTTTATCATTCAGTTTTAAATCTCTCTAATTTTCATGATGATTTCTTCTTAAATTCATGCCTTAGAGAGCTTTGTCTTTCTAAATATTCAGTGATTTTTTTAAGTTTAATTCTTACTATTTAATTCCCAATTATTTTGTGATCAAAGATCATGATCTGTATGAAAATTATTTTCTGAAATATAAACTGCTTTTATGCTTAATATCTAATGAATTTTATAAATATTCCATGTGTGCTTAAAATAAAATGTGCATTCTTTTCATTGTTGAATGCATAAATCTCTTTTATGCTCTTTCAATTCTATTTTAAAAACAAGTAGTCCATCTGTTCTAATATTTCTACTTCTGTACAAATGTGTAATCCAGCAGTATTTTTAACTGATTGTGCTTCCCCACTGTCTTATTTTGACCCATGAGCATATTTTATCCCAGGAGATAAAATGTGGAATCCCTGGAAATATGTGTCTGTGTTTCTGTGGAATGGGGAAAGATTTACTCTAGATTTCATCCCTGAGTAGCTGCAGGAAAGAGACCGGCAACTTAAGATCTTAACAAACATATTAAGAGACATAAGAAAATTGAAACAAGAAATTATGGCAGCTAGTATTTCAAGCATATGCATGGGACAGATGAGCCCAAGGGTAACCTTAAGTACCTGTGTATAATGCTAAGCACACAAGACCTACCAGAGATCTACTTATATTCTGTAAAAACTCTTGGGTCCAATTCCATCCTTTTTTCCCACAGGAAGAAGCAGCTACAGGAGGATTACTCCTTAGACCTGTGCTTCAAAAGAGGCACGTAAATCCCTATGGCACCATGAAAAAATGCAGATTTTAGTCTAGGAGGCCCTGATGCAACCTGAGATTCTGCATTTCTACAATCTCCCAGATGGTGTTTATGTTGCTGGTCCTAGACCAAACTTCAGGTAGCCCAGGCTAGATTAAAATTCTCCTGCTTGGAGAAGGAGAGAGTCAGAAAGCAACTACATATAGTATTGACTACTGGTTTTCTGGTTTTTCTCATGTTCTTCCAATGAGAAAATGAGGGCTTCTGCACCGTGATAAATTTATTCCTGAGAACACCTAGACTAGAGTTGTTTAGGGCAAAAGTAGAGGCCAGCCTTATTTGTCCTAAGGCAGGGTCAGAGGAGAAACAAATGCTTCCAACAATTCTTTTATTTTATACAACCACAGGAGTACAGGGTTGACTCCTGCCCTGAGACAAAGCCACTACTCTATAAATATGTACATAAAATCTTTCTCTTTCTCACTCTTTCTCTCTAAATACACACACACACACACACACACACACACACACACCCCATCACCACCACCACCACATATTTCTAAATTTTCCCTGTTTCTCCTTTCTACATTTTCTGTTTCTCCTTTCTACTTCCTCAGGGCAAATTGTGTGGGAAGGAGGGAGAGAATGCAAACTAGCTCATTACTTTGGTCAGGGCCCACTGGCTTCAAACAGCGGAAACAGGCAAATAAAAATAATGTTTTATATTCCAACATCTATGACTCATCTCCTCAACCCTTTTACAGTGAGCCTTCACAGGAGTTGTCTATATTAGTTGCCTCCCAGTTTTTGCTTCTGAATCACTTCTTAATTCATTGAAACAGGTTTTTAAATCCACCAATCCACTAAAAGAATGCTAGCAAAGATTGATAATAACTACACGTCACAAAGAACACCAGACAATATTTTATTGTAATGATTAAATGTGAAAGCTCTGTGTTTAGAATACTGGCTATGGAACATTGGTGAGGATAAAAGAGTTGATAAATAAAAACTCTCTAAACAGTGTCAAGACATAGTAAATACTTCAATATATTGACCAACGTGATCCAACTTCACTTTTTGTCATCATTCAACTCTGTTGTTTTGTCTTCATTCAATGCTTGAAATATTCCCTCTTTAGTTTCTGATAACTCATTCTTCTGAATTTCTTCTGACCTTTCTGATTATTTCTTCTCTTTCTATTTTTAAGACCCATATTTCTCTAATTGGCCTTTGGATACTAAAGTTCTACAAGTCTAGTTCCCATAATCTCTTTTTATCTCACTCCAAATGGGCTTCTGTAAATGATCTCATCTGCACCTGTAGCTTCAATTACCACATCTACAGAAATGACTCACATTTATTTTTATTCCAAGCCCAGACCTTTCTTTGGACCATCAGATGCATTAATGAACTACATATTTGACATGACTTGTGTGAAGTGACATCAGCATATCAAATTGAGCATTTCCAAAATCAAACCTATCATCACCCCTCACTCTAAATCTGGAGTTCTTCGAAAGTTCCCAGTGTCCATGAAAAACCATTCTTGTGCAAGCCAGAATCTCATATCAACATAAATCCTCCACCAAGTGCAACTCCTCTTACCCCAATGTACCTTGAACATCCACCCCATTCTCTCCATTTCCACATTATCTACTACAAATTTCTGTCTTCTGTGGCTTCAACTCTAGAAATAGCTCCTTTACTGTCTACACTCACCCAGTTTGAATGCCTGACAAACTTCACACCACAGTATAATCAGAATTATCTTTCGAAACATAAATCTGATGATGATACATATCTCTTCAAATCCATTAAAGGCTCTGCAGTGCAATTTGGCAGGCAAAAAATGTCTTTACTTTGCCTATGGACTTCCACATGATTTAGTCCCTACTTTCCCCATTAGCATTAGCTGGAAACATGCAACTTTATACTCTTTGATTCAATCACATTATTTACCTCATCACTTCCTTTTTTTTGTTTGTTTTTTCTGCCATTTCTCCCTTACAGGGTCATTGCACATGCTATTCCCCATGTCTGCCATGTTTGTCTCCCTCTCTTGACTTAGTTAATACCTGCTCATACTTCTGATCTCAATTCACATACCTTTCTCTGTTAAAGCCTTCCTTAACCTCCGAACCAGTCCAAATCACCCACTATGGGCTCAGATTATGCTCTATGTAACCCTCAGTGTAGCATATTGTGACCACATGTCTCCATTGCAATTTTACCTTTGCTTGCATAATCATGTGATTTGCATGATATCTTTTCTCAGAGGAAAGGTCTGTTTGGGCAGAAACCATCACTTTTAACAAAGGACATGGCAGTTAGTATGTATTCAGTGAATACATGTTGAATAAAATGTTATTAAATAAAATAAAATTACTATGTATACATTCCAAACTGTAGGACTGCATTAATTACAGGAAGGATTACCAACTTATAACTGAAACTTAACAGAACTGGTTTTAGGACTGGTTCTGGTCCAGCCTTTCCATGGGCTCTCTCTACTTTATACTACCATGTAGTTTTACTTCCAAATAGAAAAATAGATCTTTAGCTCTAGTCTTTTTTTTTTTCCTTTTCCTCCTATACCATCATGCTTTATGCCTTCTCTTCCTTTTCTACAAGATATTGGCTTGACATTGGAAGGTAATCAGTGTAATTTCACACCGTAAAATAAAAAGGACAAAAATCATGTAATCCTTTTAACAGATGCAAAAAATTACTGATAAAATTTAGTGCATATTTATAATAAAACTTCTAAAGAAATTAGAAATAAGGGGATGTTCTTTATTGTGATAAAGATGAACCACCACAAACTCCATAAGAAACATGTCGATAATAAAATAAACAACTTTTTCTCATTATATTGGAAATGAAACAAAGGTGCTTACTCTCACCAATTATATTCAGCATTGTATAGGAAGTCCTAGCCACCGAAATATGATAAAAAGATAAAACCACTGAAAAAAGTCTCCTTATTTGTAGATTATTGAGAAAAGTACAAAACATAGTCCTGCACCACATAATGACGTTTCTGTCAACAACAGGCAACATACACAATACTGTTCCCATAGATGATAATAGAGCTGGAAAATTTTTATTACCTGTTGATGTAATTGCTATCGTACCTTTGCAGCGCAACTCATCACCTATTCTATCTTTAGATGTTTACATACCACAAATACAACCATGGGTTCCTTAAAACAGGAATCCTTTCTGAGAAACATCTCGTTGGGTGATTTTGTTGTTATGCAAACATCATAGAATATACACAAACCTAGATGGTATGGCCTAATACATACCTAAGTTGGATGGTATAGCCTATTGCTCCTGGGCTACAAACCCGTATGGCATGTTACTGCACTGAATACTGTAGGCAATTATAACACAATGGTAAGTATTTGTGTATCTAAACCCAGGAAAGGTATAGTTAAAATACAATACAGTCTTAAAAGAGCACTGATATACATGCAATGCGATGCAATATGCATTGACTGAGATGTTATGTCCACATGACTATACTTGATATTCTCAGTTCCTCAAGTTATTTGTCTTACACAACCGCTTCAAGGTGACCACTTTCTGTGGGAGAGCTAGATACAATCTACTTGACTTGCACCACTGACCCCCATACCGGACATAGACTGCGGAGTCTGGTAGCAGTGACCACCCTCAGTCACAGCGTGACTCCGTGGAGCTGGTGCCTGCTTGCTGGAAACCCACCAATTAGAACTCCCCATGCGTGGACACTTACCTGCTTGGATAATGCCCTGGATCCCAATAATGTTTTAGTCCCTTTCTCTGTCCCTTGCTCCCCACTCAATGGTTGAGTGCCTGTGTCCTACAGTGCCCCTCTTCCTGCTGCCTTGCAGGATGTGCTGCCCTCTGCTGTCCAGGATCTCCAGGGAGGACACTGCTTCTGTCATTTCACGTGTTTTGTTCAGTAGACCCCTCTGTGTCTTGCCCAACACCCACACCCACACATAGCTTCTCTGGGTCAGGACTCTTTTAGAGAGTGGCTAGGACAGGAATCCCCAGAGAGTCTGCCAGTTTATACAAACTTCCTGTGAAAGGGATGCTTGGTCATGGGGCAGACGCTTGGGCTTCAGGCCATGAACCAGAATACAGAAGCATACTGGCCGGCCGCGGTGGTTCATGCCTGTAATCCCAGCACTGTGGGAGGCTGAGGCAGGCGGATCACGAGGTCAGGAGATCGAGACCATCCTGGCCAACATGGTGAAACTCTGTCTCTACTAAAAATACAAAAATTAGCTGGGCGAGGTGGCGTGTACCTGTAGTCCCAGCTACTCGGGAGGCTGAGGCAGGAGAATTGCTTGAACCGAGAGGCGGAGGTTGCAGTGAGCCGAGATCACACCACTGCACGCCAGCATGGCGCCTGGTGACAGAGCAAGACTCTGTCTCAGAAAATCAATAAATAAAATAAAAGAAGTATCCTACAAAGGCACACTCCTCCATGGCTAAATCGTAAATGTTCAGCCTAGGGTTAGAGTTTACTGCCTCTCTCCAGAGAGCACTCAATATCAAATTAGAGGAAAATACCACAGAAATTGTTTTATCGGATAATAATTTAGCTAACCAATTTTCTTTTCATTACTGTGCACGTTTTGTCTTCCTTACATTCATTTATAGCCTACGTTTTCCTTTATATTTAAATTGGGTTTCTTGGAGGTAACATATATTTGTAACTTCTTTCTCACCTAATGTTATGATCTCTACTTTCAGAGCATTTAACTCATTTAAATTTAATTATCAATATAATTGAATTTAAATTTATCGTATTGCCATTTGTTTTCTATTGGCCTAATTGTCATTTTTTCACTGTTCCTGCCTTCCTTTGGATTAATTGGGTAATTTTTGTGATTTCGCCTTACCTCCACTACGAGCTTACTAGTTAGATCTTCCTGTTTGATTTTTTATAGCTGCACTGGGGTTTACAGTATCTGTCTTTAACTTATCATAATCACCCTCAAATAATATTCAGCCATTTCACTACAGTTCAGGAACCTTACAACGCTATACTTCCATCTGTTTTATCCTGTCTTTTGCATCATTATGTTGTATATGTTATTTCTATATTTGCTATATGGCCCACAATGCATTGTTATTGTTAACATTTTTTCCTTCAATACTGCAAAGGTGTTACCCAATTTTCTTTTGTCTTGCTGAGTTCCTGATGAGAAGTCTGCTCTCATTCATAACTCTGTTCCTTTTCTGTAATATGTCCTATTTCTTCAGCTACATGTAAGACTTTACTCTTTATTACTAGTTTTTAGAAATTTGATTGTGATTCCCTTGAATTTGTTGGTATTTTTCTATACAGGGTTTCTGAGCTTCTTGTATCTGCGATTTTTTACAGTTTTTATTAATGTTGGTAAATTTGGGGCCATTATTTTAAAAACTATATTTTCTTCCCGTCTGATGCTGGTACTCCAGTTTCATAAATGATTGCCTGCTTGATATACCACAGCTCATTTAGGATCAGTTTACATTTTTTTTTTGAGATGGAGTCTCACTCTGTGGCCCAGGCTGGAGTGCAGTGGCATGATTTCAGCTCACTTCAACCTCCGCCGTCTGGTTCAAGTGATTCTCCTGCCTCAGCCTCCCAAGTAGCTGAGATTACAAGTGCCAGCCACTGCACCCAGCTAATTCTTGCATTTTTAGTAGAGACGGGGTTTCGCCATGTTGTTCAGGCTGGTCTCAAAACTTCTGACTTCAGGTGACCCACCCGCCTCGGCTTCCCAAAGTGTTGGGATTACAGTGTGAACTACCACACCCAGCTGGTTTACTTTTTATTACTCTCTTGTCTCTGAGCTTCACTTCAGATGGTTTCTCTTGCTATGCCTTCATGGTCACTGATCTGCGCTGTATAATGTATTATTAATTCTATTCCTTGTATTTTTTGTTTAGGATAATGTATTTCTTATCTCTATAAATTCCATTTAATTTCTTTTTCCCTCTACTTGTTCACGATTTTTTCTTCTTTTGGTCTACCTCCTTGACTATATCAAATCAATGTAATATCTCTTAAGTTGTTGTCTCCTAGTTCCATTGTTTCTGTTATTTCTCAAGTCTATTGGTCAATTTTCTTCAGGTTATGGCTCATATTTTCTGACATTGGTACATACTTATTGTTCTGTGTTCCATTTTCTGACCTTTCTTTAAATAGCACTATTCTAAGTTCTGGCACACAGTTCAAGGTAATACGTTTGATCTTTTCAATGCTTACTTATAAACGTGTTAGGTTATCTCCTAGCAGCCTTTATGCTAGAATTAAGTTAACCCCACTATGAAGGTGATGCCCTTTGAAGACTCTGCCTTATGTCTTATAGGGTCTTTCTCCTTTAGGTTGATAATAACACAAATTATTGCCAGCCCAGTGCAAGCTCTGAAAATTGTTCTGCCTATTTCTTCCCAGTGCCTTTTTCTCTGTCATATGCAGATTAGTATTTAGCCAATAATCTGCAGACCTCTGGACTCATTTGTTTTGTTGCTCCTTCCTCTCTGGAACTTTGCCCCACACATACTGACTGCTTTGGCCTCTCTGAGCTCTGACCATTGTCTCCTGAACTACAGGAAACCACCAGGCTTTATTATATGATTTCCACCCATCCCTGTGCTGTGGCAGCTCAGGCAGTGACTTAGGGCACCAGTAGTGTACACCTCATGTGGTTCTCTTCCCTCAGGGATTATAGTCCTATATGTCTTATAGTCTAATATATGCAAATTATTGTTTCCTGTATTTTACTTTTCTAGTTGTTGAAGTAGGAGGATAAATCCAGACCTGGTTCAACCATAATGGCTAGAAGCAGAAATTTTCCAGATGCCTCTAGTATTTTCAACTATAAATATTCAATACAAATAAACATGGACCATGTAATGATCCTTTCCACACTGCCTCCTTATACGGCCTTCCTTATCATCTATAAGAACGCTTTTTGCCTTGTTAAGACAATGCATACACAAAAAGGAGCTAAACACATTTGGTCCACATCTGATCTTCCCAGTTGCCACCAACTCTGGGACTCCTGCGTACTGACGATCATGGGCTGAGCACACCATCGGAGGCATGATGCTAACCCTTTAACATCTGAACACAAACAAAAGTGAGATTTCCTTTTCCTTGTTTCTCTTTAGCACAACAATCATAGTTCACTGAGTTCTCAAGCTCCTGGGCTCAAGCGATCCCACCACCTCAGCCTTCTGAGTAGCTGGGACTACAGGCACAAGCCCCCATGCCAGCTAATGTTTTTAAATATTTTTGTAGAGACGGGGGTCTCACTACGTTACCCAGGCTGATCTCAAACTCCTGGACTCAAGCAATCCTCCTGCCTTGGCCTCCCAAAGTACTGGAATTACAAGCATGAGTCAGTGCATCCAGCCAATAGGCTTTGTGTGTATTTGTTTTCTTTTTGAGACGGAGTCTTGCTCTGTCACCCAGGCTGGAGTGCAGTGGTACAATCTTGGCTCACTGCCACCTTCACCTCCCAGGTTCAAGTGATTCTCCTGCCTCAGCCTCCTGACTAGCTGGGATTACAGGCGTCCACCAGCACGCCCAGCTAATTTTCCGTAGTTTTAGTAGAGACGGACTTTTAGCATGTTGGCCAGGCTGGTCTCAAACTCCTGGCCTCAAATGATCTGCCCTCCTTGGCGTCCCAAAGTGCTGGGATTACAGGCATGAGCCACCATGCCCAGCCACCAATAGGTATTTTTAAAAAGGAAAGTTCATTAATAACAAAAGGGAAGAAAAAGAGGGAACCATAGAAAACAATACAAATAGTTCACAAAGGATTTTCAGAGTAGATCTGTGAAAACCTATACACAGTTAACCTTAGTACGACACAGGTTTAAATATACAGGCCCACTTCTATGCAGATTTTCTTCTGCCTCTGCCACCCCTGAGACAGCAAGGCCAACCCCTCCTCTTCCTTCTCTTCTCAGCCTTCTCAATGTCAAGACACGGAGGATAAAGACCTCTATGATGCTCCACTTCCACTTAATGAATAGTAAGTATATTTTCCCCTCCTTGGGATTTTCTTAGTAACATTTTCTCTAGCTTACATTGTTGTAAAAATATAGCCTACAATGCATAAGACATACAAAATATGTGTTCGTTGACTGGTTATATCATTGGCAAGGCATCTGGTCAACAGTAGGCTATTAGCTTCAGGGGACTCAAAAGTTACATTTGAATTTCTGACTTTGTGGGAGGTTACTGCCCCTAGCCTCTGCATCATTCAATGGTCGATTCTATATTCCATGCTAGCCAAGAAAAAGAGACTTATAAGCTATAAGCAGGCTGTCTGCCTTTCCACCCCGTTCCTGGCTGAACCTATCCCCTTCTCGCCACTGAGAAACAGCCTTTGGCATCCTAATACCGCTTTGCCACTTTACTTACTTGATGTCTTCATACCTAATTCTACATCTTAAACTTTTCATATACAGAAGCTGAATGGGATTGTGGTGTCTGACACAAAGAAATATAAAAGCTTACAGGCAATATCCCATCTTCATGTGGTAGGGCAGTGTAGTCTCAATTTTACACTGAGATTGCACCTTAATGATAGCTTTTGTGCAAACATTATATTCATAAACTAATCAGGGTTTTATTATCTCACAACACCTCCTTCCACACTGCCACTGGAAATCTGATCTTATAATAACAGCATGATCACTGACCACATTGATATTCCACAGTCATTTCTTCTTTTCTAAATGTGTGCAATGGTACCCGAAAGAAAATGGTACTGTTTTTATACCTAGAAATTAAAGCATAATTCCCAAAGAAACCATGACCCTTAAGAGAAACACAGGATTTGCCTGCCCTGGAGTTGTTGGGGGTTTTGTTTGTTTTTGTTTTTGCCTTTAAGAGTGGTATATCGTTGTCTATTGCTGTTGTATTAAATTACTACAAATTCAGAAGCTTAAAACAACATGAATGTATAATCGCCGAATTTTGCTGGTCAGAGGTCTGCATCGGATTGACTGATTTCCTTACTCTGATGTCAGCCAGCCTGGGGTCTCATCTGGAGGCTCTGGGGTACAGTCCATTTTCAAGCCGCTTATTCTTATTCAGGTTGTTGACAGAATTCAGTTCCTTGCAGTTGCAGGGTTGAGGTTCTCATTTTTCTTTCTTTCTTTTCTTTCTCTTTCTTTCTTTCTTTCTTTCTTTCTTTCTTTCTTTCTTTCTTTCTTTCTTTCTTTCTTTCTTTTTCTTTCTTTTCTTTTCTTTTCTTTCTTTCTTTCCTTTCTTTCCATCTTTCTTTCTTTCCTTTCTTTCTTTCTTTTCTTTCTTTCTTTTTTTTTTGAGACAGAGTCTCGCACTCGTCCAGGCTGTAGTGCAGTGGCACAATCTCGGCTCACTGCAATCTCCGCCTCCTGGGTTCAAGCAATTCTCCTGCCTCAGCCTCCCGAGTAGCTGGGACTACAGGTGTGCGCCACCACACCCAGATAATTTTTTTGTATTTTTAGTAGAGATGGGGTTTCACCATGTTGGCTAGGATGGTCTCAATCCCCAGACCTCATGATCTGCCCACCTTGGCCTCCCAAAGTGCTGGGATTACAGATGTGAGCCACCACACCCCACCACATCCGGCCCCTTTTTTTTTTTGCCTGCTGCTGTCACCTGGGAGCCTCTCCCAGCTCCTCCAGCCAGCCTGCATTCCCTGTCCTATTGATCTCCTCAACTTCACACCAGCAATGGCACAGGGCTGAGTTCTTTTTGTGCTTTGGATTTCTCTTTCTCTTTTGCTGTAGCTCTTCTATTCCAGAGAGCCAGAGAAAGTTCTCTGTTTCTAATGACGCCACTGATTAAATATGGCCCACCTGGAGAATCCAGGATTATCTCCCTATTTTAAATTCTGTGACCTTAATTATATTTGCCAAGTCCGTTTTGCCCTGTAAGGTAATATATTTGAAGTTTCCAGGGATTCGGGCATTAACTTCTCTTGTTTTGTGAGGAGTGGGGAAGGTGCATGTTGTTCACTGTAAGTGGACACATATTATTAGTCTTATTGTAAGAAAGTACATGTTTGATATAGAATAGGAAAGTTAGTGAGGCCACAGGAGAAACTGAGAATGAGGTTTGGAAGCAAGACAATTATTACCCTTCGGGATCCCAATGACACAATGATAGAAGCAGGTGGCAGAGAAATTCTAGGTAGAAAAGGGCGAGTCTCTGAACAAAATCTGACCCGCAAGCCTGATACCACAGCCCAAAGTGAGAACTCATATCCCTGTTTTCCCACTTGAATGTCACTCAAATGTTGCCTTTTCCAAAACCATCCATGGTTTGTCCTATCTCTTATCATGTGCCCATAAAAACCCCAGAACTTAGCTGGCAGAGAAGAAAAGGAACTGGACATCAGAGACTATGGTTGGATGTCAGAGAGAAGCAACTTGATTTCAGAGGGACAGTTTGATGGCATAGCTTCAGAAAGGAGTCTGGCCGGGGGCAGCTGGACTTCAGGGGAAGATTACCTGCCCACTCTGTCCCCTTTTCAGCTCCTCTTCCTGCTGATACCCATTTTAATCAGCAATTAAGTCCCTCATATTTAAGTCCCTCTTCAATTCGTTTATGCAACCTCCTTCCTCCTGGATGTTGGACAAGAACTCAGGGGCCACGAATGTGGGTGCAAAAGGCTCTCGCACTGACCCTTTGCTCTCACTGGTGGAAGGCAGCTGCCTCACATGAAAAGGCAGAGGGGCCACTGATCTGTTAACACCTGTTAACACTTAAGTCATCATGGATGGCCAAGCTTAAAGAACACTCTCACACTTTGTCTGGGGCCTCAGGTACCTCCTGGATGCTGTGGCAGTGCCAGTACAGAGTTGGCTCATGCCAACACCCAAAGCACTTGCCCCAGGTCCTGCACCTGCTCACCTGTGTGTTCCCTTCCATGAGGGGTGGAATGCAGCAGGTTCCAGTGGGTGAAGTCTGTCTCTGTTGGTGCTGGAATGGCCAGCTGACTCCAGAGCTCCTGTACTCCAATTCCTGCCTGCAAAGGAGTAAGAAAAATATCCTGCTTCACTAAAGCATCTTGAATCGGTAGTTTTACAATTTTTATTAATCTTGTAAATTTAGGAGTCTTATATTTAAAACTATATTCCCTCTGCCTCTTATGATGATATTCTAATTTTATAAATGATTACCTGCTTGATATCCTACAGCTTACTGAAGATTGGTGCCTTTTGTTCTTTTTTCTTTTGAGATGGAGTCTTGCTCTGTTGCCCAGGCTGGAGTGCAGTGGCACGATCTTGGCTCACTGCAACCTCCACCTCCTGGGTTCAAACGATTCTCCTGCCTCAGCCTCCTGAGTAGCTGGGATTACAGGCATGCACTACCATGCCCAGCTATTTTTTGTATTTTTAGTAGAGATGGGGTTTCACTGTGTCAGCCAGGATGATCTCGATCTCCTGACCTTGTGATCCACCCGCCGCAGCCTCCCAAAGTGCTGGGATTACATGTGTGAGCCACCGCGCCCAGCCTTGGTTTACTTTCTTTTTTTACTTTTCCTTCTCTCTGAGCTTCATTTGGGATAGTTTATCTTGCTAGGGCTTTATGTTCACTGATCCACAGTGCCTAATGTGTTGTTAACCGTATTCAATGTGTTTCTTATTTCAGATAATGATACTGACATTATCGGAAGAGGGGGCCATTGCACACCCTACAGTGTCAAGAAGGTTTTGATCAGGTAGCAGAAAACAACACAGGAAACAGTCAATCCCAGAGCCTTTATTGGGGTTTTAGTGGGAAAGGCAAGGCAGGACAGGGAAAAGGGTTTGGGGTTGGTTAGTCTGAATTAATTCCAGCAGGATTGGGGCTATAGGAGTGGTCTCTAGTGGCCTGTACCTGGCCCTGGGATGGTTTAGGGTCAGGGAAATATAGGCTTGGAGTGTGAGAGTTAGATAAGGAGATTGTTGGGACTACAGACTGAGGATGGAGTGGTTTACATATAACGGATCTGCTCTTACACAATTTGTTCCTATTTTTAGGAATTAGCTAGCCTTGGCAAGGAAACAAGGCCCCTAAATGCTGGAACATCAAGAATACAAAAAAGTAAGAAAATACAGTTAATATAATTGGTCCTGTGATAAACAGATGACAAATTGACAAATACCGAATTGAAGAAAACTCATAGCAGTCTGTTCAGAATAAACCTTCCCCCATTCTGTGGGTACAAGCCATTGTTCCTCACCATCCTTCCAAAGGAGTGGGCCTTTAACTCAATGTCAGAAAGAACACTTGCTAGACATTAAGCAGTCTTTGTTTATACGAGCCCAACCAGGCAGATTTGGGACCATCTACTATATTGTACCTATATTAACAAACCTCAAATATCGTGGGCTTGACAGAATTTGCAACTTAGATCTATTTTGTACCTACTAAGTGATATGAACTATGTTAATTCCTTTCGTTGGCTTCGTATCTTTTTCTATCTCCCATGTAGTCTCATTATTTTGCTGGTATATGTGGTGGTCTTGCTTGCTGGTCCCCAGACCACAGCCTTATAGCAAAACAATAGATTATTTTCAACTTATACTGAGTTACACAATAGTGCCCATCTGACATCGTATTATTACAACTGGTTATTGGGAAATACAGCATCCAAAAGGACACTTGCTCCACGTTTAGCAGTTTTTGTCTGCTACATGTTCTCAAGTAGGCGTGGGGTTTACCATCTATTGTAGCCAAATTGCTCGAATGAATGCAAGCAACAAAGGAGGAGAGGTTACATTAGCTTTGGCTGTTGATGATCTCTTTCATTTTACACAAAACACAAATGAAAGATATTGATTAATGGTGGATAAATATAAATAAACAAAAAGAAAGAGGATGTTTCCTACAGTTGATTAGTAGGCATGAGCTATGCTAAATAATCAAAAGTTAAAGTCCTTTGCATTTGACACTGCCTTCTTTTGTCATTATACACAATTGTTTATGAATCTGAAGAATTTTCTCCTAAGCTTATTTAAAGACCAAACGTTCAGTGCAGCATCCTCATCTAGATGCTTATGTGTGAAGATGTATTTAAAAAATAAACTTTAGGTGTCTAAGCAATCGCCATTCATTTTTTAGAAGAGCTGATTATAACTTGAGGAATCAGGGTGATAACCAAAAGCAATAGCATTTCTGGCTTCTGGAACTATAAAATTAGCTAGGTAATGACATTCTTCTCAGCTGATTAATTTTTTTTTCTAGCTGGGACATCTGCTGTCATTTGAAAACTGTCCAGTATGAATATCAGAAGCAGATGGGAACAGCATGGAAGATGTCAGATTTACTTGTAGTGTAAGTAATATTTGCCTTCTTTGGACAAGGTTTTATGCAGAAAAGGAAGTGCTATTTGCTCTTAGTTTTAGCCTTAGGCAGTGGTCAGTAGTGACAGGTAAGAGTAGATGTGGCATCTGGGAAGAGGTGCTGACTTCCTCAAAGTAAGGTCTCCAGGCTGCTGCTTAATACTGCTTTTATGCTCACATGTTGTGTGATTAAATACTTGGTGAGGCCCTGGGGCTGCCAGCTGGACATGAGTTGACACCCTTATTAATCTTGAGAAATGTTCTCACTTTCATCCAATTAGAAAAGTTTTGGAAAAGCCCCGTGCCATGCGGCTGTGTTGCTTCCAGTAGATAATGCCAGTTGGCAGTTATCTTTTCATTAACTGGTCTGAGTGTTTCAGGATAGCTCCTGTTTTCATTAGCTGTTCCGAATATTTCAGGATAGCTCTTGTTTGTTGTAACTTCATGGTAGAAGCTGTCAAGGGAAAGTGGAGGTTGCCTGTCGCAGCCACTTAAGAAATATTGCAAATCTTTGAAGATCTCCAGAATCCCTAGAGCCAAAATATGGCATTTCTCCTTCTGATTGGTTTCTCTTTGAGGCCTGGCCATGAGCCTCCATTCCTGGCGTCTCGCTTACTGTGCTCTGTGGCAAGCGAACAGAAGAGCATGGGTTCTCAAGCTGAAAAATTCAGGCTTTCAAGAACAAAATTTCAGTGGAGTGCGTACGAGGATCTGGACCTGTCTCTAGGTGCTGATGAATTAATGACTAAAAGATTGTCTATCCTTCAAGATCTCACAGTCCAGTGAAGCATCAGATATGTGAACAGATTATTAAATGCAGGGGGTTTTATAATAAGAATGTATACAAATTATTATGACAGAAAATAAGAGAAATCTGGGAAAAAAGGTTTTTAGTTGAGTATTTAAAGATCAAAGTAATTCATTAGGGCACAAAAGTGAAGGAATATTATTCCAGTAAGGAACAAACATAGGGAGGGACAATAACGCATTTGTGGGGATTAGGCATACATCAAATGAATGACCAGACAAGGAAGGGACGTTCTAGGTCAGTAGTTACCACACTTCATGGCCTCAGAACATCTTTACACTCCTATTATTGGGGACCCCAAAGAGCTTCTGTTTACATGGGTTATACCTATGCTAGTTACTGTACTTTAAATTTAATTAAACTTAAACTGACATTTTATTAAACACAACATGTTAACATATGAGAATAATTATATTTCCAAACAAGAGAAAAATAGTGTAGAGTCACATTGCTTTATATTTTTGAAAATTTCTTTAATTTCTTGCTTACGAACACAATTAGATTCATATAGCTGCTTCTGCATTCAGATAGTTGCAATATGTTGTTTTGGTTCAAGAAGTAAAAAAAAAATCTGGTCTTAACACATACAGGGAGCTGAAAAAGTGACGAGATTTTGAATTGCCTTTACAGATAACTGTGGATATTCTTCTTCAATACTACCCAAAAATCCTATAAGTGGTAGTCTCTTAAAAGTTTCTTGCAATAAAAAATGTGGAACTGTATGCAAAGGCATTTTATATTCAGTTACATTAAATCCATTGGTCTGTTCTGCACTGTGAATGGACATTTTGCCATGAATAATTTTGCAACATTACACGTTGATCATTAGAAAAAATATTGTTTCACTCAGTTATGCAGATCTTCCAACTGTTGTCATATTAATTGTACAATACCAAAAAGTCACATTTGTTAAAGTCACCCCTAATTTCATCAGAAAAAGTCTTTTAGTGCTGAGAAACTGTCAAGTTTACAGAGGTTGATATAAGTTCTCCAATATTCTAATTTTTGCTTGAAAGCTTTAATTTTATCAGTTGTTTTCCTTACAGTGACAAACCACATTAGAAAACCTATCGTTTGTCTGTCAGTCATTCTTTCAAGTAAAAATGGTGTTCCATGAAAAACAGCAGCAAGCACAGCTTGCAGCTCAATCTTACAAGTGCTTTTTCTCAGGAACATCATTGCCCTTGATATGTAGCGGAAGTACTTCATGTGCACGTGCCGTTTCACCATACAGAATATTTTAAAAGCATGTACTCCACATTACATAAAATTCGCAATTTTAGGCTACTTTTTTCCGGACATTCTTACATGAAACTGGCTGCTTTTTTTGTTTGTTTGTTTTGTTTTGTTTTGTTTTGTTTTCCTTTATGCAGTGTGTACGGAAGAGTATAATGGTCCCGTGCACGGTTGGATACGTCTGCCTTGATTGGTGTTCAGGCCCCTGAAATTCTAACCACCACTATTTTTGAACCATCAGTGCAAGTCTCAACATAGCAGAAGAGCAAATAATGCCCCATTTTGATCTTGCTGATCCGCTGACTAGGTCTTGAATACCATCCTTTGGAACAACTATTTTAAATAAAATTATAAAGTAGAAGAAAAGAAACAGGAAAAAGGAAATTTATTGAGCAAACTCTATGCCCCAGAGACTAAAGAGCATTAGGATTCATTTAGTTAAAGTGATCAAAAAATGAAAATAATTTACCAAACAAAAAATAAAACTCTTGACAAATTAGCTAAGGAAAAAAGGGAGTGCATTAGTTCATTTGACTAAACTGAGGCCAGGGAAGGGGTACCACAGTAACCTAAGAATAATTGAAAGCTGGAATCAGGTGCAGTGACTTAAGCCTGTAATCCCAGCACTTTGGGAGGCTGAGGCGGGCAGATCACTTGAGGTTAGGAGTTCGAGACCAGCTAACAAGGTGAAACCCCACCTCTACTAAAAATACAAAAATTAACTGGGCGTGCTGGCATGTGCCTGTAATCCCAGCTACTTGGGAGGATGAGGCAGGAGAATTGCTTCAACCCAGAATGCAGAGGTTGCAGTGAGCTGAGATCACATCATCACACTCCAGCCTGGGTGAAGAAGTGAGACTCCATCTCAAAAAAAAGAAAAAAAGCAAGCAAGAAAGAAAGTTGGAAAACACACATCCTCAGGCCCTCTCCATCTCTCCCTTGACCTTTAATCTCTGACCAACTCTTCCCATGAAGTTGGATCCTTGGCTGCTGGCAACTACTGGTTCACCTTTCAATTTTGTTACCAGAAAGGAAGAGACTCTCTTCCATTATTCTAATGTAAAAAATCCCAGAGAAAGAAAGACTGGCTCACCTTGGGTATATGCTGTCTTTGTGGCCAGGATGGGGGGTGGGAGAGGTAGAGTTAGAAATGGCTTATGTGATTGGCAGGGCCCATCTGAATCATGTGGTTGACTAGGGAGAAGAATGGGTCCTGAAAGGTAATGTGGGAGTTGTTTTCAGAAGAAAGGAGATGTTTTTGGAAAATTCAGTAAGAGAGAGTGTGTGTGTGTGAGTGTGTGTGTGTGTGTGTGTGAGTGTGTGTGTTTGTGTGTGTGTGTGTGTGTGTAGACTTATATATTTAATATAAATATCACAATACATTCTGAATCAGCCAAATTTAAAAAATGAGGAATCTACTTGTCAGGGTTTAATCAACTTTCCTAGCATTACAAAACTATCAATTTAGGGAGCTGCATTTACATGCCTCTAAGTTCAACTTTGAAGGTTCTAACTTCAACTTTGTGAGGCTGCCTCCCAGTGAGGACAAGAGAATGTGTGTGGGTGATTCAAAGAGTCAACTTATTCATAAAGCTCAGAAAATCTGTTTTTCAACATATTTACTTACTAATTTATTTTCCAAACATTAGTATTTTTTAAATTATCAATTGACAGTAGAAAATGATGACTTCATCCTAAAGTCATGATTGGATATATGGAATCAATGTTTTGCGACAGCTTATTCATGAAATGTTGCTATATTATAATGTCAAATTGTGACAGGTTAATGACTAATGTTTATTAAATAGTTAAATGTGTTGAACTCTATGCTAGCCACTTAGTAGACACTGTGAAAATTTAATCTTCACAACAGTGCCATTAGCCAGCTACTATCATGATTTCCTTTAGCTAATGCCTAAGAGGTAGAGGTCTTGATGGTCTTACTTTGGTGATTAAATTCTCCAGCCAAGTAGCCACACACAACTCCTACTCACACCTTGCTCCAGAGCTAGTTACATGGCCCCTCCTCACCAAATAGGGCTAGAAAATGCAAACCTACTGGGTACCTGAAAGTAGGAGTACCAAGAGCATTTAACAACACAAACATCAAAATTATCTCTTTCCATCCACCTGAAATTAGATTGTCTGCAATCTTCATCATGTTCACTTTTTAAAATTGAAGGCATTGTAGTTCTTTGAGTTTAAATCTCCATGAGAGGAGCACAAACTAATCTGCTATCTAATTAACATTGAATTTAAATTACCTGAGAAGCTACACTATCCTCTGAATATGTGTGAGAATAAAGTCTGTGATAGGAAGTGAAGCTCGAGTGATACCTCTGGCTGCAATGTCCCATGAGCCACATACATGCGTGGACCCTGGAGCTGGATAACAGAAACTAGGGTGAGAATACAAACAGGAGGCTGATTGATACTACAGACAGACTTTTGTTATTTTGTAATTTTTTCCTGCACATTAAAACTCACAAATTTTTGCCATTGAAATTCCTTTGGGAAATCCTCCCAATTCCTCCTAGATTTAAGCCTGAAGGTCATGTCTTAGCAATCGTTCTATGTTCCAATATCCACTTTGCTGCTAAGGGAAAGGACTCAGCCATCCTACTTCTCCCCTGAATAGGCCGCTCCCATTCAGGATGACTTGCAGACTGGGATGTGCTGACTGTAGTTCCTTCCTGGATAATCATCAAAAGGAAACTACAGGCTGGGCACGGTGGCTCACACATGTAATCCCAGCACTCTAAGAGGCTGAGGTGGGCAGATTACATGAGTCCAGGAGTTCAAAACCAGCCTGGGCAATAGCCAGTCTCTACCAAAAAATGCAAAAATTAGCTGGGTGTGCATGTCTGTGGTCCCAGCTCCTCAGGAGGCTGAGGCAGAAGGATCAGTTGAGCCCAGGAGGCAGAGGTAACAGTAAGCCATGATCAGGTCACTGTGCTCCAACCTGGGTGCCAGCACCAGACCCTGTCCCCCAGCAAAAAGAAAGAAAGAAGAAAACTACAATATGAAACCGAGGAAGGCATGAAGCTCAAGAATTTTTAGTGAGTTCTTAAAGCCATTACTCTTAATATTTATTTTATGACACTGTGAGTTAGGAATAGAAATGCTTCAACAATACCTATTCCAGCCCAACCCATAGATTATTTTAAGAGTGAAATTATGTATCCTTGGGCACAGCTTTTGGTGAATAACAGATGGTGCATAAAGCTGCTATACCCATGGCTACAGTGTATCACAGCTAAAGGATATGGACTACAATCAGCCCAATGAAGAAGCACGTAGAGCAGAGTCCAGGAAGGTTCCAAATTCAGAGTTCCCGCTGTCCTTTCTAAGCAGTCATGGAAAGGGTTGCCTTCAAGTGTGACAATAAGGGCAGAGTGTTGCCAACCAGGGACACTCACCCAGGCCTTGGTGCCCAGAGCGCTTGTTGGCACTCCACCTGCAGGCACAGCTGACTACACCCTTGGCTAACCCAGTGTCCAGCCCCTGTAGAGGTCAAGCTGTTACCATGTGACCCAAGGCTCCCACACCAAACCACGCTGTTGGAATGCCTAGCATGGCCAGCCCCCCTTCCCTAAATCACATTGTTACACTCCGATCTGTCAGAAACAATGTTCCATGGGCTTAGATATTAACTTCCGGAAGCCAAAGACAAAGGCCATACCTCTCCTTGAATAAGATTAAATTCTTTACTATACAAACCACACCACACACACACACACACACACACACACACACACACACACACACACACACACACACACACACACATACACACACACACACATAGCCAGCTACAACCAAACCTTTCACACTTGAAGCTCACTTATAAGTCATATGATATGGTTTGGCTGTGTCCACAGCCAAAGCTCATCTTGAATTGTAGCTCCCATAATTCTCACATGTTGTGGGAGGGACCCAGTGGGAGATAACTGAATCATGCGGGAGGTTACCCTCATACTGTTCCCATGGTAGTGAATAAGTCTCACGAGATTTGATGGTTTCGTAAGGGGAAACCATTTTCACTTGGTTCTCATTCTCTTTTCTGCCGCCATGTAAAACGTAACTGTCACCTTCTGCCATGATGGTGAGACCTCCCCACCCATGTAGAACTGTGAGACCATTTTACCTCTTTTTCTTTAGAAATTACCCAGTCTCAGATATGTCCTCATCAGCAGCCTAACACTTCATATCCTGTCCGTAGGGGAAAAAAATGAAAAATTCCAAAGAAAAATTCCATTAATTGTGGCTGCTGATTACAACTTTTGTAAATATTACCCCTTACTGGAAAGATTTTGTAAAGAAGCAGGGCTCTTTTTTTCAATAATGCATTATACAATTATTCTACAAAGAAAAAACTTGGATATTAGTACCTTTAAAATAAGAGGGGTTAATTATGAGTTTTTCACTTCTAAAACTAAGCTTTACCTACTCTCCTTTCTGTTGGCCTAATTAACTCAATCTCTAGAGATCTTTGGCTTTGCTGTGAAGTTCAGGACATGTCACTGCTGATGAATACATTAATGACAGAAAGGAATCAAAGTCAAAATTAGCATGAAATTAGTATCCTACTGCTCACTACCTTCAGGGAGAACTAACTGAACTTATTAGGACACCTGTTGATGAGACAATCAACTCTGGCAAAAATTTTAGTTTTTGCTTTAGATACCTTTGGTACAATATTGTCATAAACTTCAAGCTATTTCAAAAGCAGAAGATATGGGCCCTCACCAAATGACTGTTATGTTATGATCCCCTCAACGTTTATGATCCCCTCAACATTTATAGTCTTTAAAAACTGAAATCTTGATACAAAGAATCTTCACTGTGAAACTGTAGTAATTACCCTTTAAATTGATTTTATTCATATTCACCTTATAGATGCTTCAAGTATACCAGGTGTTATATTTTAAATGCAGCTATTTTAGGGAATGTAAGGAAAGAATATTCATCTAAATAGGCTTTGGATACATAGTAATGGAAAGAGCCAATATTATAAGAGTGTACCCACTTAGAAATAAGCAGCCCTTATTAGAAATCTATCTTGTCCATAGGTTTTTGGAAATATGGTAATAATATATTGTTGATCTTCCTTGGAGCACGTCATATCAGGTAGCCTTCCAAGAAAAAAATAGCAGATCTGGAGAAAGAGATTGCATGTGAAAATAAAACATTTAAATGTAAATTTTATTGAAACAGGTTTCCCACCTGTCTCTTTCTCCCACTTTCTCCAATGCCTTTTTTAATGGGTAGTCTTTGTTATAATTAAGGAAATGTTTATTTCCTAATTTATTTGTTCTGTCTCATAAATAGGTTATCCTTAAGTGCTGATGAGATAATTAATATTCAAGAAAGACAATTTAAAGTACCTGCCAAATGCACATGCCCAGGGCTCTAAGGGCCACCCAGCTGACGGTGAGCAGTGAGCCAGTGAGTGAAGCCTCATCTGCATTTACAGCCACTCGCCATTACTCCCACTACTGCCTGAGCTCTGCCCCAGTCAGATCAGCGGCAGCAGTAGGTTCTTATAGAAGTGTAAACCCTATTGTGAACTGTGAATATGAGGGATCTAGGTTATGTGAATCTAGGTTATTAGATTCTCATAAGGATATGAGAATCTAATGCCTGATAATCTGTCACTGCCTCCAATCACTCCCATATGGGGCCACCTAGTTGCAGGAAAACAAGCTCAGGGCTCCCACAGATTCCACATTATGGTGAGTTATATCATTATTTCATTATAGATTACAATGGAATAATAATACAAACAAAGTACACAATAAATGTAATGCACTTGAATCATCCTGAAATCATACCCCACCTCCACCAGTCCATGGAGAAATTGTCTTCCATGAAGCCAGTTCCTGGTGCCAACAAAGTTGGAGACTGCTGGTCTAAGACATAACTAATAATGACAGAGCAAAGGAGGTTAGTAAATTGTAATTTAACAGTGTGACCCTAGACTTTATTAATATTAAAACAAAAATCAAAGATGTTTGCATATCCTGAAAACCTGCTATTGGAGATGGAGAATCCTTTCCATAAAGTCAATAAAATATAAGGTAAATTCTACTAGAACGTAGGGCCAGTAAGGGTTTGTTTCTTTTAAAGTGGTAAGGTATATTTTATCAGATAACTCTCTAGCAAGCTTCGTTTCTATCTGTTGGCTGCCAGGAAACAGAAAGCTAATCACCTTCTGCTATCAATTGCTTAGGGGTAGTCTTTCATTTTGTAGTGGAATGTGGCCTCCTGAAATAGATGGAATTTCAGACCCTGCAGATTTCAATCTGAAAACAGGCTCTGGATAGGAAGAGTGATATCTAGATAGTTCCCACTTCAGCCAATCACCGTAGCTATCCCCTTGGTGTGCTATCCACGAGTCTAGTCATGATGGATATTTTCATTAAAAGAATTAACTGAATAGTAATAAAGACCAAAGAGAAAATAAAGAAAATGGATAAATGTTCCTAGCAGTTTGTCTTACAACATGCTGGTTTCAGATCCTCTCAAATCAAGGTCTGTTTACTCCCAACATCTCTGATGTTCTTTCTCATTTTGCATCTTTTTCCACGAGGGGAAAAAACCCATCCCTTGCCTGAATTCCTCATTTCCTGGTGAAACTTTGTAAGCTCTAGTATTTATTTTATTTTCTTCTCAATATTTTCCTACCTTTAGTCATTATTTTTAACTCCCATATGTGTATTTACATTATAAACTGTTTCAAGCTACTTCTCAAAGTAGAGAGAGACTAAAATACAAACAAATCAACGCATCCATCAAGAACGAATGAGGCTAATTTATAATGCTAATGAACACTTCAGGAAGGGATTCAAGCCCCAGTTTTGGGTTGGACTAGCAAGGCATGTAAACAGATTATGGGTTACAAAATTCTGCAGCCCCTGGAAGATTTGACATAAAAGAGCAAACAGTTTACAGTCCTTCTCCATAGTAAAGAATATAAAACTGCTTTGTATCTTTGTCATGTGAAATAGCAAGTCAAAATAAGGGTGAGCTTGGTCTGCTTTCAACTTCAGTGTTTCTCACTTTACTTAATTGTAGCACAGATTTCCTCATCGAATAACCCATTTTGCTGTTTTAGGCCGTCTATTTTCAAGCAGGCAAGAAAAATTAGGACGTACCACGCAGGCAAGTGAGTCAGATCTGTCACTCATTCTGCTGGGGCAATGCCTAAAGTTTCATGCTGTTAGTCATGCAATGTAGCTGAAAAAAATGCCATATTCGCTATATTCCAATGTATAACGGTGCTACTTTATTGTAATCACCTCTTTCAATCCTATTTTCTCCCTGGAAAGAACTAGGTGACAGCGCAGCATTGCTCAGTGGAAGAATTTCTGGTTTTCATTGTATTAGACAATCACTATGTAGTAAATTGAATAGCAAAATGGCACAAGAGATAAACAAGGCTATAAGCCCAGCTATAGAAAGGGAACTTTACATTTGCTGTGACTCAAAACAACAACAATCTCATGACATTTATTGTGTCAAAACTGCATTACCCCTCTGGACTATTACTGTCATAATAGGTTCTATGTTTTGCCTCAATTTCAGTTGCTTCAGTGATACATCATTATTTTCTACAAACACTGTACTTCTGACAAATGCTAATGTCCTGTGTGGTTATTTAGTAACAGTTTAAAAGAGACCATTTAAAAAGGAATATACCTTTAAATATGTATTCATATTTATATCATATGGTCAAAAATTATTAAAATTATTAACTGATATATGACATATAAGCAATATTTAATAAGCTTTACAGTAGGTTTTGAAAAACTTGAATCTCCTCAATTTCACTTTACAAGCATAAAAATGTGCATATGCATAAGTATATATGAGTATGCATATGGATGTGTGTGGATGTGTACACACATACCCACATATGTGCATATATGACATTTCCACATACAGGGATACATGTAACTATAATGTCATTACACTTGAAAATCATGAAAACTGGCTGCTGGTACAAAATTCCGGCCTTCATTACATTCATTATATATTTACTCATCCAATAATTAATTTGCTCAACAAATATTTATTGAGCTTTCTGTGCAAGACTTTGGGCTGACCCTTGGATTTAAAAATAATTAAGACAAGTGCTTGTCCAAAAAAAGGTTACAATTTATTAAAGGACATAAGAGAGTTATACAACCAACTATTATGAAAGCCAGAATAATTACAAGCCAACTGACTAGTGCCAAGGGAGTACTGTTCTTTCAAATAAGTAAAATTTCAAAAAATTTCATGGAGAATTGTAAAGCTAGGGGTTTAAAAATGTGTACAGTTCCCAAGGTGAAAGGAGAAAGTTTAATTAAAGTTTAAAATAATTGAATTAGAGTAAATGACTTAAGAAAATGCAGAGACTGGAAAGGAATTTTGGTTGAACTCTAGAGTCACAAATCTGGCTACATACTACGATGAGAGATGAAGCTGGAAGAATAGTTTGTTTAGATGGTAGAGGATCATCAATGTATGACCAAAAGATTTAGTTTTCAACAAATGAGCCGAAGACAGTCACTGAAGTGGTTCAGATCACTGAGTGAAGTAAACACAGTTGTCTGCATAGGCTTTGACTCATGTTGGCATGAGCCATAGATTGTTGTGAAGAAAAGCTGTTGAACAGTGGGTTTGTGTCTGAGTCAGTGTGACACTAATCACAAGAAATTGGGTGCTAATAGTGTTAAAATGTAAAAGAAAGGCAACATGTGTCTGCCTGTGTATGCACAGATATATACATGTAGTTGTCACAGAGTTGTTATAGGTATAAGGAAGAGGGTAGTGGCCAGGTGGCTCATGCCTGTAATCCCAGCACTTTGGGAAGCCGAGGCGGGTAGATCACCTGAAGTCAGGAGTTCAAGACCAGACTGGCCAACCTGATGAAACCCGTCTCTACTAAAAATACAAAAATGAGCTGGGTGTGGTGGCAGGCGCCTGTAATTCAGGAGGCTGAGGCAGGAAAGTCACTTGAACTTGGGAGGCATAGGTTGCAGTGAGCTGAGATCAAGCCATATCACTATTACAGCCTGAGCAACAGAGCAAGACTCCGTCTCAAGAAAAAAAGGAAGAGGCTAGTTTTGGGGTATTGGAGGAGGTTTGGGAGAAATTAAAGATAAATTACTACATATTATATATTACATGGTCACAATTTTGGGGATTGGGTTTTGGATACCTTTGGGATGAGAAGGAAAATTAATTAATTCCTACCTCAGGGCCATATCATTAAGATCGTTCACACATGCCCCTTAAATAAGACATCTTGACTGTATCAGCGCTATCACCCTCTTAACTCAATCATGGGAGCAGGATGTGCCTTTCGTATTTTAACTTTTGGGGGTGTAATCAGTCAGCATCGCCGTGAGGCTTCAGTCTTCCAAACCAACTGCTGTGGTACCTGAATGTGATTTTCATAAGCTTTATTGCTATGATCGAACCTAAATTGAATGTCTTGATCAACATCCCAACCATAAGGTATTATTTAATTCATACTTATAAAATATAATTAATAATTAATTTGTATTTATACTCAACCATGCCCATAAACCCACAAACATAACTAACCAAAACCCAATAACAAGAAACCGTACTCAAAAATCCGAATCAACCTGTATTTTTTGAGTCAGTTACCCTAAACAGATACCCCTCTACTAACAAAATTTACTAAACATAATCCCCATTTCACTAGCAAATACACATAGCTCCTACAATCACTATATATTTTAATTAATATTACTAGCTGCGATTACTCTTCACATACCTTAAATAGGACCCTCCAGAAAACACACTCAAATCTCTACCCTAGTCAACCAGGCTTAAATTAAACCTCAAAACTTCCGACTTATAATTATTTCCCTCATCCCCATTGCCTTCACATCTATCAAGTTAATATAGCTTAATTTTTCAAAGCAAGACAATGAAAATGTCTAGGCGGGTTCTTATCACCCCATAAACACATAGGTTTGGTCCTAGCCTTTCTATTAGCTCTCAGTGAGATTACAGATGCAAGTATCCACACCTCTGTGAAAATGCCCTCTAGATTTCCAGAACAAGAGGAGCAGGTATCAAGCACACACATGCAGCTCAAAACACTTTGCTCAGCCACGCCCCCACGGGAAACAGCAGTGACAAACTTTTAGCAATAAACGAAAGTTTAACTAAGCTACACTAATTATAAGAGTTGGTCAATTTTGTGCCAGCCACCGAGCCCATACGATTAACTCAAGTTAATAGAACCTGGCGTAAAGAGTGTTTAAGGTCTATCCTCAATAAAGCTAATCTATATCTAAGCTGCAGAAAACTCCAGCTATAATAAAATATACTATGAAAGTGGCTTTAACACTTAAAGACACAATGGCTAAGATACAAACTGAGATTAGACACCCCACTATGCTTAGCCCTAAACCTCAATGATTTAATCAACAGAATTACTTGCCAGAATACTACAAGGAACAGGTTAAAACTCATAGGACTTTACGGTGCTTTATATCTCTCTAGAGGAGCCTGTTCCGTAACCGATAAACCCCAATAGACCTCACCACCCGTTGCCCCCAGCCCATATACCGCTATCTTCAGCAAGCCCTTCAAAGGTTATAAAGTAAGCACAAGTATGACCACAAAAACCTTAGGTCAAGGCGTAGCCAATGATGTGGGAAGAAATGGACTACATTTTCTAATTCAGAAAATTCTATACCAACCTTTATGAAACCTAAAGACCCAAGGAAGATTTAGCGGTAAATCTGGAATAGAGAGCTTGATTGAATAAGGCCATGAAGCACGCACACACTGCCCATCACCCTCCTCAAACATCATATAAAAGTACTTTACCAAAAACCACTACATGCTGATATAGAGGGGATAAGTTGTAACATGGTAAGCTTACTGGAAAGTGCGCTTGAGTGAACCAAAGTGTAGCTTAGCCTAAAGCAACCAGCTTACACCCGGAAGATCTCATCATTAACCTGATCACTTTGTTCTAGCCCCAACCTCAGGTAATTATACTACCAAATTATAATAATTAAATCATTTACCTATTATAAAAGTATAGGTGATAGAAATTGCATTTAGGCGCAACAGATACAGTACCGTAAGGGAAAGACGAAAAAACAAAGCATCAAAAAACAAAGACAAATCCTTCTACCTTCTGCATAATGAATTAACTAGAAATAACCTTGTACAGAGAACTTCAACAATGCTCCCCGAAACCAAGTGAACTACCCAAGGATAGCTAAAAGAGCACACCCATCTATGTGGCAAAATAGTGGGAAAATCTATGGGTAGTGACAACAAACCTACCAAGCCTGGTGATAGCTGGTTGTCCAAGACAGAATCTTAGTTCAACCTTAAATTTACCTACAGAATTATTTAATCCCCCTGTAAATTTAATTGTTAGGCTGAAGAGGGACAGCTCTTCAGACCCTAAGAAATAACCTTTCACAGAGAGTAAAACTTTTCATTACTATAGTTGGCCTAAAAGCAGCACCAATTAAGAAAGCATTCAAGCTGAATATTCAATCACTCTTAATTCTACTCACTTTACTGAACTCCTAAAATCACACTGGACTAATCTATTATTCAATAGAAGCAACAATGTTAGTATAAGTAACATGAAAATATCCTTCTCCGAATAAGCTTATATCAGACCGGAATAGCTACTGTTAGTTAACCCAATTCTTATATCCTATATCTTAATTAGTTTATTATCACAATAAATTTCATCTCTAAAACCCTCCTTATAACCACCTTATTTTTGTGAATTCAAA
Organism: Cebus imitator; assembly: GCF_001604975.1. Lineage (NCBI taxonomy): Eukaryota > Metazoa > Chordata > Mammalia > Primates > Cebidae > Cebus > Cebus imitator. The sequence goes on along the minus strand of NW_016107357.1, from coordinate 18,493,996 downwards.
CACCATATCCTCAATTCCGCTACCACCAATTGATATATCTCCTATGAAAAAATATTTTGCCACTTACACTAGCGCTATGTATATGATATATTTTGATACCCATCCTAACATCCAGCACCCCACCTCAAACATAAGAAAGATGTCTGATAAAAGAATTACTTTGATAGAGTAAATCATAGAGGTTTAAACCCTCTTCTTTCTAGAACTATAGGAATTGAACCCATACCTGAGAATTCAAAACCCTCCATGCTACCTATTACACCATGTTCTAAGTAAGGTCAGCTAAACAAGCCATCAGGCCCATGCCCTGAAAATGTTGGTTTAATCCTTCCCATACTAATTAATCCATTGGCCCAACTCATTATCTCCCTTCTCACCTATTAATTAATGACCTATTAATCATTCTAAAATGTCTCTTTTTATTTTTGATTTTTTTGCTGTAGTGTCTAGGGTTTTTAATGTTAGTAAAACTATGTTATCTTTCTTTTTGTGTTCCATAATATGTATTTATATGTATGTGTTATATAGTACACTGTGTAGATTTTTTGTCTTTTTTCTGCATCTTCTATTCTTCTCATGCTTTTATATGAACATTTTTGATGACCAATCCTTCAGTTCACCGAGTTTCTCTTCTGTTGTTTCTAATCTGCTGTTAAACCTGTATATTAAATTCTGACTTTCGGTTACTGTATATTGCAGTTCTAAAATGACCTCTTGGCCATTGGATTCTTTTTGTTAAAGATTCCAGTCCTATGATGAATCTCCCCATTTTTCCATGTACTATTTTTAGCACAAGAAATTAATTATATTTATCCTCAAGGATGTATGATGCTTCTAGTATGTATAAAACCTGCGGGTCTATTGTTTTTATTGTCTTTAGTCATTTTCTTCTATCTCCTGGAACACTTGAAAATATTTAAATGTTTTTCTGATACTGTATATAAAAATTATAGAGAACATTTGAGACTTTAGATGATGTCAGGCCTTCCAGATGATTTTCAATTGCTGGCATCAGAGTAGAGGAAGACTATGACACATGGAAATTCAGTGGTTGGATGCTGTATATCACTTTTTTTGAAGGCTTATGTACTTCAAATTCACTGTATTTTTTTAGGGTAGAGCTTTGCCAAGGTCCTAAATAGAATTTCTTTTGTTGTCTTTTGCTTTATACCTAGTAATTCTCCTTCCTCTTGACAGGCTCTGAGATACTTTGTTTTGTCTCAAGAGCCATACAAAATTAACAGATCATCTGCTTATCTTCCTATCCCCTTAGCTGAAACATTTCAGCGTCATTGCTTCTCGGCCCTAAGCCACAACCACCTCAAGAGGAAAAGTAATACAAAATACTGGATTTATCTCAATGCTCTTTTAATCTCTCTGGATCTCATTTTATCACATTTACAAACAATTGATTCCATAAACATGTGAGACAGCCAAAGCTCTTAGCCACTGCTTACAAATCAGCAGATGACTCCAAAATCATTTGGCTATCTCAATAGTTGCGGGGGGGAAACATTGAAAAATTTCAATATCTATTTATGATTAAAACAACAACAACTAGCTTACAAGCCTGTTTTATAAAAGAATTTCCTTGATTTGGTGAGGGTTATGTACCAAAGTCTACATCAAATACTCTTAATGAAAAATAGTAGTTAAATACATTCTTTTTAAGACTGGGGGCCAGGTGCGTTGGCTTATGCCTGTAATCCCAGCACTTTGGGAGGCTGAGGCATGCAGATCACCTGATGTCAGGAGTTCAAGATGAGACTGGCTAACATGGTAGAACCCTGTCTCTACTAAAAATACAAAAATTAGCCAGGTGTGGTGGTGCACACCTGTAATCCCAGCTACTCAGGAGTCTAAGACAGGAGAATCACCTGAACCCAAGAGGTAGAGGTTTCAGTGAGCCGAGATTGTGCCACTACACTCCAGCCTGGGCGACACAGCAAGATTCTGTCTAAAAAAAAAATACTGGGAACAAGAGTAGAATGCCCATTATTTTTCCTTCTGTTGTACATATTGTTAGATAGATATCTTGGACACTGATAAAAAAATTATATTTGAAATGACTATATAGATAGAGAACACAACCAAGTCAACAAGTAAAGTAACTTATAAATAAGTAAAGCTGTCAGATTTGAACCAATACAAATTAATATTTCCTTATACCAGCAAAACCAAATAAAAATTGTAATGAAACATGTCATCTTTCTCAGTAGCAAGAAACAATGAAAGAGCCTAGGTATTAACTTACTCTATAGTGAATAGGACCTCTGTTCACAAAATGTTAATCCCTAAGAGGCACATGACAAATAATTTGAAAAAATGAAAAACTGTTTATTTTCTTACACAGGATGACACAATATTATAAAAAGATGAATTTATCTCAGATAATTTTATGAATGCAACTCAACTCCAGATCACATTTCAGTTGTATTTTTGATGCACAGAAGGCAAGAGTTGACCTTTGGGAACCTCCACCTTGATTTCAGAGGAAGTATGGAAATGCCTGGGTGTCCAGGTGGTAGTCTGCTTCAGGGGCAGAGCCCTCATGAAGAAACTCTGCTGGGGCAGTACAAAGGCGAAATGTGTGGTTGCAGCCCTCACACAGAGTCTCCACTGGGCATAGTGGAGCTGTGAAAAGAGGGTCACTGTCCCACAGTCCCCAGAATGGTACATTCACCAACAGCTTGCACAGTGTGCCTGGAAAAGCCACAGACACTCAACACCAGCACGAGAGTGCTACCCAAGGTGGTGGGAGCCTGCACCTTGCAGCACTGTGCCCCAGATGTGAGACATGGAGTCAAAGGAGATCATTTCAGAGCTTTACGATGTAATGACTACTCCAGTGGATTTTGGACTTGCATGGGGCCTGAGGTCCCTTTGTTTTGGCCAATTTCTCCTATTTGGAATGGGAGCATTTACCCAATGTCTGTACCCTCATTGGATCTAGGAAGTAACTAATTTGCTTTTGATTTTACATGATCATAGGTGGATGGGACTTGCCTTGTCTCAGATGAGACTTTGGACTGTGTACTTTGGAGTTAATGCTGGAATGGAGTTTGGGAGCCTCTTGGGAAGGGATGATTGGTTTTGAAATGTGAAAAGACATCAGATTTGGAAACGGTGAGCGGAGAAATGATATGGTTTGGCTCTGGGTCCCCACCCAAATCTCATCTCAAATTGTAATCCTCATGTGTTGAGGGAGGGAGGTGTTTGGATTGATTTAGTTTATTATTATTTTAAAACTTGGGCTCATTAGGAGGTAACAGTCATCTAGCAAAAAGACATCATTCCAACAGGTAGTGACTTCCTCCAACTTCCTTCCTCTGAATTTCTCTCTCTGTCCACATTATCTTGGATATTTGAAAAGAATTCTAGTGGAGACTTATTTTTCTGTGTTCAAGTGTGAATAAACAATTTAAAGGGCAACATGTACAGCTTTCTATATTAGGGGTAGGGGTGGTCAGACATTTAGAAGGGTACACGGCGACCCCTGAAGAAAATGGTCATAGCAATAAGTCTAAAAGCTCAGAGCACTAAAATGGAGGCAAGGAAAAAAGCTGAGTCATTCTGCAAGCTAACTAACTTTGTAACGTTGGTGAGAAGATTATCCTTTGTGAGCATATATTTTCACCTCTAAAATAAAGAAATTAGGATACATAATCTCAGTGACCCCTTTTGGTTCTAGAATTCTAAGATTCTCAACTGAACAAAAAAATAAACTATTAGTAGAGATTCTAGCAGTTGAATTTGTGCAAGAAAGCAAGTGTCTTTCTGATGTTGCTTACCTTTAATCAGATCTTCAATATTTTTGTGTCAACTTTCAGGTAAAACTAAGTTGAGTCTTCAACATAACTTGGCTTGTGTGAACTTCTTACTATCATCTTTTTTTTTTTTTTTTTTAAAGATAGGGTTTCACCATGTTGGTCAGGCTGGTCTTGAACTCCTGACCTCAGGTGATCTGTCTGCCTTGGCCTCCAAAGTGCTTGGATTATAGGCGTGAGCCACCACGCCCGGCCAATTATCTTTCTTTGATTTTTATATGTAAGGAAAAAAGAGAGGGAAGACAGCTTGCTTTCTTTTTATCCAGTCTCTGGAGATAAAGTGGGCACATGGAATGCATTTTAATTAGTAAATATAACCGATGCCCACATATTCCAACTGATCTTCTCTCAACTTCTTGTGTTCCAGTTCCACCAAAAAAAAGTTTGACATTGGATATATATATGTATATATATATATATATATGGTAGTAGATTGGAAAATGGTTTCCCCAAAGACATCAGGTCATAATCCCTGGAAACTGTCTATGTTACCTTACTTGAGATAAAGGGTATTTGCACATGCGATTGAGCTAAGGATCCTGAGATGAGGCAAGTGTTCTGGATTATCTTGGTGGGTCCTGAATGCCATCACAAGTGTCCTTATGAGAGACAGGCAGGCTAGATTTTATAGACAGATGAAGAAAAGGCAATGTGAAGATAGAGGCAGAGAATGGGCTCATGTGGCGATGCAACAAGAAACAGCGACAGCCATCTGAAGCTGGAAGAACCAGGCAACAGATTTCCAGTCAATCCTCCTCAGAGAACATGTGGAGACAAGGCAAGAGACTTGAAAATTGGAGTGATGAGGCACAGATGAAGAATGCTGGAAGTCACCAGAAGGGAAAGAAGCAAGGGATGGACAGAGCCTCTAGACCTCTGCAGAGAGTGAAGCCCTCCTGACACCTGGATTTCAGCCCAGTGAGACTGATTCCAACATCTGGTCCCAGAATGGTGAGAGAATCAGTGTCTTTTAAAAACTAAATTCGTAATTATTTGTTGCAAATGCCATGAAAAACTGATACAGTGTATAGAGAAACAAGTGATTCAAAAGATTAGACAGAGGGCAGCTGCTGAGACGTGGTGGTATCCCAAGCACATTCCCAATCCCGGAGAAGGACCTGGATTGACTGGAAGGGCTCTTTCTAATTGCAGATGTGTTATAAATTTTGTTTCTGAAGAGTTCCAGTAGTTCAGAGAACTCTCTGCAGAGCAACATACTTCAGTAGTCTAGGTGGGTAGCGGGGATGGGACTATGGAGAAGAATGCTTCTGGAGACCAGACTGAGAAGCTTTCTCACTGTGTTTTTAGAAGGAAGAGTCTGACCCAAATTCTTAAAAAAAATCAGAATAGATTTGCCAGATTTCTTTACATGTCTGGGACTATATGAAATGTATCTAAGCAGATTTACATTAGCAGAATCAAGCTTTCTGTTACTTAAAAGCTGCAGCAAATACCCTAAATGAAGACATACAAACAATCATTTTCTGGTACAATAGAGGCTATTAGTTGTTTACAAAAATCTAAAATGAATCTATTTTTTCTACTTTGGAATATGAATAGATTACATTTCCTTGCTTCAACTGAACCTAGATGTGAGACCTAACTCATGTCATTGAGTCCCACTGAGTGGAGGCAGATCAAGATAAGAATTTAAATTTCAAGATACTAATTTAAATTCTTATCTTGATCTGCATCCACTCAGTAGAGGGAGAAGAGAATAGGGGAAGACACACAAAATGACAATCATTTCCACTCAGATTCTATTAGACAGAACTCAAGGACGATGGAGCCACAGGTGGATGAGATGTATGTCTCTAAATCACCATTTGGAGCAAAGCCACTGATGACCTGGAAAACCTGCAACCGACTATTGTAAAATAATAAATTTCTGTTGTAATAAGACACACACATATTTTAGATTCATTTGCTGCTACAGTCTTGTAAATGAATCTTTATTTACTACTTTATACTTTAATACAGAAATAGGTATTTCTATGTAAACTGCTGCTCTAACAATAACAATATAAGACATTGGCTTTTTCTGGATAACTGAAAATGTGGAAATGGATATCATACTCTGAAAAGCTGACAAAGTTTAGTCTAACGTTTAGTATAACAGTCACCTGTACTAACTTGCAAGGCTGACTGGGTGACGCTAGAAATGGTTGGAAAGCGTGGTAGCACGGACTTTCACTTTCACTTTAGTAAGGCATTACATCTACTGTGAGGTCAAGTGAGAATTTACAGGTTTGCGGAAGGAGAACTAAACAGTAGAGGTATTTGGGGCCTTACACAATTGGTCCCTCAAATGAAGTACTTTGAATTTCCAAACGGTGGGAGTTAAGGCTGCTGTCTCAGATGGTTTTGAAGTAGCTGCCATTAAGGCAAGAACTAGAGAGGTAGAGATAGGGACAAAAAATCAGGAAAATAAAGACCTATTATCATTTCCTAGAAAAGTTAATTTGATTATGAATAAGGAAGCGTGGAACTGACTGGAAGCACAGAGGAAATCCACTCAATTTTAGAGGGAATCATATTGCTAAAGAGACCACAAGCCTGGCTTTAGAATCTTGTGACTTCTAATAATCGGCAGTCCTTTGTACTTGCACAAGCTCACAGAGACATCATGAAAACATTGGGTGAAAACTAAACCAACGAGCCTGTTAAGCTTTGCCCAGAATTCTGACCTACAGAAACTCTGAGATTAATAGGTATTTCTTAAGCTGCTAAATTAGTGATAATTTATGACACAGCAGTAGAAAGCAAATATAAATAGTAATTGTATTAAGCTTATATATCAGTTTTAGGAAAACTGACATTTTCTAATATTGTCTTTTCATGTAAAAATGTGGCATATATTTTTGTTTTGATTCTGTTTTATATCCTTCAGGAAGGATAAACATGTCATTATGCTTTTGTATGAAAACATTATTTAAAGATACCTAAGGATTGGTCTTTATAAAGAATTATTATAAATGTTGCCTGGTACAGTGGCCCACAACTGTAATCCTAGCACCTTGGGAGGCTGAGGCGTGTGGATCACCTGAGGTCAGGAGTTCGAGACAAGCCTGACCAATGTGGCAAAACCCCGTCTCTACTAAAAATACAAAATTTAGCTGGGTGTGATGGTGCATGCCTGTAATCTCAACTACTTAGGAGGCTGAGGCAGGAAAACTGCTTGAACCTAGGAGGCAGAAGTTGCAGTGAGCCAAGATCACAGCACAGTACTCCAGACTTGGCAACAGAGAGAGACTCCATATTAAAAAAAAAATAAAATCGTGATTAATTTCATCTATAATTCGATATTTTCTTTAAGTTAGATAAACCTGTTTTCATTTTTTTTTTTTTTTTAGTTTGAACTTTGAATATCTTATACATAGACTACAAACCTCATAAAAGTCATGGGGATGATTTGTTAAATTAATATCTTCTATAAGATTTTTTTTTCCTGTGGTGAAAGGAAAGCAAAAAAAGAGAAAACTTCAAGTAAAACTATTACTCAAAAGCAATTCTTATCAAAAATATTTTTGAATTGCTTATTTCTGAATGGCAGCAAATGCGAGAAACAATTAAAACGAGAAATCCAAAGACAAAAATGACTCGAAGAAAAACACCCGTTTTTGTGTTATGGTTTTTTTATGATGACTAGAGAGAAAACAGCTGTTAAGAAACACAAAATGCTAATTATCATGTTTAGTTAAGAGAAATGATTATCAGCAAAAGTAAAAAAGGAAGGAGAGGCATTATCGTAATGAAAATCAAATCACATAATGTTGGCATTCAACTGAATCCATTTTATCTTGTTCAAAGCAATCCAAGAGGTAGGCAGGAAAAAAAGAAAACAAAAAGCTTGCAAACATACAGAATTAGACAACAAAACAGTGGGAGCTCAAGCTGCTGCCTTGAACAAAGGTAAGATATGGGGAGAGTGAGGAAATGACTGCTGTGAATAAAAATCTCTGCCGTATTCTGTTTTGTAGATACCCTTTTAGGTTTGGAGAGGATTAAGACAGAGCTTCGGGAAAGCCATTAAAACGATATGAGAAGAAGCCATTCAACGTATTTTCCTTGGATCAGTTATTAGCTCTATGGATGTACAGCTAATAACAAGGAACATCATCTTACTTAGGATTTTAGGCCCAAGGGCAAGCATAGATCTCTTTAAATTTGGAAATAATCACTGTAGCCCAGCAAAAGTGGAGAAGGTCAACTAGATTCCATCTATTAATAGAAAGAGGAAAGTCATACTCACAATGTTACTACCTGCAGATTACATTGATACATTTGGAGACCTAAATTCTCTAGAAAAAAAAAAAAAGTTCCTATTGCAGTCCCTTCCACAGTTTTAAAGACTTGAGAGGTTTTGATCCAAAATGCACTAATATAAATAAGGTAATAACATTAAATATCTCTATGTTGACAGCTAAACCTCCAAACACATCCGTACCTCCTATTTCCAAAAACTTAAGACAACTGTAGCCCTCCTTTAAGATAAGTGAGTCCAGGAATGTGCAGAACTTACCTAATAAGAAAAAGGTTTCTTTTATGTCTAAACTAAATCATGCATCTTGCATTTTAATTCAGTAAATATACTGAATTCCCATTCTGAGTCAAGCATTGAACTAGTTGTTCTATGGAACACGAAGATTGGCGGTGCGTGACCCTTCGTCTCAAGGTTCTCATCATATCTAGAATGTGTGGAAGAAATAGCAGCTGCCACTGATCCGCCACCCATGTGAGCTAGGTCCCAGGCATCACAGAATCCTGCAGCACTAGTATCATCATCCCTAAATTAAAGATGAAGTCACTGAGGAACATAAAGTTGAACTTTTGCAAGGTCATACAGTTCACTGAAAAGTTGTTTCCAGTCTAAGTCTTTCTACCACGTCACACTTTACACAATAGTCTCTACCATTTGCTTGGGTACTAAGTTACTTCTCTGTCTTCTTCCTTAAAGTTGAAAACTCCTCACTCCCTTACCATTCTCACCTGATTATTATTATTTACAGCTTCTCGTTCATTCTTTCAACAGGACTGAGTGCCTGTAGGATTGAGTTGTAAGAGGGAGTGCTATGGAATGCCTGAGAGTTTCCAGTCATTCCTTCCAGCATCCCATGCTTTACAGAAAGACAGAGAAAAACTTCCTGAGTCCTAGGAGAATGTAAGCCTACTTTTACACCTGGTACATTCCACATATGCTCTTGGCAGCTGAAGTCTTCTGGAAAGTATTCAGGGCCAACGGGCTGAGGGATCTGATGATGTAGACACTGAATTCATTACTGGAAAATATAACATTTTATTCAAAGAACTGTCGTTGCTGCTGCTGCTGACATTGTTGATGTAGGCTTAGGCATTGAGAAGGAAAAATAGTCTATACTGTTAGCTCGGGCTATAAAGTCAACAGGAAAACTCTGAACATTCATCAGAAGCTTGACTTAACGAAGAAGCACTTTAACATTCTCACCAGGCATTGTCTGACATACACCACAGCATGAATTAGCCTCTGGCTTTGCCTAAAATTTTATTTTCTTCCCCACTCCTAAGATTCATTTGATATGTAGGTCACAACACTGAGATAAAATGAGTCTTGACATTGTTGAGGAAGCCTATTGGTGAGAGTTTTACTTCGTTCCTTAATTATCTGTGGATAACAGGGATAAGAAGATTAGCAAGACAGGGCCTTATAAAATCCACAAACAGTGGGTTCCTTTCACTCATTCAAACAACTGGAAATTATTTTTAAAATAATTTTAAAAGTCTATCAAATATTAACAGCAAAGACTTAACTCAAAAAGGCTTATTTAACTGTCTGCCTTAGCACTTAGCACTGTGCCTGGCACTTAATAGTTTTTGCTGAACAGATGAACCTTCTACACTACTAATTCTCATTGTTCTATAGAGGACATTTTTATTTATTTTACCTTTTCAACATATTTGCAGTGAAACAACATCCATTCAGAAAATGTATAAAGTTGTTTATTCTTCATGATAAGCCTAAAATATTATGAATCCTGCAATGTGTTCTAATTTTTCAAATACATACTATACTCAAAATAATTTTAGTTTTGAGTGCATTTAATCCTATTCTACTGCTCTATAAACCTCAACCAAGTATGGTCACTCACTTAGCCAGAAGGATGAGTATCCCTGAGCGCTTGTTCCAGGTGTATTAATCACCACATATTTGGTGGCTTTAAACAACAGAAATTTATTCTCTCGCAGTTCTGCAAGCTCAATGACCACATCAAGTTGTTAGCAGAGCCATGCTTGGTTTGAGACTGAAGAACAACCTGTCCCAGACCCCTCTCTCAGCTACCAGTGCTTCCTTCAGTCTTTCCTGTTCCTTAGACACATCACTCCAATCTCTGCTGCCATCTTCACATGGCGTTCCTGTCACTGTGTCTTTGTTTCTGTCTATCTCCAAATTCCCCCTCCTTGTAAGGACACCAGTTATGGGACTTAGGGCACCCCTTCTCCCAGTAGCACCTCATCATAATTTGATTCCATCTCCAAAGGCCTTATTTTCAAGAAGGTCACATTCCCAAGTTCTGAATGGACATGCATTTTTGGGACACTATTCAAGAAATTCAGAAAGAACTTTAGCACTTTTGGATTGGTATCAAAATTCTCATGTCAGCAGATGAATTGTTTTATTTAATAGCATGACTGTGTTCGTTAACACAGATAATACATTGAGTTGAAGAAACCAGATAGATCGTCTTGGTCTACAGAATGGTCAGGGATAGTCTTCAATGACAGCTCAACTTTATCAAAGGAATGTGTGTGGAGGGTTGATCTAGTATCAGCAGCAGGTTTTATTCCCTCAAATACAACTGCTCAGTTACAATTCTGCTATGTGAATAGCTCCGAGGAATAAACATTCCTTGACAGTGATTGCAGAAAGGCACATTTATAGCTAGCCATTTTCTTCTGTGATGATTTGATATACTCTTTTCTGAATGGGTACCCAGTTGTCCCTTCCCAGCTTTTCCTCCTATTTCTCATCCCATCATGTTGCTTCTAACCCGTCTCAGTCCTTCTAAAAAATCAGACATACCATGGGTGAAGCCATCTAAGTTTGTAAGAAGAAAACCATCTTGGCACATGTCCTTCGTTTTCCTACTCATTATTTTCTTTACACTTGCTATTTCCTACATCTGGGTTGTGTTTTCTTGCAATATTTAAATGATCATCTTCTGACCTGATTCTGGTCTCTGCTTCAATCTCAGTTCCTCACAGAGGCCTGCCTTGGCCACCCTGTCTAAAGTAGCTCCCCATTTCCATCACATTTTATTCCTTTACCCTGTTTGTTTCTTTCCTTCATATCACTTATTCCAAGCAGAAATTGTATATAATATTTATAATGTAGATAAAATGTAATACAATTTATTAATTATTTACTGCCTGTATACCCTACTACACGATAAGTGCTTGAACTTTATTATTTTGCCTATTCAGTGCACTGTTGTATTCCTTGCACTGACAAATATAATAGTAGCCTGACCAATAGCAAATGCTTAATATGTGTTGCATGATTAAATAAATTACATGATTCGTTGTACTTTATGTCTCTGACAGATTCCTACCTGTACAAACCATTGGTCTGAAAAGTACACATGAACAACTGTGTAAATCACCACAGTATTTTCTCCCTGAAATGTATCTAATTCTTGTAGAATACCAGGGGTAGATAAACAAATAGAAAGAGCTGCTTTCTTCATGGCGAGTTCATCAGCCCATGCAAATACACAATCGGTGATATATAAATTGGCCAATCATTCACTCATTGGGGATTCCACTATCTTCCAACAATTTTTTTTTTCATTTTAGCATACAATCGGAACAAAGGGCTACATTTTACTAATAGTAACCAGTTGTAATAACATGTTAATCACGTACATATACACTATCTACATTTTACTCTTATTAAATTTTTCCCACAGTATTTAGCTAAGCATGCATTTTAGAGCATCCATTTGTCACACTCTTCTGCCATCCCTGAGTTGGAGCCAAATGAGAAAAGACACAGGTGACAAATAAATGGAGACCAAAATGGCAACCTGTTTCTTATCAGCTGATGAGAGCATGGCTTAGATCTACAGTCAAAAGGACTTCCTAACACCCCATCCCAAAATACGGATGATACTTCCTGTCATATAATTCCTGGGCAAAGAAATTTCTCCTCCCTTTCGCTCCTAAGCTTACTTCATGGGAAAAACATGTATCCATTTTTCCATGGTCTCACAAATACTGTATAACAAATAACTACAAAATCACAGTGTCCTGCACAATAAATATTTGTCTGTGCTCTCAAATCTGTGAGTTGGCCTAGAGGTTCCACTGATTGGTGGGACTACTTGTGCACCCAAGGTTAGCTGGCAGGTCAGCTGGGTGGGGCCTGGCTGGTTTAGGATGCGGTCAGTAGAGACAACTCTTTCTGCTGCAAGTAGTTTCTCTCTCAGCAGATGAATCTGGGCTTGTTCTTACGGCACAGTAGGGTTCAAACAGAGCCAGGAAAGCACAAACATATGGTCATTTCTACTGCGTTCTGCTAACCTAAGCAAGTCACAAAACTAGTCTACATCCAAGGGGTGGGGAAAGGGACTCCACATCTTGAAGGGAGGAACTGAAAAATACCATTGCAAGGGCATCAGAACAGGGCAAGTGGAGGCTTGGGTCAATTTGCCATCAATCCACCACAGTCAGATTGCACCCTTTTTGCAGGCAGGCAGATCCAACGAAAGATGGAGGAAAGGGCAGAGCTGATCCTGCTGCTTTCTTCCCCAAAAGAAAAGGAAACGAGGAAAAGAAAGAGGAAAGATTAGCCATCCACAAGATACCTGATGCCAGGCGAAAGGATAACCTCTAAATGTAGATTCATTTATCTACACAACGTTACCAATCCAGCCAACTCAACCCAAAATAAAATGTAATAAACGAGTAAAGGCAAAATCAGCATTTAGTGCCGTAAAAACAACATTGCTGGCTAATTAAATCTTTCACACCCTCACGAATTGCTTTGCTGACTTTTTGTCAGGTAAACACAGTATGTTTGTTTGTTTCTCATGAAGATACTATGCATTTGGCTTTTCCAACAAACTCAAACAACTTCACTTGAAAGATTTCAGTTTGTGTTTTAATTACTTCAAATCATAAAATAGAATATTAGACATCTAGAAATGGCATGGTTTCTTCTTGAAAATTCTTAAAATCTGTGGTTACTGAATCAGAATATTAAGTTTAGGATAAATGCAAAGTAAACGAGTGACCTCTGCCACATTACATGTAACGATTTTAACTTGATGAAATGATCTAGAGGAATCTATTTTTTATGGATTTGATCAAAAAAATCCAGTCTCTAATTAAGTATTCTCACTATCGCCAATCACAAAGTAATATTTGAGGATATTTTCAGAGACTACTATCACAATCAAACCTGGTCAAGTCCTTAAGCCAGAAAAATAAAATTTGTTTTATTTTATAACAAAAAATATTAGCATATTTATTTACATACACAATATATAATACAAAGTATTTTATTTTATATTGGTTTCTAATGTAACTACAGTTTGTCATGTTATAAAGTTTTCCTACTGTTTTTCATATTTAGTTTAGAAATTTTGCATAGCTTTATAACTTAATAGAATTAAATCCTTTTTATTGATCTCACAGCTCTAATGTAAAAAAGAATAAAATACCTTTTTATATGTAAATATTTGCAAGTGCTACAGGTATTTAATATGTTATATATCTAAAAAATTTTGTATAAAATGGAAATTAAGAAATACAAGCTAAAATATATCTGAGTCAAAATCTCAACACTTTCACTCCACACCCTGATGATAATTCTGCTCCCACCAAGTGAACAAAGCATTGTAGAGAAGCAGAAAGAAGACCCGTGGAAGCAGTTGTTCAAAAAGTCATTCAAGTATTTAAACTTCTGAAGTTCAACCCTTATACTATCGTTTAAAAAAATGTACAGATATCAAAACGTAATAGAAAAAATGTCACGTCAAATCTCTACCTTCAATCCTTCTATAAGATAGGCTTTGAGGAAGAGGTCTTCAGGCAGCTACTGCTGTTATGTGCTCAGATACTTTCTCAACACTTTCACCTCCTGTAACAGATCCTAGCCCTCTGATCGTAGCAGTGAGTACCTGAGATTCTCTGGGCCAACTGACTCTACTCTCCTGGAATTGAACAGGATTGATGACATATAGAGTAAGAGGTAGTTAAAACTTCCCAACTGATGGCTGCACCTTAGAAGTTCCAGGAACTTTCTTTATCTGGATATTCATAACTGTGCTGGGTACTGTCTTCACAAAGCAGGATTGCCCACCTTTTCCTTCTATTTCTGAGCTATCTCAGTAGCTCTTCAGGAAACCCTGCTTCTTTCTCAGGTAAGTCAATGGTAGATTTTACTGTTTCAACTAAAGAAGTTTAACTCCTGATCTTCTATGACAGTTTTGAGGAGCTCAAACTCTCATTCATTCAGCCAGTCATTCTTACTTTCCACAAATCTTTTTGAGTATCTATTATGCGTTAGGTGCCAGGCCACAGAATAAAAAGATGAGCAAGATATGTTTGCTGTGCTTCAAAAGTACAACTTTATAGTTAGGAAAACAGAGTTATACAGATAATTGCATTGGAGTTCTCTGACTGTTTTAAGTATAAGATGCTACAGGACTGAGGAGCAGGGTCACAAAACTCAACTGTGAAAAGAGAGGGGCTGCCTTTTGAAAAAGTTGGTACAAACACCAAGCACTAAACTACACATCTTTGTGAATGTGACTTCTGGTTGGGGCGTTCTGAGCACTGAGAAATCATAAAAGTGAATGTCCAATGAGGAAAAGGAAACATAGTATACAAGAAACTACCAGAGTTTGGTGTTGAGTATGAATTATGGCACTGGGGGTGAAGATAGATACCAAGGAGTTAGGACATTGTTCCTTATATAATTTTTTATAAATACTTATCAAATTAGACTGTTTAGCTCTTCTGCAATAAATCTGTTAAGTGATCCACAAATTCTTACACTATTTCTGCAATTCAATCGTAATTGAATGATCTGCTTACAGTAAGTAATCAGTCACAAAGAGAGAGACCAATATCATTTTTTTCAGATATGAGGTCTTGCTATGTTGCCCAGCCTGGCCTCAGACTCCTGGGCTTGAATCATCCTCCCACCTCTGCCTCCCTAGTAGCTGGAACGATTGATGCGCACCACCATGCCTAGCTCACTATTATCAGTTGCTAATTTTCTTAAACAAAATCAGAAATGAACATTGATTTTATGATCAAGGATCTTTTGACCTATGCTCAGTGTCTTAGTTTATTTCTCCTGCTGTAACAAAATACCTGAGACTGGGTAATTTATAAACAAGGAAAACTTGTTTTTCACAGTTCTGGAGGCTGGAGGTCCATGATCGAGTCGCCAGCAGGTTAGGTATCTAGCGAGGGCATGATCTCTGCTTCCAAGATGGCGCCTTGTTGTGACATCCTCCAGAAGGAGCAAACTCTGTGTCCTCACATGATGGAAGGGACAGAAGGAAATGAACTTCATCCCTCCAGCCATCTCATAAAGGCCCTAGTTTTACCCATCCTCACGACTTAGTCACCCCCTAAAGAACCTACCTCCTTGTACTATCACATTGGCAGTTAAGTTTTAACATATGAATTTGGGGGAGCACATGTAAACCGTAGCATTCAATCAACACAAGGATGTATCAAGCCACTGAAAATAGCAGAACACATGGCAGGGGAAATATGCCTCGTAAGATTATGTAGAGTCATAAAATTAAACTCCATAATAATGAAGTTCTGCTAACCACATACCTTTTTCTTAATATCGCTGTAATCTAGATGGTCTACTTCTGCTTTTAGTTTTGGTAACATGTCTTAAATATAATTTAAGAAGATTTCTTCTTTCTTTTTTCGTTTTCTTGTTGAACAATACAGACTTCAGCATATGCCTTAGATTGATTATCTCAAATGTCACTCACTTCAGGTGTTATCCTGGCCAGCATTCTAACAAGTGAGCATTCTGAAGGAAGCAATTGCAATATTTATTCCCTCTGGCAAGTGGCAGCAGATGCTTAGCATTTTCATGCTCATTTGCAACAGCCAATGTTTTGCTTTAACAAAGCAGTTGTCTTTTCAAAATTGAAAGCCCTTTGATAACAGAAGTTCTATTGTTGGACAGAAAAGAGAGATAAGACCACAAAAATTCGAATTAAGGATGTTGACCTCTCATAACCTTTCCATCTTGGGTCTTAGAGACAATTTCATCCTATGGCTTCTGCAGGTATCCTCGGAGATGAAATTAAGTATGTCTAGGCTCCAGGTAATTATTTTTCCCCACACCTGCTTTCTCGCAGTCTGATGCAGACACCTGCACACGTTTTTGGAAAATGAAATTAATTCAGAGAAAGGTACATTTAAAGGTACTGTTTCCTATTAAAGGAATTTCACTTTAGAAATAAAAAGATGTTTGATTTTCCATTTTAGCTGCCTGATTCCTCATCCTCTAAGAAGTATATAATCCCTTGACCTGGGGATCCTAACCACCCCCATGAAATAATGCCCAAAACGTTTTTTCTTCATTAAATGCTGCTGTTTTTCTTCTTTAATCACTTGGCTCTTCCAAGTGTTCCTTCCTTTTATAATGGGTATACCAAAAAACACTTGGCTCCATGTTACTTCACAGATTTTCATAAGCAATAATTAGCTCTATTCTCCTTTGCAGCTCAGGGAAGCAAAAGTTAGAAGGAACTGCACCTGGAGCAGCTCCCCACATCCCCCACCCAGCACTGGGCCTAAGATGTCTCCATCAGGATGCTACTGGTTCTGACTCAGCAGTTATCAGCAAAGAGCTGAGCACACAATTCCTAAACAAGGATACACGTCTACAGAAATGATGGAGAAGTGCTTCCGTTTCTCTAAAACATATTAACTTTGGCCATTAGGTAGCTTCAGAGTGAATGGCACAGTGAGATGGGACTGGACACTTTGTGGGGGTGGGGGACAAGGTGCTGACAGCCAGAGGGCTTATCATTAAAAGAGCATTGGCTGTTCTTGAGGACATAGAAAGACCCAATGGATCGATGGATCGATAAGCACTAGTAGTGACACTATCATTCACTTGATTTACATTTCAAATTATCGGTAACATTCATTCAATACATAATTTCTGTGAAGGGAAATTGGAATTAAGCTCTCTATGGAAAAGAAGGCAATGTGGCAACGTCTGCCCACTATGATACCAAAGAAGCTATTTCCGGGAGAGATTTTCTCAGTGTTTGTTGAAGAAAGGTCCCTTTGCCTCCTCTTCATAATCTTGGTCTGTAGTTTCCTTTTCCTCCACTAATATTCTCAATCTAGTAGTTATGACAAAATATTTTTCTATTTTTTAAAAATAATCGATTGGATAAAACTCTAGGGAAAAAGAATAAATACAGTCCATGTCCTCATGGAGCTTAGAGTCTAAAGGGAGACAGGTTGGCACCTTGGGTATGAGACCGAGGGAGTGAAGCTTATAAGGTGAACTTTCCGAACTTGGTAATTTTTATGAGTCTTATGTTTTTATCATACAACAAATTGCATCTTTCTTAAGACCTGAACCATGACTTTGATCTCTTTATGTTGCCCACATCAGTTGGTATGGCTATTTGTACTTAGTGAGTAATCAGTATTTGATTGTGAAAAAGAATGATGCTGAATGTTGTCTGTAAGAATTGTTTTAATGTTCCCTCTGCCAAGGCAGATTGAACAGATTAAAGCAAATGCATTTTCACTGCAAACAAACCAGTGACTATTAAAGTGTCTTAGAGTCACAAGGCATGATTTTATTGTTAGTGCTATACCTAAAGAGAGAGGGGCCTGCAGTCAGTATAGACTCAGACAACCTCATCACTCCAACTGTGAGAACAAAACTTGAAGTTAGTTTGCTCCTCTGCGCAAGACAGAGAAAAATCATTAACAAACAGTACAAATAGGGATTTGGTTTGAGTCCCTGGGAATTAGCTAAATGACAGAAAACTAAGGGAAGGAGCAGAGTAAGACAATGAGGTCAAGAGGGGCAGGAATATGAGACTTTGCACCTGCAGGGGTCAGACTCTAAGATGCCCCACTATGGCCCCACCTCCTGATAGGCATACCCTTATATCTCCTGTCCTTGAGTGTGGGCGGGACCTGTAACTTGCTTGTGACCAATAGAATATGGCAAAAGTGATAAACGTCCCTTCCATGATGAGGTTACATGAGATTGTTATTTCTGCCTTACTATCACATGCTATTGCCTCCTTATCTTGACTTGCATCTTTTAATAAAGCAAGCATCCATGTTGTAAGCTACATGGTAGGAAAGTGTTAGTGACGACAGCAAGGAACTGAGGGCCTCGAGGAAACAATTTGAAAGCAACTGATTCCTGCGAACAACCTGGTGAGGCTGGAGGCAGTTATTTCCCTCATTAGCTCTTTAGATGATACGGCAGGGATAGCTGACTTCTTGATTTCAGCCTGTGACCAGGAAAGAGGAGACCCAGCTAAGATACGCCTGGACTCCTGAACCACAGAAACTGAATGAGTCTGTTTTAAGCTCCTAGTTTTGGTAATTTATTACATAACAACAGATCATTAATAAACTCTCTGTGGCATGGTGGGTTCCCATGGACTGGAATCAATGAGAGGCACCCACATTGAAAATGGTCAATCATCTGAATATGATCACTTCTGTGGGGAGTGCTGGCACTCAGGGATATGGTATGAGTGTTAATTTTATGTGTCAACTTGACTAAGCCATAGCATCAACACAGAGATTTGGTTAAACATTATTTCTTGGTGTGCCCGTGAGGGTGCCTCCAGATGAGATTAGCATCTCAATTAGTAGACAGAGTAGAGCAGATGCCCTCCCCAAAGTGGTGAGCTTCATCCAATCAGTCGAATGTTTGAATAAAAAAACATCAGAGTTAAAACGGATACTTTCTGCCTGACAGTCTTTGCACTGGGACATTTGTCTTCTTTTGCGTTTAGATTCAGACTCAGCTGGAACTTACACTATTAGCTTCCTGGTTTTCAGGCGTTTAGACTTGAACTGGAACTATAGCTTCAACTTTCCTGGGTCTCAAGCTTGCTGATTTCAGATTTTATACTTTTCGGGCTCCAAAAATCACATGAGCCAATTTCTTAAAGAATCTCTCTCTCTCCTCCCCACCTGTTGTATATATATATGTGTGTGTGAATATATATGAGATTGTGTATGTATATAATTGTGTATGTATAGCATATATATCTGTATTGTGTATATTGTATATATATATTATATATGTATAATTGTGTATATATAACATATATATCTGTATTGTGTATATTGTATGTATATCTATTATATATGTATAATTGTGTATATATAATCATGTGTGTATGGGTATATACATATATATGTGTATATGCACACACATACATATAAATATAAAGTAATGATTTAGATATTTACTTCAGCTATTAGCCAGTACTGTGGCTTAGTTGGTTGAAGCTGCTGTCTACTAAGTATTTACTTCAGGTATCAGAGGAAACTTGCATTATTAGAAGCTAAGAAGCAACTAACACTGCTGGTTTGACTAAATGTCCTATGAAATAGATACCCTGAAACCTATGTTTCCAGGATCTCAAGAAGACTTTATCCACATTAACCTTACTAAGCCTTACATCACCTCTGTCACTATTATCATATCCCCATTTGAAAGATGTAGAAAGAATCAGACTGGAAAGTGTAATAGGGAGCCCAAGGTCACAAGCTTGTGTGCTTGGAATATAAAACCTTTTAAGAGTTGGGCATTTGGGATGTTTTCTTTTTTCGTATTGACAAGAACTAGTCATACAAGTGACAGCTTAGGAAGACTATTATTTGTAAGTCCCCTCCTCTCTTTTCCAAGTCTTTTGCATAGCCATTTTCATAAATGCTCATGAATTATACATCAGTAGCATCTCTTTGTATTCTGAATGCACTTACACTTCAAAGAGTTGTCAATCTTGAATTATTTTGCTTATTTTTCCTTTATTACCTTTCATTTCTGCTAAACAGTGTTCCTGCTAAAGGCACATTGCACCTTGCCAAAGCCTTAAGAATTTAGAGTAGAAGAAAACGCTTCCCTCTTCTTATTCATATTTTATTCTCTAAATTTCAGAATGTTATTCTGACTTCTGACTATGGCTGAGTAAAGAGGTCACACATTTTTCCCCACTACCACCAAAAATACAAAACAAAACAAACCTATGAAGGTGAGAAAAATGAACAAAATCAGCCATTCTGATGCTATGAAAATTGACCAACAAGTTATAGAAATCTGAAAAGAGTTTATGCTTTACGAGTTGCTGAACATTAGTTAAAAATAGCAAATGTCTGTGGTATTCTTTCCTGGAGCTGCTCTTATTCACCCCCAAGCTCAGTCAACAAGGAGGCCCTTCCAGAGCAAGCCATGCCATGAAGACCAGCGGCTTTGCTGACAGTGATCAAAAAGGACACACTCAATTTAGAGTGGCATAAAACACCCATGCCTAGTGTTAGGGTACATGAAACTGATGACCTTGGCAGTGGGTAAGCAGGAAGGACCAATGACTACTATCCCGAGGTTTTAGTTAGGAATGGGGCAAACCTATTCTTGGATGAAGCCACCAACACAGTAGAGATCAAAGAGGGAACAAACTATCCACATCTCCTGGCTTACCCTAAGCTACACTCATGAACAGAGGAGACACAAAAGAGCCCAAGGGAAAGTAAAAGCTGGGCATATTCGAAAACACCCTAAGCTTTTAATGTGCTCCCTGCCCACATTTAGATCTATTAATAGAGGACAGAACATACACTGGCTCAGGGTATTTGAACACAACAATTGTCGAATCATTAGGTGATAACTAAGCTACGTAGACATATGGACAACACCTAGGGAGTCAGGCTTAAAAATGAAAATAGGAATGTTTAAAAACTCAACAATCCTACACCATAGAGGACAACAGTCCAATTTGGCTCAAATTACCAGACAAACAAAGAGCAACAGTAACAAATTTCAGTGAAATTTAAAAAAAAAATCAGAATCCAGAGCTCTTACAATGCATAATCAAAAATATCTAGTTTTCAATAAAAATTATAAGATATCCAAAGAAACAGGAAAATGTGATTCACACTCAGGGCGAAAAAAAAAAGCCATCAAATGAAATGGTCACTGAGTGTTCTCAGATGTCTGATTTAGGAGATGTAGATTTTAAAGCAGCCATTATAAATATTTCCAAAGAATTTTTAAAAACGTATTTAAAGAATTAAAGGAAAGTATTACAACAGTGAATCAACAAATAGAAAATCTCAATGAAGATATTATACATTGTTTTGTAATGGAAATTATAGAGTTTAAAAGTACAATAACTGAGAAAAATCTCAAAAGTATATTTGAAATGGCAAAAGAAAACAACAACGAAATAAAAGAAAAATTAATAGATGTTACGTGATATAAATAACATACACAAAGATGGAAGAAAATTAGCAGAGCCTCACAGACCGGTGAAACAACATCAAGTGTAACAATATATGTAGTAGGAGTCCCAAAAGGAGAGAATAAGTAAAGGAGTAGAAAATTTGAAAATTTCCCAAATGCAATTTAAAAAGAAAGATCTACATATCCAAGGAGCTCAACTACTCTCAAGTGCAAGCAGATTCACATCTGGACACAAAGTAAACAAATGGTTGAATGACAAAGACAGAAAAAATGTTTAAACCAGCAACAGAATAAAGGCTCGTCACATACAGAGGAGCACCATTATAATCATAGACTGGCATCAACAGAAACCAATGGAGGCCAGAAAGCAGTGGAGTGCTGAAAGAAACAACAAATGTTATCTAAGAATACTGTAGCCAGTACAACTATTCATATTTATTCTTCAACAGAAAGGCAGAATAAAGATGCCTACAGATAACAAAAGACATAATTCATTGCTGACAGGCTAGTCTTAGAAGAAATACTGGAGAAAGTTATTCAGTCTGAAAGAAAATGATACTAGGTATTAACCTGAATCCACAGGCAGGAAGAAATGAAGAATGCCAGAATGTCAATATGAAGGTTAATATCAAAAGCTACAAATATTTTTTTTTCATTTTCTCTTAACTTTTTAAAAAGGTACAACCCGTATAAAGCAATAACTATAGCACAATATTATAGGATTATAGAGTTTATTATATATGTATTCACATACATGTATGAACAAGGACATGGGGAATGAAGCTCTATTGGAAAAAAAAATCATATTTTACTGAAATTAAGTTAGTATTAATCTGAAGTGGATTGTGCAAAAGGAAGATGTATATTGCAATATCAAGAGCCGCTAAAAAGAAAAAAGTCACAAACAAACATAGTAAAAAGTCATCAACAGAGGAATTAAAATTGTATGCCAAATGACATTTATTTAATGTAAATGAACACAGTGAAAGAGGGACTTAGAAACAAAAGAGACAAGAGACAGTTGGAAAACAAGGAAAATGGCAAATATAAATCCAATTATATCAAAAGTTCCTTTAAAGGTAAATAGTCTAAACACACCCATTAAAAGATAGACTGATTTACAAATAAGATCTAACCATATGCTGTTGAACAGCTAAGGTTCAATATAATATCACATTTCAAAGATTTCACATACAGATTTCAGATACATTTCAAAGATTTAAACTGGTTGAAAATCAAAGGATGGAAAAAGATAGGCCACACAAACAGTAACAAGAAGATAGTTGGGATACAGAAGATAGAAATTATGTAGGCAGATAGTGAGGGCAAAAGAGTTATCGGCAGCACTTCCCTTTTAACCAAGAGCAGCCAAGAAATTATTTTCTTTCTATCAAAGAGCAGCCTGAAAGAGCGAGGTGCAAACATAAATAAGGAAGCTGGAGGACTGCATGGGGAAATAGCAGCAGCTGCACTAGAAAAGGAATACCTGGGGGCCAGTCATGTCCACCATGGAAACTCCCTCTTCCCTATTTTGTTAGCACGTGTACAGTAAGAAAGAAATGGATAGCATGGAGAAGCTCAGGCAGAGAACCCACCTGCGTAATAAAAGATTGGGGTGGGGGCTGCCAGTGATTCATGCCCTATGCAGATGACACACCTGGCCCTAACCATTGTTTCACACTCTAAGTAGATCAGATACCATCACTCCACCAGCTCATCTATAATTTCACAGCAGATCAGCAATCCATTTTTCCGGGACCCCTCTCTGTAGCAGAAAGCTATTCTCTTTATTTTGCTTATTAAATTTCCACTCTCACCCTCACTTTCTGTGTGTCCACATCCTGGATCTCTGTGGCCATGAGACAACAAACCTTGGGTGTTACCCCAGACAGCAAAGCCACTTCGGTTGGAGCAGCTATAGTAATAACAAGAAAAAGCGATTTTAAGACAAAAAATATTATGAATCCCAGGATTTTGGGAGGCCTAGGCGGGTGGATCATGAGGTCAAGAGATCGAGACCGTCCTGGCCAACATGGTGAAACCTCATCTCTACTAAAAAATACAAAAATTAGCTGGGTGTGGTGGCATGCACCTGTAGTCCCAGATACACAGGAGGCTGAGGCAGGAGAATTGCTTGAACCCAGGAGGCATAGCTTGCAGTGAGCCGAGATTGCGCCACTGCACTCCAGCCTGGCGCCTGGCAACACAGCAAGACTCTGTCTCAAAAACAATATATATACACACACACACACACACACACACACACACACACATATATATATGTGTATATATATAATGAGAGACACACAGGAACATTTCAAATGTTCACAGAGCAACATTTCAGCAAAATATAACAATTATAAATATATATTTATCTGACAACAGGTGCAAACACACATGAAACAAACATTGATAGAATGAAAACAAGAAATAGAAAATTCAAAAATAATCAATCTGGGATTTTAATATCTGACTCTCAATAATGAATAGAACAACTTGGCAGAAAAACAGCAAAGAGATAGATGGCTGAAGAAGGCTAACTGCCACATGTAGTGCCCTCTACCCAAAGACTAGAGATTAAAAATTCTTTTCAAGTGCACATGGAACGTTCTCCAGAATAGACCATATGCTAAGCCAAGGAAGTTTCAATAAATTTAAAATAATTGAAATCATATAAAGTATATTTTTCAACAACAGAACAGAAATGAGAAGTCTGCAACAGAATAAAAGTTAGGAACTCATCACAGTTTGTAATACAAACAGCATGCTTCTAAATAACCCATGGGTCAAAAAAAAATCAAAAATTAGAAAATATTTAAACTAAATTGCAGTGTAAACACAATGTAAAATTTATGAAAAGCAGCTAAAGCAGTGATGAAAGATAAATTTATAAATGGAAAACGCAATATCAAAAAAAAAAA
>NW_016107357.1:18466281-18469708 GCF_001604975.1 Cebus imitator | reverse complement strand
CTCTCTGTAACCCTGATGTGACAGGCAAGCAGTCCAAACCCACACCATCTTGGCCCCTGCGACTTGTAATAAGAAATTAAGATCTGTGATTTCCACCCTACCCAGACAATGTGTAAACAAATGCTTATCTTGACTTCTGTGAACCACTTAAGTAACAATCAGAATGTCAAGTCCCCTGGCCCTCGGAATATTCGGAGCCCCTCACCCTCATCTCCACCCAGGAGGTGATTGACAGAATCTGCTAGCCCTCGAAATGTCTGAAGCCCCTCACACCCACCCCTGCATGGGTATAAAAGGTCTTGACACCCTCCTTTCGGGGCCACAGGTTGGAGAGATACGAGTCCTCTGTGGCCGCTGGCAATAAAGACCCTGCAATTTGGCATAATTTTGTCTTGGTGTTGAGTTTCTATGCTCGCTCCACTACAACAGTAAGATTCCACCTTAAGAAACTAGTGATGGAGGAAACCAAACCCAAAGTAAGCAGAAGGAAATAATAAAGAGCTGAAATCAATTAAACGAAAACCAGAAAAGAAATAGGGAAAATGAATAAAACAAATAAACCAGTTCTACGAAAAGATCAACAAAACTGATAAACCTTTTGTTAAACTGATAGTACAGGACTGCACACCAACAGGCCAATACATTGACAGCAGAGAAGGGTTTAATAATTGCAAGTTGACAAATGAAGGAACAAGCGGAATTCTCATTCCTCAAATCTGTTTGGTCCAGGGCTTCAGGGAAAGGGTTTTTAAAGGGATTTGTGGAGGACAAGGGGCTGGAAAATTTAGCGTCATTGATGCCAGGTGAGGTGTCAGAACCCAGGCACCAAAAAGTGGTTGACTCATGGTTTAGGAAGAATTTACTGACAATATAGGTTGGAAAAAGGAACGCTTTATTAGAAAGAATGCTGCTGAAGAGTGCAGCGGGGTACCTCAGCAAGGAGGAACTGAGTTCACCACTGCAAATTTTTCCTTACTGGTATTTAAGGACCTTAAAGTGAAAGCTGAAGGGCAATTTGCATGACAAATAATTACATTTGCAGACATCTTGGTGCCTGAATGTTGGCAAGGGTTGCATAATGAGTTTCAGCAGGCATGCATTCTAGAGATGTAGAGAAATTCTAGTTACTTATGAATTTTAAGCTGAAAAGAGGCTGGGGACCAGATGCCCTTAGATAATAAGGAAGTCTAATTACATCTAAATTCCTCAGATAAGGAGGTTTTTGTCTCCGGGGCCTGCCTTATCACCAGGTGATCTTTGTGTTTCAACACCAGGAGCTCTGATACCTTCCATCGGTAACAATATGCATACTTTTTCTTCATGGGAACAAGTAGTTAATACCACGAATATGTCTTGCCAGGTTAAATCAGAGGCAATAAAGCATGCAATTCTTCAGTGAACTTAGAGGGATCCTAGCTAAATGAACCCAATTTGGATTAATTTGTGAAAGATCAGACACTAGAAAAGGGACATGAACTCTAACTGCTCCTAAAACTCCATTTGCCACCTCACAGAGAGGCAAAACGTTTTTGAGATTATCTGAGGGTTGTGTACCAGTGGCATATGTCACCCCATTCCAAGTATGTGAGGGAGATGAAGCATCTGAATATGGGGGGGCGATTGATGATGGAACAGACAGAGAGAGTTTGGGTGAAGTGGAAGCAGGCTGAGAAAAGTGTGATAGGCAAAAGGAAGGATCATCTACAACATCAGAATCAGGGAAAGAGGAAATTCCTTGGAAACATAGCTGACAATTTTTGTGTAATTTTGGGGTTTGGGATAAAGCCGAAAAGGTCCAAATATGATCTCTGAATCCTTTCAAAGTTCCGGCAAATTGAGTCTAGTTGTAAAATAATATTCCAATCCAGGGTCCCATTAAGAGGCTAATTTAAATTATTGGGGAGCTTATATTGAACCCAAGCTGCATTAGAAAAGAAAATTATAGCTTCTTTTTGAGAGATTGTGGGTCAAAATGGAACCACTATTTAAGAACACAACTCAAGGGTGAGTCAGATGGAACTGAAAAATGAATTGAACCCATGCTGGTTTTGATAAAGGACTGTTAGATCCCTGAGGCATCCCTGAGAGATTTGGACCTTCCTTTTCTCTTTGTCTCACTGTATTCAGACGCATCCCACCAGGGATAAAGCGCCTGCCCTTGCCTGGATGACCAGTCCAAGCATGCCCTTGTTTGAGTGGCCAAATCTAACATGAAGGAGAACTCACCCTTTACATGGGATGCGGTGGCCTGTGATGAAGCTGAATCCAAAATTGGGTCCACTTAGGGTGCATATACTCCTCTGGTGATGGGTGCACCAAAATCTCACAAATCACCACTCAAGTATTTATCCAACCAAACACCACTTGTTCCCCAATTTCCCCAATAACCTACAGAAATAAAATGTGTGTGTGTGTGTGTGTGTGTGTGTTTGGAGATGGAATTTTGCTCTTGTTGCCCAGACTGGAGTGCAATGGCATGATCTCAGCTCATGGTAACTTATGCCTCCCAGTTTCAAGCAATTCTCCTGCCTCAGCCTCCCAAGTAGCTGGAACTACAGGCGTGCACAACCACACCCAGCTAATTTTTGTATTTTTAGTAGAGACAGGGTTTCACCATATTGGCCAGGCTGGTCTCGAACTCCCGACCTCATGATCCACCCACCTCAGCCTCCCAAAGTGCTGGGATTACAGGTGTGAGACACCGCACCCGGCCAAAGTTGTTCTTTTGTCTTTACCTTCGCGTAACACTGGGAAGTACCCTAGGCCAGAAACCCTCAGTGGCCAAAGAGTACTCCAGCTGGTTCACTGGCAGTCCAAAAATAGAAACAAAGTCTGGCCAGTCTCTTATCCCTAAGGGCAACAATGGACAGGAATCTCTTCTCTAGGGCTTCAAGATCCCACTGAAGAGTGACCTAGGCCAGGAACCTTCAGTTCCCAATAGTAAAGAACCAGATCACTGAGGGAAGCTGGACGGGTAAAAGAAGAAAGAAATAGTAAAGTCCCCATAGGGGCCACCGAGATGCTGAGCAAGGTATGAGGACCCCAGCATTAGAAAGTGGTTGACTCTCGGGTTTGTAAAGATTTACCGACAACAGCCAGGTGCAGTGGCTCATGCCTATAATCACAGCACTTTGGGAGGCTGAGGCAGGTGGATTGCTTGAGGTCAGGAGTTCCAGACCAACCTGGGCAACTTGATGAGACCCCCCTCTCTACTAAAAATACAAAAATTAGCTGGGCGTGGTGGTGGCGCCTGTAATCCCAGTTACTCAGGAGACTGAGGCGGGAGAATCACTTGAACCCGGAGGCGGAGTTTGCAGTGAGCGGCAATCACACCACTGCACTCCAGCCTGGGTGACACAGCAAGACTCCACCTAAAAACAACAACAACAACAACAAAAAAAAGCTACTGACAACTGTATAGATTTGA